>NC_140181.1:48000335-48135335 GCF_963971535.1 Notolepis coatsorum | reverse complement strand
TTTATGGAATGTTGACATAACGTGTGTTTTACATTGATTGACAATTGGAGAGGTCAATTGGTCATGTTTGTGTTTTCTTTTTAGCAGGTGTTACTGCATTGTAATATATTTATAGGGAACACGGGGTGGAAGGTTTTATATAGAACATTTGTTGACTGCCTCCCCCCCCCCCCCCCGCCCCCTCGTTAGGACGGGGCGGGTGGACGGGACTTCCCTCCTCCCTGTTGGTGGGCATATGGGCCCTCATTTGACGTGGCTGTGCGTCCGCTCTACCCTTTTGATCCCATAAGGCTGGAGCGAGACGCGAAAGCCAGTATGATTTATAACAAAGGTTATCCTATAACCCTAATTATATGAATACTGGCTGAGCGTCTCACTCTTCACGCCCTGAGGACCCTTGGATGTTTTTCACATGTGAAATTCAGACTTGGAAGGGTATGAGGGTGGCCACACCCTGTGTTTTATGGAAACATGGGAGCAGGCGTGGCCACAGGCAAGTGCGGGTGCATATGAAAAGTTTTCAACACACGCACAATGTGTGCAAGAAAGATGATATATCCCATAAGGCTGGAGCGAGACGCTCAGCCAGTATTCATATAACTAGGGTTATATATTCCAATCTGCCCATTTCATTCCGGAGATTGTAAACGTAGAAAAAGGGTCTTTATTTGGGCACTCTTTTTGTTTTGCTTTCCGCAGCATTTCAATGAGGGTTAAACTCTCTGGGTGTATTTCCCATAATAGCCGGCTAATGTTGCACGGCTCCATTCTGGGGATTTATGCTGTAATCTTCTACAAAAAGCATAGCTGTATCGATCTCCCTTTAGCTCTCCCCTCCTGCCAATCACTTTTTATTATGGCAGGCTAGTTATTCCACAGAAGTGTCTCCATTCTCCATTCACAGGCTCCAGTAAATTATGTTATTGGACACCTGTAGCCATACAGGCAAGATGGAAAACAAAATGTCTCCCCCCTCCTCCCTCTGTCTGTCTATCTGGTGTGGTGCATTCCAGTTTGGATGCGGGGAGAGCCCTTAATAGAGATCATTTCCCTTTTGAAGCGTGTTCACCCCCCCTTTCTAATTTAAATCACCATGCATCCATTTGTCCTGCCGTTTCTATCATACCTCGGCAAATGAAAGGCAATGATGCCAATGACTAGTTTATGTTGGCGTGTTTATGACTTGTTTACGACTCAATGAATCTGCTATTAGAAACAGTGGCGGTAATGACTGAACATGGAAATAAATCACCGGCAGTAAAGGCTTCATTATATTTCCCCCACTGCAGCATCTTATTGAACAAGGAGTGATCAGGCGTTCGTCCAGTAGTCAGCGGAGAGAGCTTGTGTGCAAGGTGGCTGCACTTCAATGCCTCGCTGTTGATAAGAGAGAATGCATGTGACTCCTCCGTGTGAACTGAATAAAAAGGCACACAGTGACAGTTTGAGTGTTATTATATTTTATAGTCACTAGGCACTTGTCACGTTGTAGAGTATCTGTGTTGGGAGCTTCAGTTCACATGTTGCATCGTCAGGGTTCCTCATTAGAACCACTGGTGCCTTAGCAGCATGCAGCTCATTAGCTTTAACATCATAATGAGACATGTTTCTGGTGACGTTAAATAACTCCCTTTAATACTAAGTGCTTCTTGGTTGGGACGACTTCTGACACCATGGTTGTAGACTGGGACGACTTCTGACACCATGGTTGTAGACTGGGATGACTTCTGACACCATGGTTGTAGACTTTAAAATGAAACACTCATGGACAGAGAAAAGAAAGATGACCTTGACTGTACTATATCACTGCCAGGAAGGATGTTTATTGCTGTGTCTTCACCATAGAGAAGCAATAAATAGACTTTTAAATTACACTATATACATATTGAGACTATAAATATTGTGGATTTACAATGATTTGCCAACATTATGAAACTAATTCCAACGTCCATGTTTGGGCTGCTGTGATTACCGTTTTTGTAGCCAATGAAATTCTGGAGCTAACAGTAGCTTACGCAAGGGCTGATTCCTACGGTTGAAGGGACAGAAGAAGACGGGAAAGTTGTTTGTTTTGAGAATTCCTCACTCGCCCGTACAAATGAATTGAGCGATTGGCCATTTTGGACGAATTATTACAGATACGAACATTACAAAAACATCTGTAAAACACAAATTTTCCGTGTGATTGTTATCAACTTTGGACCTGTATTAGAAAATACTTCAGGCTATGGAACCCAGCTTATGTTTCCCAGCTCCTACCTCTCAGCTGGAACTCAAAAACAGGTATCTGGCAACAAGTCAACAAAGATGTGAGTAAACCAAATATTTATTTCAGTGTGTTCAAACCTCTGTAACTCTATTACATTAGCACTCAGAGTGATTAATCCTGTTGTGGAAGAAAGTACAGAATGTTTCCTTTCAAAAGAGACCAGACTCATGCACGTGCTATAAGTGGTTCAAGTGGTTATGCAAAACTAGCCCCATTTTTGTCCGAATTGACTGAAACTGAATTGGCTCTGAATGTATTCCATGAGACCAAGGGGTCATGAGACCATCTCAGCAAATGACACACAGCACATAAACAAGAAAAACAGCAACATTGAGAGTTGCGAGGACGCCACAGCAGTGACAGCACTCTCTCTCTCTCTCACCTGGAAGCGGTCCTCTTTGAACTGGAGGAGGTCCGGGTGATCTGAGCGCAGCAGGAAAACGCGACTGCTGGTGTAGGGGTTGGTGTAGGTGAGCCTCCTGGTGCTGCCTCTGCCCCCTCCTACCGGTACACACACCTCAAAGGCCTGTAGTCGCACGCACGCACACACACACACACACACACACACACACACACACACACACACACACACACACACACACACACACACACACACACACACACACACACACACACACACACACACACACACACACACACACACACACACACACACACACACACACACACACACACACACACACACACACACACACACCACTTGTAGTGAGGGTTGGCTTCAGGCGTCACTCGCCCCTTGGATCATCTCCCCGCAGTGTTCACCTGATTGCAGCTATTACTGGGTGGACACGTCACACCTGACCTGGAAACAATCCACTATACTCTGGTCCAGAACAGAGGTCAGAGGTCTCTGTGCAGGCATGGCATAATAATGACTGTGAGCCACACAGAGCGATAACACGTTTCATTTTCACTGCGCTATTGAAGGTACTTTTACTAGGATGGTAGGGTGATAATAACCATGTGACCATCCAGGCTTGGGCACACGGGTATGCGGGCCATGATATAATAATCACATGATTTGTAAAGAGGCATTTTGTCATCCTATCATTCTGCCGTGACAAGGACAAGTGATGTAAAACTCCAATGTCTTTAGTGTCTCGAGAGCTCGGCTGCATCGTGAAACTCCACCGGATGACCTGGAAAATAGTTAAGGAAATAATGTCTGCAGTTCACTAGAGGTCTGCTCTCTCTGCATGCAATACTGTAATACAAAAGCCTTTTGCTCGTCCTTTGGAATGCAAATACAAACTGACTACAAAGAGTGACACGTTCAGCCGAACGCACAATTGGAGGGGGGCTCCCCACCCTCCAGAACATTTACAACAAGCGTTGCAAGGGCAAGGCTAAGAGAATCATTAAAGACTCCAGTCACCCGAACAACTGCCTCTTTGAACTGCTGCGGTCAGGCAAGCGATACCGGAGTCTCAAGGCGAGCACAGAAAGACTCAGAAGAAGCTTCTATCCCCAGGCCATCAGGCTGCTAAACGAACAATGAACACTACACAACAACAACCACCAAACGCACATAGCACACACATCCACACGCACACACTCACTTTAAACAAACACACTGTAGCACCCACTCCACACACTTTATAGCACACACCCACTTTAAACAAACACACTGTAGCACCCACTCCCCACACTTTATATTTATTGATGAAGGATTGCACTACAACTCGTACACCTTACTGTAAATTGTACCTAAATTGTACCTCATCCCATTTCTGCTTTGCACTATATAGTACTGTACATTAGTACACTGCATAGTATTGTATATTATATGGTAACTCAGAACATTGTACATATGTCTATACCGAACACTGTGACCTCATTTTCTTCTTCTAAATTACATGCTATACTATGTTATTTGATACTATCTTGTCTAGCACAGTCTCTGGAGCGTAACAGTAAGAAGCATTTTGTATGAAAGTATTCTGTACTTCTGTATGACAACTATTAAAGAAACTAAACTAAACTAAACTATCCATTGACAAATCATTCCCTTCCCCCATTTAAATGCAAATGCACTGAAATCAGGAGAGGACGTCTGACAGACATTCACAGACATGCTGTGAGAGCTGGCCACCTTGGAATAAAATTGTGGTCGGATAGATCTAACGTTATCACGTTAACGTTAGCCATCTGATGCCTGATGAATTGAAAATGGGGGACCCTGATGTAAACAAGACGAAAGTCTTTCTCTGGTCTGCATCCCCTTAACAATTGTGTGTATTGAGCTGTACTGTATTGTACCCATTCTGCAATCTGTTAATAAAGTTTTCAATCAATCAATCAATCTAATGGCTAGCAAGCTGAATACAGTGCAAAATACAAGAGGAAATATGTATGTATGTATGTTTCCATGATTTTATTTAAATGTAAGATTACGAAAAACGATGACCAAAATCATATACCAACTGTTATGAAAATCTAAAGACGTCTTATCCGGGGTGTGCACACAAAAGGAAACTTGTCTCAAAGGTTTCTCAGTTCTGAAGCTTTATTCTGATCAGAATGGTGGAGTCGTTTCCCATCACTATAAAGAGTACATGGGAACCGATACACACCGAGAGATACATAGGGGAGTTATTTTATAAGGAAAAGGGAGTCCATCCTGTGCGGATGATCTCCCCCTCCCAGGCCTATTCGTGGACCCATGTTTGTCCAAAACACAGTTCACCATGACCTGCAGCTTTGGACTTGAACACAACATGCCACGTCCACATAATCACACAACAGTCAGATATGAAACATTACTTAGTACATTTGAAACCCACTGGTAATCATATATGTAATGATAAATGAATGATACATATGAAACACACTGATAATTATTAGGGATGCTCGATATTGGCTTTTTTACCGATACCGATATACCGATATTGTCCAACTCTTAATTTCCGATACCGATATCAACCGATACCGATATATGCAGGGTTTCCCCCCCCAAAAAAACTGAATAATTTCAGGTAATTAACATTACATATCTCTTGTTGTGGAATTAACACAACATTATGCATACTTTTGACAATAAATAAAATCAGAATTGGTTCTTACTTGCTTGTCTGGGTAAGTTATTATTATATCGGTAGGCCGATAATATCGGACATCCCTAATAATTATATATGTAATGATAAATGAATGATACATATATAGAATACCATATGAAACCTTAAACTTTCCCATCATATTCCCTCCAGCAGCTCGCCTGTTATCAATCAATCGCTTGCGCCCAAAGGACATTTAATCTCTTAAGCCCGGAGCCCTATTTTCTGAAGATCCGCCTAAAATACATACCTAAGTAAATGGAATATTGCTCCACTTCTACAAGGACCATTTGCATGTTCTTGGTATCTAGGGACATCTATGGACCTCAGTGAACGTATTCCCAGTGTCAGAAATATTGTGTCTATTACTAGGCTTGCTTAAATTGTGATGAAACAAAGGAGAATATGAATTATGATTTTCTTTTGCATATTTGACAGTGAATAACACCATGCAAAAAATGTCCAGACATAAGAAACTGCCACTGGGCTCGTTCAGTACCTTCTTGGAATCATGTGTACAAAAATTCAAAGGAAATGAATAAAGGGAAGATGATTAAACAGAAGGTTTTGTAGATACAGTACTGAATTCTGCCATCCGGACCCATGCAATTTGAAATATTATTATAGAATATAGAATATGAGGCCTATAAATTACCTTATTATACCCAACTTGCACACTATGGATCGGGCCAAATCTACTCTTTCCAATGGCAGTTTTTTTTTTTTTAATATTTCTTTTTAGCGTTTATCGCTTTTTTCTACTGGGCAGTCCAGTAGAGAGAGAGAGAGAGAGAGAGAGAGAGAGAGGAAGAGCGGGAGACAGAGTGGGGGGAAGACATTCGGCAAATGACGCCGGGTCCGGGAATCGAACCCGGGTTGGCCGTGCCACGACGCAGCGCGTTACATGGTTTGCCACTTGGGCGCCCCCCAATGGCAGAGTTCAATTTGGATTTAGTATCACCAGGCGTATATGAAGAACAAATAATGAAATCTACTGTATGTACAGTACGTTTTTTATTCTTGCGACAGCTCCGCCATTTTTTAACTGATTTCAAATCGGATGGTTGCTAATGTTCAAAATAGGGGAGACAAACTAACTGCGCTCCATGCTAATAACGTTCAGTTTTGTGGTATATAATCCTGAGTAAGAGAAATAAATAAAAAAATGCATACACTAGTCATTTGTTTGAAGGCAGCTAGAGGCCGTTGGGAAGTGTAGTCTTTAAAAATTCCAACGCTCATTGAGAGTTCTGGATGTCCTCTTCTCAAAATTACTACAATTGTCATCATTCAGCGACGGTCGCTTTTTCAAAATGGCGGATCCCCACGATCAAAACAACACATTTCAAAAACTAAAATCTCACTAATAACACTTAACCCAGTGGTTCTCAAACTGTGGTACGCGTACCACTAGTGGTACTTGGTGGTACTGCTGGTGGTACTTTAAAAAATGTATTTAATTTTTTTGCAGTCAGGCCACTGAACTTAGAAGCAGGCCAGGCCAGTGTTTCTAGTTGTGGTGGCGCGATAGTTAGATAACCTAAGTGGGGAACAACCAGGAGATCAATGTGACAGAGAGTAATGCAGTCTAAACATAAATCTTTTATTCAACTTCAGCCCTGATCATAACCATTTTTATTTTTAGATTATTTGTAATGTCAGATAAAAAATTAAATGCACACAGCACACACACCCACACGCACACACTCACTCAAACAAACAACACACTGCAGCACCCACTCTCCACACTTTAGATCACACAAACACACTTACACTTTATATTTATTGATAAAGGATTTGCACTACAACTCGTACACCTACTGTGAATTGTACCTAAATTGCACCTCGTCCCATTTCTCCATTTCTGCCTTGCACTATATAGTATTGTATATTAGTACACTGCACAGTATTGTATATTGTATGGTAACTACGTCTATTCTGCATCGAACATTGTACATATGTCTAAACTGAACACTGTGACCTCATTTTTTTTACTTCTAATTTTACTATGTTATTTTATTTCATACTTATATTGTCTTGCACAGTCTCTGGAGCGCAACAGTAAGAAGCATTTTGTATAAAAGTATTCTGTACTTCTGTATGACAACTATTAAAGAAACTTGAACTTGAAACTTGAAATACTCCCACTTTTCTGAAGAATTGTTGTTAAATCTGACAAAAATCCATCAAAATCTGTGTTGTTGCTAATCATTGACACATGCATAGCCTGTAATAATCCCCCCCAGAAAAATGTACTTTGCATTTGATATATTGAAAATATTTTACTTTTTGTGTTGGTTCTTTTTTACAATAATTTGTGATGCCATCACACAAACTGGCATTTAAAGGGTTACAATTCGAAAATGTATTGAATATGTTTTTTTTTTTTTTTTTTTTACAATAATTTGTGATGCCCATCACAAACACTGGAATTTAAAGGGTAAAAATTTAAATAAATCCTGCACCAGAATGCAGGGAATTAAGTCTTTGTAACAAAATAATTCCTGGTGGGGGACCCCCACTTAGAAAGTGGCCTGACTGGGGCTATATTTCACACTATATTTCCCAGCCTGAATTATTTCCCCAGTCCGGCCCTGCTTATGTGAGTTGTCAATGGACAACAACATGCTGTGTGTGCGTGTGCGTGTGCGTGTGCGTGCGTGCGTGCGTGTGTGTGTGTGTGTGTGTGTGTGTGTGTGTGTGTGTGTGTGTGTGTGTGAGCGAGTGTGAGAGAGAGAGAGAGAGAGAGAGAGAGAGAGAGAGAGAGAGAGAGAGAGAGAGAGAGAGAGAGAGAGAGAGAGAGAGAGAGAGAGAGAGAATGAAGGACAATTGCTTGCTTGCTGTGTGTGTGAGAGAGAGAGAGAGAGAGAGAGAGAATTAAGTACATTTGCTGAAATACAGTTGTTCTTAATTTTCTCACTTGCTATGTGAGAATGTTAGTTATTATGTTCCCAATGCCCCTTGCATTGTATGAATTGTGTGGAAGAGTTTGCTAGTTCTAGTGCTACCCCTTTGTACATTGTGGCTGTGTCTGACAAAAGTTAACAATAAATAATGGTATTAGGAATACATTTGCCTCCTGCGTGAACTGTGCATAGCTGAATAGACTGTATTTTAGCGTCGGCCATATGGTGGTACTTGGAGAGCCAGCTACGTTCTCAGGTGGTACTTGGTGTAAAAAGTTTGAGAACCACTACTTTAACCTATTGGTAAACAAACGTATTGATGAAAATATACACTATGACTGCTGTTGTGACATGGTTAGGATGTTTACTCTAGTGTATAGTGATGTGCCTCCTGATGAATGAAGTCAACAGACGCCGCCTGTCCGGCCGTTGTCACCAGCTGTATTCAAGCGGCCCTACTGGTCACTGTTACCGTGCATCTGCATCTGTATATAACGTTATATATATTCTTTACATCCCATTCGCCTTATACATAATCGTCTTCTACGTCTTCTCATCATCAACAGTTGGTTCATGCTGGATTGTTGGATAAAAACAAATATCTGAAGTAACAGAACGAAAGCTCGCAGATAATCAAAGCAATCTGCCATTTTGCGAATGTTGTGTTTACTTCTGCTGATGACGGAGGAACTTTGGTTCTGCTTAAACTGGTGTGAACACGGGCTGGTTCCCCAGAAAGCACCAAGGTTCTGAGACTCCAAAATGCAGCCAGAGCCAGAATCGTGTCCGTCTGAAAGCCCTAAAAGTAATACGAGGGAAAGTATTGCAATGGCATAACTGTAATGATGTACCCCCCATCTTCACCCCTATAAGATTGGGATTGGGATCATTGTGAATCGGCGCTGGGTTTTCTGAGTGAAACCCATCTTTTAGGGGAATTATTAATCACAACTGTCCTTGAGCGAGAGACGTTATCAGACCCCAATCTAAAATCACACTGAAGATTAGCAGCAGATGCTCTCGGACCCGACGGGAGCTCTGGATTGGCAATGCAGCGAGATAACATAAAAATCTATTTATGACCCAAGCCTCGTTACATAATGGTGAAATGTCACCCCCCCTCTTCTTCCCCAGTCCCCCAAAGTTTATTTTACTGCTGAAATCTCTAAAGACCCTCATAATGGGAGTGTGCATTAATGATAGGGAGGTGATGGAGATGGAGAAATCGAATTAATGACTGGAGTCATTTCTAAGAGCGCTGTGGACCACACCGTGATAACAAAGGCAATTTGTAGCTTTAGACTTTACCTCCCTGGGTTATTAAGACACACAGTGTGAGAAGACTAGGACAACTCATCAAGTTGGGAATCTCTCTCTCTCTCTGGCTGGCTTCATCTTTTGTCTATTTTCTTTTTTTTTAGCTGCGATCAGCAGTTTAGGGGGGGTTGAAGGGGACATGCCCCCCTCAATATTGAGAAGAGGTCAATTTGTCCCCCTCAAAAAATATACTGTAGGTAATATGAAATACAACCCCCCCCCCCCTCCCCAAAATAGGTAGAAAATAAGGTGGTCAAAACATGTATATATCCTTCTTACCTGTAACTATATATTAACCAACAATTTCAGACACCCCTACAGGATCATACCATCTCAACTTTGCAGATGTGCCTTCAAGAAAAATATTGTTTTCTCTCCGCTAACGTGCACAATATAAAACCTGTAAGTGTAGCCTACTCTTTAAAGATGTGATTTCCTGTGATTTGGACAAGAACGGCATCTGTTGTTGATACTGTATGTACATAATTGTGAAAATGAAACCAAACCCAAAACACATGTGATATGTCTTGAATGTGAAGAAACAATATAGTAGAATCAATATATGAAAGCATTACAGAACGCCTGAGAGCCTTACTGCATTATATTCCATTATATTTGTGGTGGCGGTACCTGAATGTTGTCTTTTCCTTTACATAAATAAAAACATCTCCACCATAAATTGATGCATAAAAGTACATGACAATGCAGGGAATTAAGTGTTTGATTTCATGGGTGAGGACCCCCAGACCCCCGGCTTAAAGTCAATTAAGGTAATCTTCATCATCAACAACATAATGTATTGACCTGAATACACAGCGCCCCTGGTTATAAGACAACACCCCCTTTTCAAGACTCATGTTTTAAAAGTAAATATTTTTAAATGAAATTGTCTTGTGTATTGTGTATTAGCTGCGTTAATTATACTTGTTCTTATTAATCAGTGTTAACTTTCATTTGGAACCCAAGATAAAGTCTTTAGATTAAAATCCGTAGGTGACTTGGCTAGAAAGTCATTATAGGGACCAGTTGTCTAAACACTACAAGTAAGATGTCTCAACAGAGATACCAAATTTAAATACAGACACCTAGGTCAGCTTCAAAGGAACACACACAATGAAAACAGATGATCACACTAGAGTGTGATTTATCAGGCCCTCCTGCAAAGAACAGAGACAGAGAAGGGAACCGCCCAAGAAGTAGCCAGTAATATAAATATTAAAGAAAGCCTTTTTACTTTGGAAACGTGATTTGCTATATTAGAAACCAAATACGACTTAATTTGCAATACCAGTTTATAATAAAGTATATATCTTTCAATAAATAACTCATTCTGTAACAAATTAATTCAATGATCAGTCTATGCTGTGACTGAAACTCGCAGGGGGACAGCTGACAAAAGAGCATTTGCATACAAGCAGGCCAGCAGCTGAGTACTCAGGAAATAACAAGAAAATGCTGATTACAAAGAGATGTGAGAAGCCAACTTCTTCTGTAAACAGAGGCACCCAGTTGGGAGAAGGAGGACTTAATATGTATTAAAGATATTGGTAAAATTTTAGAAGGCAATTGTCTATATGAAATATAACTTTGATTAAACTGCAATTATCACTGAAATGATGTGTTCAATAAGGGGAACAGAATGATATTAAACTTGAAGTGGTTTATAGCCAAATTCACAGGATTAATGGAAGAATTAATGGAAGAAAAAGTGCAAATAGTTTAAACTAGTGTCAAATAATATAACTATTTAGAAAGACATGTTCTAAGGCATCCAGGAGAAAACTTGAGTGAATCTAATGATGAAATGTAATCGTTTATACAATGGAATGAGAACAAATTATTTGAATATAAGCATTGTGTTGTAATCTGGTACAAACTGGTAAAAACGTATGTTGAACTATGCCTCTTTGAGAGACCTACATTAATATATGTAATATGTTTGACAAATGTAATTGTTACGAAGGATCAGATTAAACCGAGTATATATATTTATTTATTGATATATATTGAATAGTATTTGTATATCGTTTGATATCCCTTGTATATTCCTTGTACATATACACGGAATATCCCTTTAGCCTACTATAGCCCATAATAGTTCATTCTCCTATTGGACAAAAGGACCAGGCGCCAGGGGACCAGCCCCCGGAGTCAAGTTCAAAGTTACCGACAAGACATGTCTGTACTAGCCCCGGCCCTGCCCAGGGATACGGCGACAGAAATGAGAGTGGCACTATTTGTTCACCGTGCATATAAATATGGCGTAAGTGAATACAGAGGCACTTAGTCAGAAACTTAGTAACCAACGTGAAGCCTCACCCACGATACGACGTGCGGTGAAGTATGGCCTGTTTGGCCCCAGAATAGCATTGAGACCGCGTGCGAATTAATAACTGAATTGTCAGAGTTTGGCACTGTACCGTCGAGTGCGACGTATTTCTATTAAGTTAATAATAGTCTATTGTGTATGGTGCATCGTGCGGTTAGAGTTCTAAAGTGACCAGCATCTCCAACGCTTCCTCGTGTTAGCTAGATTCTTATCCAGGCTGGGCCGACCACATGGCGCTTTCATCCGAGGAGATCTAGGCGAGGACCGAATGGACATGTGCACTGGATTACCTACCCGACGTCTGCATAGCCCTGTGCGGCTGGAATATATATTTGCTTTGGTACTGTGATTTGTGGAGCGGATAATCGCCGACGCCTGTGAGTGTTGGATTTACCCCCGAGAGGAGTCAAGGTCGAGTCGGCGCTCAGAGAGCCTGAGGCCGCCTAGCTTTCTTCACTGTGGAGCTACAGCCTACAAGAGAACCAAGCTGTATTCGTCTGCGGATCAAGAGTCTATCGCACTGTCTTCTGTACTCAAAGTCTCCCTAGATATCGTTGACCAGACGTTCTACTACCGACAGCTCTCCTACCCCCCCTGCCGGCTTACAACCGGGAGGACCCCTTCCAGTATATCCCGCTATATCATTAAGTGTACCATAGATATAATTCCCTAAGAGCCAGGTTGTATACTTGCCTCCTGCGTAACCAGAGAATGGACATTCAGTGTTGATTTGCCTACGAATACTCATTTGCCTTACAAGTGCAATCAAATGTAATATAAGTATCATATGTACCTTTTGCTCCATTAAATACTTGATTAATACCTTTGACTGGAACCGATTTCATTGTGGGAAGTGTTCATCATATTCATATATTGTGTACTGTATGGCCAGTAGTTAAAGTACATAAAGCGGTAGTGGTTTAATGATACCATACTTATCAATACAGTCAGGGAATTGTACCCCTCAGTTACAATTGGTCCTTCGAGCCGGATGGTAACTAGTGTAATATTAATATAGTGGTATTAATATTGAAATGGCCTATGATGAACACTCCACAAAACGGTCCTCCTAAAGTAGATCGCCCGCAGCGTAGACGGCAGCCACCTCAGTACTTAGAGGATTACGCTGCCAGTATACTACCTAGCCTTCTACAGACGGTAAACGCGGTAAAAGTAGAAAGTAAAATTATGTCCGACCCTATCAACCAGGATACCCCGACCACAGAGGCCCTAGTGGGTTCTAATGTAACTGACCAAGCTCACGGTGGGGACCAGGAGGGAACTGACACGACTTTACCCCCCGCCAAGACCGAAGAAGTAGTCCCCGGAGAGCTCCGGGAGGAAGACAACCCTCCAGAGATGGAACTCTGCACGGTACAAGATGAGGAGAGCACCGCGGAGATAGAGCTCCAGGACTCCCCGCAGGAGAACGCATCTCCAACGAGTACTGCCAGGAGCGGATCACCTCAACCAGCGTCTTCCCCCAGCGAGGCGGACAAGATGCTGGCACAGGCGTTCCTCGCCAGCCTAGCAGCCTCAACAGAGCGCGATCGACTCCAAGCACAGACGCTTAGTGAGCGCGAACATTCTTCCATGGAAAGAGAACGCATTCAAGCGCAGCAACGGAGCGACGAAGATCGTATACGTCTAGAGATTAGACGCCTTCAGACGGAAGAGAATATGGCAAGAGACCGGGCCGACACCCAGCGTGCCGCTGCCGGTGCCCAAAGAGAAGCGACAGAATACAAGCGCAGCTAATGGAGCAGCTGATCGCCAAGGCAACACCCCCTCCCTCCGCACGGGGTTCCAGGGCCTCGTCAAGACACGGGTCAAGGGCACCCTCCCCTAACCGATCAAGCGACCCTGAACTCGACCACCAGAGAGAGCCTATACCCCCCTCCGAACCCCTTCCCCGACCGGTCCCAGTGAGACCCAGCTACAAGGAAGGAACGGTGTACACCGCGGAGAGGCTAAATAGACGACTACAGGATCTAGATGACCTGACAGAAGAAGAAGAGGGAGAGGAGGAGAGTCAAGCCCGACAGCAGCACAGTACTCCACAGGACCAGGAGGTCCAGTACAGCCCAGGCTCTACCCCCGCGGCTCTGCGCTACAGACCCCCGACTCTATTCACGGGTGAGCATGACGCACGACCAGTCCCGAGGAATAGCACCTGGATACGCGGGCCATGGTACCCTGCCGGTACCAGCCCACCGAGAGGGGTAAGAGGAGACTCGCCTAGGAGGCCTCTCTTCCAACGCTCACCGATGTGCCAGCCATCTACGGCGTCATACATTGGCACACCGACGTTTCCAGACTTCACCCATGAGAACCGAGCACAGTACACGGAGTTACGGATGTGCTTAGAGACAATGATGGTTGACGTAGCTGATGAACGCCACAAGTATGCTATCCTATTGAAGCACCTCAAGGTGCCCCGAGCGCACAACATAGCGCTGGCCTATGCCACCTCTACTACCCCATACACAGCGGCTCTAGCAGCGCTCGACCAAAGATATGGACGCATATGGGATTACGTAATACAAGAGATAAGGCATATTGACCGCCTACCCCCAGCAACAGACAATCGCTCACTAGACGACCTGTCTATCAAAGTACAATCCCTGGTAGGGATGCTGGGGGCGCAACGAGAAAAGGGTATGCACGAACTATACGCAAACTCTAATGTCGAGAGGATTTTAGAGAAGCTGCCGCCCGCCCGACAAGAGCGCTTCAGGCGGCAAAGAGACCACCGTGATCCTAACGGTCCCGAGCCATCCCTCCTAGACCTAGCCGACTTCCTGGCGAGAGAAGTCAGCAGCCTACGATTGGACACGTTCGTGCGGAGCACACCAAGCTCCAGAGAGGGACCTAGGAGAGCAAACGATGGCCGAAGATTGGTGACTGTCATGCACCAATCAGAATCAGTACCGAGCAGCAAGAACCACAGTACCCCCTCGATGAAAGAGAAGTGGAAGATGGTGTGCCCGTACTGCGAAAAGGAACACTGGTTGTCACAATGTGACATGTTCAAGAAGATGACCGCTGAAGAAGTGAGTCAATGGATAAAGTCCAACCGACGCTGTTACCGATGTGCGCGCAGTCACATGGCAGCCGATTGCCGCTTAAAGAAGAGGTGGAGTCGGTGTGACGGAGCCCACCTAGATGTCCTACACGACAGTAACAGAAGAAAGCCTGGACCTTCCAGCAGCACAAAGGCAAGTGTTATGTACATTGACCCCGCCAGCAGCGGGGGCGCCCAGGTGCTCTTAAAGGTGGTCCGCGTAACACTGAGTTACCAAGATAAGGTCATGGACACTTACGCCGTCCTTGACGACGGGTCAGAGAAGACCCTTCTTCTCGCGTCCGCTGCGGCCCAGCTGGGGCTGCGGGGGAGCGAAAACCAGATGACGATTCGGACAATAAGAAGAGATCTAAAGACGATAAAGGGCGAGAATGTCTCCTTCACTATCGCAGCAAGCGGGCAGCCAGAGAGACGGTATAGGATTACTAATGCTTTCACCAGCCAAGAAATAGGCCTATCACAGTACACCTACCCCATCGCCAAGCTGATGGATAAATATGTGCACCTGCGCCAACTACCTATCCCGCTCATAGACGGTGCCACCCCGACCCTGCTGATAGGCTCCGACCATGCAGACCTCATAGTCCCGATAGACCGGGTCCACACAGGACCCAGAGGCTGTCCTGCAGCAGTCGAGACCCGCCTAGGATGGACATTACAAGGCCCCCTCGCTAAGTCTCTTAACCGAACAGCAGCCACTAACTGCCTCCACTCCAGAGTGACAGAAGAAGACACCACTCTCCTACAGCACGTCGAGAGGCTATGGACACTAGAGACAATGCCCTTTAAGAACGAAAAGAAAGACATTCGTTCCAAGGAAGACATTTACGCTATAGCCCTCCTCGAGCAAGGGACAAAGAGAGTCAACGTCAACGGAGTGATGAGATACGCAACTCCACTCCTGAGGCGAGAGGGTATGCCTACCTTTCACGCCACAAAAGAAGCGACGGAGCGGTATCTATTGAACACAGAGCGGCGCCTAGCCAGAGACCCCGCTCAAGAGACTGTGTACCGCGCTGAGATTAACAAGCTAATCACAGCGGGACACATAAAGAAAATTGACATTAAAGAGGCCGATCAGACGACCGAATCATGGTACGTGCCGCACCACAAAGTCCACCACAACGGCAAGGATCGTATTGTGTTCAACTGCAGCTACCAGATCGGATCACAAAATCTGAATAAAGAGCTCTTGCCCGGCCCAACACTCGGCCCCTCTCTACTAGGCGTGTTACTACGTTTCCGCCAGGACAAGGTGGCCATCAGCGGAGATATCAAAGGGATGTTCCTGCAGGTGAGACTAGTGGAGGAGGACAAGCCCCTGCTGCGGTTCCTATGGAGAGAGAGGATCGGGGATGAGCAACCAGCCATCTATCAATGGGAAGTCCTCCCTTTCGGAACCACATGCAGCCCATGCTGTGCTACGTTTGCACTGCAAAAACACGTCGCAGAGGACCCAGCAGCAGATGAAGAGGTCCGACAAAGTGTAGGAAATAGTTTCTACGTGGACAACTGTTTGCAAAGCGTCTCGACGCCAGAAGAAGCCGAGGCTCTTCTACTCAAGCTCCGCGCCTCCCTGATCAAAGGCGGCTTTGATCTCAGGCAGTGGGCCAGCAGCGACCCGCAAGTATTGCGCAGCCTCTCCCCCGAGGACAAGGCAGCGAGCAGCGAGACCTGGATGGCGACCATCCCAGGAGAAGCCCAAGAAATGACACTAGGACTAGTCTGGCGCTTCAAAACAGACTCGCTCCATTATAGACACAAACCCCTGACCAAGGAGCAGGGAAGGTCGACGGCACTACCGACCACCAGACGGAGTGTATACAGAACACTCGCCAGACAATATGACCCGTTGGGATGTATTCTACCTTACACCACCAGGGCAAAGATGATTGTAAGAGCGTTATGGGACAAGGACCAGGGCTGGGACGACCCCATACCCGAACACCTTGCATCCACATGGAGAGAGTGGGAGACGGAACTCCGCTCACTCCCAGGTGTTAACATACGCCGCAGCTACTTCCCACCCACAGTGAGGCCAGAGACATGCGAGATGGATCTACACGTCTTCAGCGACGCCTCCGAAGTAGCCTACGGTTCGGTGGCTTACTTGCGTGCCCGAGAGGAGGGAGGAGAAATACATACTGCTTTCATCCTGGCTCGCTCAAGAATAGCCCCACGAAAGCAACAATCTATCCCGCGTCTAGAGCTCTGCGCAGCCCTAGCAGGAGCGCAGCTCGCCACGTTAATCCAACGTGAACTCACCATTCCGGTGCAAAGAACAATCTTGTGGTCAGACTCCACGACAGTACTCACATGGATCCGGTCTGATTCGTGCAGATACAAGGTCTTCGTGGGAGTCAGAGTCACAGAGATTCAAGAGTTAACAGAAGTAGCGAGCTGGAGGTATGTGGACACAAAACACAACCCAGCTGACGTCATCACCCGGGGAATGTCCCTGGATGACCTCACCCGTCACAACCTATACAGTGACGGACCAGAGTTTCTCAAGCTCCCGGAAGAAGAGTGGCCTACACCCACCCCACGGGAGGCGAGTAAAGAGGAGGCCGAAAACAAGAAATCTATGTTCTGTGGATTGAACACACTCGTCTCCACAGACCCCGACATAGACGATTGCCTCACCCTAGAGAGTGCGCAGCTAAAGACATTTCTGTGGCACCACCCAGAGGTTCAGCCCACTACTGACATTTCAGCAGCTGACTACGAAGAAGCAGAACTTCTTCTACTACAACGAGCCCAGAGAGACTCGTTCCCCGACGAGCTAGACTGTCTACAGGGAGCAAAGCCCGTCACATCAGACAGCAGACTGCTCCACCTAGCACCCGAGAGCGACGCCCATAGTCTCATCAGAGTGGGTGGTCGTCTGCGGAGAGCCCCAGACTTACCGGATGACGTCAAGTACCCGATAGTCTTGAACAGCCGACACAAGGTCACAGAGCTGATCATAAAGAAATACGACGAGGATGTGCACCACGCAGGGGCAGAGAGAGTCTTCGCGGAGATCAGACGTCGTTATTGGATACTGCAAGGGAGAGAAGCAGTGCGGCGCTTCCAGCGAACCTGTCTAGACTGTCGTAAGTGGCGAGCACAGCCCAGTATACCCCGGATGGCAGACCTACCTCCCTGTCGCCTCCGACTCGGCGACAAGCCCTTTCACTCCACCGGTATGGACTGTTTCGGCCCGCTGTATATAAAGAAAGGAAGAGGAACCGAGAAGCGGTGGGGTATTGTATTCAAATGCATGACCACCCGAGCGATACATATCGAACTCCTTCCAACCATGAGCACAGACTCATTCCTTATGGCCTTCCGAAGATTCACATCACGGAAAGGAAAACCGTCTACATTATTGTCTGATCACGGGACAAACTTCAAAGGCGGAGAAAGAGAGCTGAGAGAGAGCTTCCAAGCTATGGGCCCAGAACTTAAGACCCACCTCGCTCCATCCCAGATTGACTTCCAGTTTAATCCCCCGAACGCACCTCACTTCGGTGGAACTTGGGAACGAGAAGTACGTTCCATAAAGACAGCCCTGTACGCCGTGCTTGGGGCCCAGACCGTGGCGGAAGAAGTCTTAATGACAGTCCTCACGGAGATCGAGGGAGTATTGAACTCAAAGCCCCTCGGTTACGTCTCAAGTGATGTAGCAGATGTCGACCCAGTCACCCCCAACACACTCTTGATGGAGCGGCTGGACCCCGCGCTACCCCAGACAATGTACAGGCCTGAAGAAGCGAACGGCCGAAGAATGTGGAGGTACAGTCAAGTATTGGCTGACAAGTTTTGGAACAGCTTCCTACTCCACTACCTACCGTCTCTACAGACCCGCCAGAAATGGGTAAAAGAGAGAGACAATTTGACAGAAGGAACAGTCGTCATGATTATCGACCAGTCACTACCCCGAGCTATGTGGCCGGCTGGCCGCGTAAGCAAAGTGATCACCGGTGCCGACGGAAAGGTCCGAGCAGCTGAAGTGCTCGTCCAAGGGCGGACCTACACCCGACCCGTGGCGAGGCTAATAGAACTGCCAAGGCTCCCCGATACCATCGATGACGACCATGACCCCATGACTTTGTGAATTGACTGACCCTCACAGCAGACACTGAGTAGTGGACAGTGCGGTTAATCTGTCTCTGCTTAGCTAATTAGGTGGGACTAATTAGGGGGCGGCTGTTACGAAGGATCAGATTAAACCGAGTATATATATTTATTTATTGATATATATTGAATAGTATTTGTATATCGTTTGATATCCCTTGTATATTCCTTGTACATATACACGGAATATCCCTTTAGCCTACTATAGCCCATAATAGTTCATTCTCCTATTGGACAAAAGGACCAGGCGCCAGGGGACCAGCCCCCGGAGTCAAGTTCAAAGTTACCGACAAGACATGTCTGTACTAGCCCCGGCCCTGCCCAGGGATACGGCGACAGAAATGAGAGTGGCACTATTTGTTCACCGTGCATATAAATATGGCGTAAGTGAATACAGAGGCACTTAGTCAGAAACTTAGTAACCAACGTGAAGCCTCACCCACGATACGACGTGCGGTGAAGTATGGCCTGTTTGGCCCCAGAATAGCATTGAGACCGCGTGCGAATTAATAACTGAATTGTCAGAGTTTGGCACTGTACCGTCGAGTGAAACGTATTTCTATTAAGTTAATAATAGTCTATTGTGTATGGTGCATCGTGCGGTTAGAGTTCTAAAGTGACCAGCATCTCCAACGCTTCCTCGTGTTAGCTAGATTCTTATCCAGGCTGGGCCGACCACATGGCGCTTTCATCCGAGGAGATCTAGGCGAGGACCGAATGGACATGTGCACTGGATTACCTACCCGACGTCTGCATAGCCCTGTGCGGCTGGAATATATATTTGCTTTGGTACTGTGATTTGTGGAGCGGATAATCGCCGACGCCTGTGAGTGTTGGATTTACCCCCGAGAGGAGTCAAGGTCGAGTCGGCGCTCAGAGAGCCTGAGGCCGCCTAGCTTTCTTCACTGTGGAGCTACAGCCTACAAGAGAACCAAGCTGTATTCGTCTGCGGATCAAGAGTCTATCGCACTGTCTTCTGTACTCAAAGTCTCCCTAGATATCGTTGACCAGACGTTCTACTACCGACAGCTCTCCTACCCCCCCTGCCGGCTTACAACCGGGAGGACCCCTTCCAGTATATCCCGCTATATCATTAAGTGTACCATAGATATAATTCCCTAAGAGCCAGGTTGTATACTTGCCTCCTGCGTAACCAGAGAATGGACATTCAGTGTTGATTTGCCTACGAATACTCATTTGCCTTACAAGTGCAATCAAATGTAATATAAGTATCATATGTACCTTTTGCTCCATTAAATACTTGATTAATACCTTTGACTGGAACCGATTTCATTGTGGGAAGTGTTCATCATATTCATATATTGTGTACTGTATGGCCAGTAGTTAAAGTACATAAAGTGGTAGTGGTTTAATGATACCATACTTATCAATACAGTCAGGGAATTGTACCCCTCAGTTACAGTAATAGTTAAGATGATTTAGGCCTTAGAATAATTTGTAAAGATATTCTGAATGTACGAACCGTTGACCGTAAACTACGCCCAGATTTTCAAAAATCTGACTAGCTGGTCTCCGGATTGGAGGGAAACTGGTTGTGATGTAATTTCCTGTAAGGTCCGAACCGGTTGTGACGTCATGTCCTGTGAGGTCGAAACGGGAACTCCGGCCTCCTATAAGTATGAGGACATACTGGACATCGGAGAGAGAACATTTAAAGAGCGGACAGAAGAATCTTCAAAAGGACCTCGCCGATAAAGAACATTCATTTTACGCTGCCAAATAGATCACTAAGAAACTGTGTTGTTGAGCACCTATGGACTTCAGTTTAGATGCCATTCAGAGCATCAACATTTTTTACATTAAGTGTTTTGTGAGCTGATATTGATTGAAAGACTATTTGTGGTCAATAAATCAATCTAGAAGAACTTGAACGCTTTGTTTTGACTCAAATAATTTTTTTACAAAATACTACAGCTTTTTGAGACAACCGCAAAACAACCAGAGTATTATTAGTAAATCCTTTTCAAGGAGACGATACTTGTTTACATAGTTATTTAAATTATATATTTTATCAAAGGAACACCTCTCCCAGAGTTTTAAGCTAGGCTAGTGGTCCGTATCTGCTTCCATTCATTTGTGCTAAGCTAGGCTAGCTCGCAGCCGGATAGCTTTCTACCAAACGCACAGAGAGGAAATTGGTATCTATCTTCTTGTCTGACTCTGGAGAAGACGGTAAGCGCATTCCCCATAATGTTGGTGTGTTCCTTTAAGCTATAGCCTACTGGTAGGCCTATTTCTAACATCATTTATATCTCAAAGGTGAAAAATAGAACCATAGGTTATTAGTAGGGATGCCCCGATCACGTTTTTTGCCACCGATACCGATCACCGATCGTCGTGAGCCATATCGGCCGATACCGATTTTTTTATATGATTTTTTTTCTTTTTTCTTATAAAATATATATATATTATATAATTAGACTTGTACTTGTATTATCTGCGAGACATCGCCACCACGCAACAAACTCCACTGTCTGTGTGTACTCTAGTAGCCTCCAGCTACAACCAGGATTCTCCGGAGCTGCAGCTGGACCTATGACTCGAGTAGCCTCGAGCTACGGCCAGGATTCTCCTGCGCTGCAGCTGGACCCTATTGGTATAACGTTACTGTGCTCAGCAAGCCCTCAGCTCGAATACACGTCGAATCAGTGTTATAAGACATTGATATCAGGAGCTATCTGTAGCTACTGCTAGCCGGATATATAACGTTGATACAGCGCCTCAGTGAATTATTTAGTTCAATGGGACATTTCGTTTTGAACAGTGAACTAACTTGCGCTAACGTGAGCTAACAGAGTATCATACACGTCTCTACTAGACTATTGCTGGAGCATTTGTTGATATCAGGAGCTATCGGTAGCTGGCCGGCTAGATACCGTTCGGTTAGACAATGCCTCATCATGTATTAAACTAAAAGTGAATAGTTGACTGGGTCATTTTGTAACGGTAGCAGCTAACGTTAGCTCAGGGAGACGCCGTCCTCCCATCCCACTAGACTAGACCCGTGTTTACATGCGTGCGGGAGGGGCTGGAGGGAGAAGCAGACACCGCAGCGAGTGAGATCGGTTTTGACGATCGGTGAAAATAAAGCATTATCACCGATCGCATATTTATACTGATTATCGGCCGATAACGATCAGTGGCCGATCGATTGGGGCATCCCTAGTTATTAGACTGCCTCATTGATCACAACTCCTGCTCAGTCCTGACCTTGGTTAACTTGGCCTTTACTTTCAACCCTCTGAAACCTATGAGCTGGTGGATCATCCGACATTAACATCAATGTCTTTTGAAGGCCGTAGCCTTCATGTCATACTAGCTTACCAGGAAAGGAGCTAAACATTGCTTCAAATGACAAACTTTCTTTACCATGACACCTCCAATCTTTAGAGCATGAATGAACACCTCACTTTTTCAGTAATTTGCGGCAAATACACTGTATTCTATGCTCTGTACAAACACCTTATTCTGTACTCAGGACAAACACCTTATTTTATACTCAGGACAAACACCTTATTGTATACTCGGGACAAACACTGTATTCTATACTCGGGACAAACACTGTATTCTATACTCAGGACAAACACCTTATTCTGTACTCAGGACAAACACAGTATTCTATACTCGGGACAAACACTGTATTCTGTACTCAGGAAAAACACATTATTCTATACTCGGGACAAACACTGTATTCTATACTCAGGATAAACACTGTATTCTATACTCGGGACAAACACCTTATTCTGTACTCGGGACAAACACCTTATTCTATACTCGGGACAAACACCTTATTCTGTATACAGGACAAACACGTTATTCTATACTCGGGACAAACACCTTATTCTGTACTCGGGATAAACACCTTATTCTATACTCAGGACCAGTGTTGGGCAAGTTACTTTAAAAAAGTAACTAGTTACAGTTACTAGTTACTTCTTCCAAAAAGTAACTAAATTACTTACTCGGTTACAAATTATAAAAGTAACTAGTTACTTCAGAAAGTAACTATTGCGTTACTTTCAAGATTTCTTTTATATATTAAACAACATACACAAATCTAAACTAATTTAATGTTGCTGTGGGACAAAGTGAGACTAGCCTCCAATCAAATGCCATGTATGTAGATATTATAATTACTATGTATATATAGTGGATCATACAAATACAAACAGAATAGATGTTTTGGAACTTTTGATATGTATAGCCCCTCAACAGGCCACAACTGGGCAACATTAAATTATGCTTGTTAAGCAAAAATAAATAACAAATATATACTGATTGATTGAACATTTTAATTAACAGATTGCAGAATGGGTACAATACAGTACGGCTCAATACACACAATTGTTAAGGGGATGCAGACCAGAGAAAGAGTTTCGTCTTGTTTACATCAGGGTCCCCCATTTTCAATTCATGACATTTATGACCAAAGTCTTTCTCTGGTCTGCATCCCCTTAACAATTGTATGTATTGAGCTGTACTGTACTGTACCCATTCTGCAATCTGTTAATAAACTTTTCAATCAATCAATCAATGACATACACAACATACAGATATAAGAATCTAATCGAATCATCTAAACTAATCTAACTAATCATGACATTTAAGACATGCATGAAGCATGACATACAGAGATATATATATCTCTGAGCACCTGAAGCCTGTGCTATTAAACCAGGAAGTGCAGCACTGTTGATAAGGCTGTCGGCACTGCAGTAGAGCCACTCAGTGCCCTGCGCTGCAAAGAGTGAACACAAAACGCTCATGGACCCGCGGTCTCATGTTGACTGAGTCGCTTGTGTTGTTCGTTGGATTCGTTTTGGATTATTTGGGCTCAAAACGTACACTACACGGACCGCGGTCTCATGCTGACTGATCAGTGATCGCTTGTCTTGTTGCGCTGTGTGTCAGACTCTGGATGCTTTAGACACCCGCCCACCTCCACCTCTGATTGGCTTACCATGACATTTTATTCAACCTCAGCCAATCGTCAGCATGTATGCTTGGCTCGCGCACTGCCCACTAAACAAGGAAGAACATATTATTGCCTCTCGGCGCAGAGATCTGTCTGATGAAAGAAACAGGTTCATTCATAGTAACGCGCTGCATTTTTTTGCAGTAACGCTAACGGCGTTATTAAGATTGGAAGAGTAGGCGGTTAGGTGGCCGAGCGGAGATTGCGTTCGTCACCAGCCCCGGAGCTGAGCTGGATTTGCCTGTTCGAATCCAGCTCACAGCTCCGGGGTTGTCACCAGCTTGGCTGGCCGTCTGCACTGATACAATTGGCTGTATCAGAGGGGGGGAGAAGCTGGCGGGGTGGGTCCGGGTCGTTGTAAACAGCGACTCCTACAGTTCGGTCGGGGCGCCTGCTAAGCGCGGATTGGACGTGAGGGGGATAGTGTGGTCCTCCCACACGCTACGCCCTCTCAATGAGAATCCGCGCTGCCAGGTGAAAAGAAGCAGTGATTGGCTGGACGTGTGTCGGAGGAAGCACGTGGTAGCCTCCACTCTCCCAGATGATCTGACTGTGGGGGGTAAGTGCGCAGCGACCAGGAAGGGACTGGGAATTGGCATACGACTAACATTGGGATGGGAGAAAATCGGAGGAAAATGGAGGGGGAAAAAGACCAATAAAAAAAAAAGAGATTGGAAGAGTAATCCGTTAGATTACTCGTTACTGAAAAAACGAATGCCGTTAGTAACGCCATTACTTATAGCGCCGTTATTCCCATCACTGCTCAGGACAACATTTATGTAATAAAAAGAAACAAACAGTTCAGTTCAGCTGATGATTTATAGGACACAGAAGTTGTCCACAACATGTTGTAAAATAATGAATAGATGCAATAGCAAGTAAGAAGGAGGAGTGTATTTGTCTGTGAGCAATCTCTCTCTCTCTCTCTCTCTCTCTCTCTCTCTCTCTCTCTCCTGTGCTGTGTGTGAAAATAAATTCCCATTTTCACAAGCCACTGACAAACCCTTTTAACAAATCATGAACTATGTTGCACCATGTGAAATGTAATGTTTATAATTATAATAAATATAAGAAAAATCTACTTTAATATTTTTTATAAATCTTATCATAACTAATGACCAAAACTGCTGCATTTTTAACAAGATTATATCTGTTACATTTCATGAACACTCTTTTGAATTGAACACAATTTTTAAATATTGTATTCAACTTTGCCATGGCACTGCCATGTTGCTTGCCACTGACAACATCTGGTTTCTCTGTTAGTGGGAAGACTGGCATTGCATGCTGTTCACCAGTGTATTGTAATCTGGTGTGTAACCTGACACTGCAACTCTGAGTGAGTCTTGCAGATGTGCATCAGTAAGATGAGAGCAAAGTGCCGCAACGTGCAGGACGTGGGTGATTTTGCACAAGCTCCCACGCGCAGGGCCGCCGCAAGGGGTGTGCGAGACGTGCGGTCGCACTGGGCCTCGCCCCCTAATGTGAAATACCATCGGAGCAGAAGAAATAACGCTGCGTGCCGTAAGCTTATCAATACCAAGTATAGTGATTAGGTTACGCCAAGACGAAGAGGACGTTCGGCAGATGGACTGTGAACTTAAGATGAACGTTAAAGTGTTGCGTGTTAGAACATTCAGTCGGGGAGTCAGGCTAGCCATGTCGGCTAGTAGCTTAGCTAAAGGCAGGGACAGCTAACAAGAAATTAACTTTACTAGCGCTAGGTTAGCTACGTTATCGAGTGCTAACGTGTGGCAGATAAACTAGGAACAGACTCCCCCTGAACTTTTTCATCTCCACGGTAGGAAAATGCGTCGACGTTGTCTCCTTCCGCTTGGACCTCAGGCTACTACAGCTTGTGACCACCTGCTGCAGCGTGCGCGCACACACACACCCACACGCTTGCAGTACTGTATAGTCTAGTAGTTCTTGGGAGGAGTGATACCGCAAAGATTGGACTAAAACGAAGATACAACGGAATGGCTTAAACTTTCTCACGTGGCAGTTTCGGCGGATATATCCTTCTCAGCACAACCGTGCACCGGGGAAAAGGGTAGCTTGTTTTCCTTTAACTTATATCCATTTCAGCAATTCAGTAGCTAATGCAACTCATCCCAGTCGGTGTTTAGCTCAGCCAGCGGGGATGGAGACTGCCAGCTAGCTAGCTGACGTTACTTTCTCTGTCAGACTTGGGTGTGTTCCGCACAGCTGCAACTTAACACTTTGATTGCCTAAGGCTAAATTCATGATATACCATCCCTTGCCAGCTCTATTTGTCTATGGAAAAGTTCCCCTTCTTTGCAGGGCTATAACTTTTTAAATTCTATTGCTAAATTGCCATTATTAGGGCCCATTCAAGGTCCTATATGTATTGTTCATTGTGTAGCAACGTTAAACTTTTTCATTCACATATTCATAGTAAAATATGGTCTAAAGTATAAGTATGTTTTCATCTCTTTCTGCAGCTTTCTACAGAACGTGATTTATAGCCCCAAATGCATTATATTGATGATGAAATACAGTTTGGTAGGAATCTGTGCGAGATCAAAAATTTCAATTGGACGTACTTCTAGAAGTTTCTACGTATCATCTGATGATGACCGGATGGGCGGGGGATCGTTTATAATTCCGTGGGCAGCGTTATATCATTCATCTAGTGTGGGTGATATGATCATCAGAGCAGTTTATATCGAACACGTTCAAAAATAACGCTGAATCTTACCGTATCTTCCTCGCGCCATTGGACGATGAGCGTGGAACTGAAATATTCCTATTATGGGATGTAGAAATACGCGATCTATTTCCAGGTTGTATAATAGTATATACGTCCAAATCATGTTGTTTATCGAGTTATTGGCAACGGATCGCTATGTATTGTGTCGAGATCGAGTCCCGGGACCTATAGAGAGTGCCCGGAAGTAATATGGACGATCAGCACTTCAACCACATAACTTCCTGTTTGGCGCTTCTGCCGATCGGCCACCAGATGGCGCTCTTGAACCGCTAGAGGTTTGAGAGGAGCTCAGAACTGTGTGTGAAGGCTGCGGATGGAAAATATGATTCCGATCACAGATTTTTGAAATATTGATATTAAAGACGAGTTACGGCGTCCTCGGCAACTTGAGCATGGCGGGGAAGGACGCCTAAACACGTTTTCGGCACTTAAAGTGTTAAGGAGTAACACTTTCCTCCCTCATAAAGAAGTATCTTCAATGGTGAGTGAAAAACAAATAAAAAAATGTATATTACGTTGACTGTATGCCCAGCCTCGGGCAGCGCTATTATTTAAGAATACGTTGACTGTATGCCCAGCCTCGGGCAGCGCTATTATTTAAGAATACGTTGACTGTATGTCCAGCCTCGTGCAGCGCTATTATTTAAGAATACGTTGACTGTATGCCCAGGCTCGGGCAGTGCTATTATTTAAGAATACGTTGACTGTATGCCCAGCCTCGGGCTACCAGCTGACAGGCAGAGCTGCGTTCGTAATGGCTGTTCTAGACGGGTGTGGTGTGTGTGTGTTTGCGCATGTGTGTCGGAAATGTGTGCGTTTGACAATGGACACATAGCAATAATATAAAATATAGATTTAGCTCTGCAAACAACCTCACGCACAGTTAAACCTTGTTATGAGAAGCTGGCCTTATAGAGTGAGATTAGACGGATCCCAGTGGCCGTGAAAGTGGCAAAAATAAGTATTAATTAATTAATAAATTAATTAAATATTTATAATTTTTTGTATTTAAATAAAAAAAAATTACCTTTATTTCGCAGGGCCTCACATTTAAATCTCGCACAGGGCCTCGCATTTCTCCCAGACGGCACTGCGCACGCCTGTGCGCGGATCGACGCAAGATACCTCCCGGTGGTTGATCTCGTTCGGGGGGCACGACTTCCCAATGCACTTCCATCCGCGAAAAACTCTGGAAAAGGTCGGGGCGCGACGTGGACAAATCTTGCAGATTTTGCGCGAGCTCTCACGCGCATGCATGTATTCCAATCCACGCAATGATATTCACAGGGGTAGATCTCGTCGTGAGACATAAATTCCCAATGCATTGTCCCGTGGGATTATGTCCCACCCCCCGGCGGCGATATTAATTGAGGGGCGGATTTGCGGTGATTGAGAAATGAATGAGGTAAAATTAGTATTAGAAACGCAAGGCTTGGGCGGTCAGGTGGCGTAGCGGAGATTGCGCTCGTCACCAATGCAAAAGACTGCGGTCTCGACTCCTGGAGTCAGCATTGCCTTGGGCTGATCGCTATACTAACTCGTTTGGCTGGGTTAGGGGGAGAAAGCCGTGGGTGGGAAACTGGCGTTGTGGACAGCGACGCCTACAGGTCAGGTCTGGGCGCTTTCTCAGCGGAGGCAGGACTTGAGGAAGGCAGCGTGACCTCCCATGCGTTACACTTCACCAATGAGAGCCCTCGCTGCCAGGTGAGAAGAGAGCCACTGGCTGTCGCTGCACGTGTCGGAGGAAGTGTGCGGATACTTCAGGGTTCCCTTGTACCGACTAGTAGGAGAACATGCACACAACAACCAGGTAGGGGAGGGGGGGGAATTGGCACAATGACTAAAATTGGGACGGGGAGAAAACAGAGAAAAATCTGAGAAAGAGATACAAAAAAATTAAATAAAAATAAAGAAACGCAAGGCTTGCCGTGGGCGACTCATGTGGTGCCCGCGGGCACTGTGTTGGTGACCCCTGTTCTAGTTGATTGACTGATCTCTTGAAAGAGTTAGTTGTATTTGCTGTACTTGGCAGTAAAGGGTTTGTTTGCATTGGTAATGTTTGTAAACACTGGAGTGAAACAGATCTATATTAACCCATTCTCTGCCGGGCATTGTACCCATCATTGTACCCTCTCTGCCAGCGCTATAAGTCTATGGAGATGTTCACCTTCTTTGCAGGGCTATAACTTTTTAAATTGTATTGCTAAATTGACATTACTATTCAACATCAATTATCTATCGTTCAGGATGTAGGAACGTTTAACTTTTTCATTCACACATTCATACTAAAATACCGTCTAGAGCAGGGGTTCCCAACCTTTTTCCCCCCAGGGACCCCCAAACATCTCTGATGAAATTCCTGGACCCCCCTCCTAATAAAATACCATAAAATACTTTTTCTTGTCATTTTAATAATTTTTTTTGTCATTTTAATAACAAACTGCTTATACACAGGCATATGCATCATAATTAGACCCACTATGCTTCTTTGACTTGTGCCTTCAATCAACAAATCTCATCTTGCACCATATGTATTTCAAAATGTTTGGCCAATATTCAAATCCTGTATTCATCCTCTCAAATCAGGCCCTAATGGTGAACGGTTTGCATTTATGGAACAAATCAATGCAACAAATTAAACAAAATATGAGACAGGAAATTCCAATCAGTAGTTAGCAGAGAGAATCTGTCCTAGCTGGGTGTGACGAAGGTTCATTAACCCTTTCTCTGCCACGCTTATATCCATCCTTATACCGTCCTCTGCCAGCTCTATTTGTCTATGGAGATGTTCCCCTTCTTTGCAGGGCTATAACTTTTTAAATTGTATTGCTAAATTGACATTACTATGGCCCATTCAACATCAAGTATCTATCGTTTAGGATGTAGCAACGTTCTACTTTTTCATTCACACATTCATACTAAAATATGGTCTAAAGTATAAATATGTTTTTATCGTTTTCTGCAGCATTCCATAGAACGTGAGTTATAGCCACAAATACATATATTAGATCATCAAATGTAGTTTGATACCGATTGACGTCAGATTAAAAATGTCAATTGTACAAGGTCCTAAACGTCATGCCTCATCATCTGCTGGTGACCGGAGGGGGGGGGGGGGTTATAAGTCCATGGCCGACGTTAAATGATTCATGTAGTATGGGCGATATATATATCAGAACAGATTATACGGATAATAATAATCAAACACGCTGAAACTCACCGTGGCTTCCTCTGACCGTTGGGTGATCAGCGTGGAGCATAAAGATCGCTATTATGAGATGTTGATATATGCGATCCATTTCCAGGTTGTATAATACTATATACGTCCAAATCATGTTGTTTATCGAGTTATTGGCAACGGATCGCTATCCAGTGTATCAAGCTGGAGTCCCGCTAGCGATAGCGAGTGGCCGGACAAAATATGGGTGAGCACCACTTCCGGCGCGTCACTTCCGGTTTTGGCGATTCGCCGATCGGCCACCAGATGGCGGTCTTGAACCGTTGGAGAGTTGAGAGGAGATCAACAGCAAGTCTCAAGTCTCCGTGGGTGAAATATGATTGCCATGACAGATTTTTGAAATATTGATCTCAAAGACGCTGTACGACGTCATTGGCAGATTACGCATGGCGAGGAATGACGTCTAAAGTCGTCCTTGGCGATTAAAGGGTTAATGTGAACCTTGGGCTTGCATGTGCGCTGCCAGGCCTGAGATGTCAGGTGTAATGTGCGTGACAGCCATTCTGAAGTCATTGTGTACGTCAAGTCTGTTGCACGCTTTTGTCTTGATGGCGACAAGTGCACTGAAAGCTGTTTCCGATAGATATGTGGTACTGAACGGGAGTATAATCCTGGTGGTGGCATGCAGTGCGAGCCTCGGAGCAATGATGGATCCCTTCACTATCCAGAACTTCTTAAATCCGTGCTCCTGTAATGGAGGAATGGATGAAATATTTGTAGGCTAAATGTGTCCAACACTCATGTCCACATGGGGCCTAGCCTACATTAGACGTAGAATAGCCTATAGATCCAATACGATATCAACGGTAGAAGACAATATCAAAATAGGACTACATTATCATACCTGGAAATACTTCTTTGAGACAGAGTCGACCTGGATGTCAGTGAGCTCATCTTCACAATCAAGGTATTCCACATCCTCAACTTTGGCAATGAAGGGATCCAACACCCATGCTTCCTTGGATAGGTATTCATCTGTGTCAGCGAACCGTGATTTAATCTCCTTTTGCAATGCGATCATATGGCTGGTAAACTCACGACAAAGAGACACAGGAACAGTGTTATCTCTGCATTGCTTCTGCAGTAAGGGGAACTGTTGCAGCTCTCCCTTATCCATTTTCCCGACTCTATAGTCCAGTTTACGCACGAATGCGTCGAGTGCCTCTTTTTTTGCAGATGAGCTGCCGTCATCTCCTTTTAGTTTGTCACACATTTTCGCCTCTGGCGGCTGACTGCAGACGAGCCGAGAAAGCTAACTAGCGTGCTAGGCTAGCTACGGAAAGTGATACAGTCAACTGATTCACGTTTTAGCGGCTACCCGGTAGCCTACAGTTAACGTTCAAAAATCATGTCTAGATGTTTATTTATTTATCTTTATTTTTTATTGTAGTGGAGAGACTATTCATGCTTCTGATAAAAATATGCTAATTAAATATTTCTCTTTTTTTTTGGATCACATTTTTTTTATTTTCCATTTTTCAAACATGAAACATCACAACTCACAACACAATAATAACAATAATACGTAAAAGACATCCAAAAACATAAACTAACCCAACAATGATTAGACAATAAATTAGACAGATTATACATTTGCATACATATCCAGTTCAAATAAGCTGTCACAAAGTATAAGGAAAATAAAACATTTACTATAAAAAAGGGCTTCCTGAGCCCCCTCCATCCCCAGGCCCGGCAGCTGCGAACCCCAACCCCCGGAGGACCCGGAGTCCGGCGCCCCCACGGGCCAAAGCACCACGCCACTTTAATGCCTCGACCCGCAGAGACCCCCAACCACGCCCCCCCCCCCCCCCCCCCAGTCAGAGCCCACGGCCACCAGACCCACAGCCAAAGGGGGTCCCGAAAATATACACCATTAAAATTACAAGAAAAGAGAAAAAATAATAATAATAATAATAACAATAATAATAACAAAAAAAAAAAAAAAAAAAATACAAGTGGACACTCACCCCAGGACCTCAACGTAAGTTAAATACATTATATACAATAGATGATCTAGCAATTGAACGTTATATGTGCTCTTTAAGCTTTGTAACCGCTGCCAACCAGATAGCAATATTGGCTTCGTTAACCCCTAAAACTCGTGCAGTGGATATCTCCAGATATAGCACATCAAGATAGGTGAGAATCCATACCTTCGGACATAACTTATCTGGTTGTATCCAGCGTGAAGCAATCCTAATTAAATATTTCTCTGAAAGAAAAAATAAATGACGAAAAACTGGTGAAAATAGACCTCAAATAATCTGCGGTCTGGCGGACCCCCTGCGCCCCCTGGTGGACCCCCAAGGGATCCGCGGACCCCAGGTTGGGAATCACTGGTCTAGAGTATAAATATGTTTTTATCGTTTTCTGCAGTATTTCATAGAACGTGAGATATAGGCATAAATGCATATATTAGATGATCAAATGCAGTTTGATACCGATCAACGTTATATTAAAAATGTCAACTGTACATGGTCCTAAACGTCATGACTGGTCATCTGCGGGTGAACGGAGGGGGGGGGGGGGTCGTTTATAATTCAATGACCGACATTAAATGATTTATGTAGAATGGGTGATATATTGATCAGAGCAGTTTGTATCGAAAATGGTAAAGAAAAACGCTGAAACTCACCCCAGTCTCCTCGTAGCGTTGGGCGATGAGAGTGGAGCAAACAGATCCCAATTATGGGATGTTGATCGATGCGATCCATTTCCGGTTTGTATATTACTAATACACGTCCAAATCATGTTGATTATTGAGTTATGGCAAAGATCCATATCGACGGTGTCTGTATTGAGCCCCGGGACGATAAGCGAGTGGCCGGACGAAAATAGGGGACGGACCGATCTACAATGGGCACTTCCGGTTTGGCAACTCGCCGATCGGCCACCCGGTGGCGGTATTGAAGCGTTGCAGAGTTGTGATGGCTCAGACAGCATCACCCAAGACTCCATGGGTGAAATATGAATACCATAACGAAAATATGAAATATTGATCTAAAAAACGCTTTATGGAGTTATTGGTGGAGAATGGGTTAAGTTATTAACACTTTCAGTGCCACGGACGACATATCTCGTTTTATTAGGCCCCCCACTGAGTGCCCACGACGACAAATATCATTTTATTGTTTTATTAGCGATCTGAAATCATATTTCATCAACCGAGTCTCCCGTTGGTACAGCAGCCCCTACAGGAGCTCAGAATGGAAAACAGCGCCCCCTATCGTCTATCCCTGTGTAACTGCAGGTCAGTCGCTTAGACTGACCTGGGATCTGTAGATATGTAGGGGCAGAGCCAGCTGGTTCCTTGTGCTGGTAAGAAGTCTGATCAACATGGAAGTCATCGCGGGATGGGAATCAGCCTAGACAAGAAGATGGCGCGGCTCAGGTTAGTCGCCGTCGGTTTCGCTCAGCAACAATTGTGCACACTTTTAGCCATTATGTTTATTTTTACTACTTTTTTTATGGAAACATCACTGGCGGGGACGTCATACGACCGCCAGTCACTTATTGACCTAAACTCCAGACTTAAAGAGGAGTTTAGAGACACTTTATGCCAAGATTGGCCATCGGAGATCAGGCGGGACAAGGACAAAGGAGTCGGCAAAAGAAGAAGCACAGAGGGAAGAGAGAAGGAATCAGACTGAGGTTAAAAAGATCTGCTTACCGCCCGGCAATCCCATCCATCTTTCTGGCGAATGCACGTTCGTTGGAGGGTAGGATGGACGATTTGAGAGCGAGGGTCCGATTCCAGCGAGAGATCAGAGACTGTAACGCTATGTGCTTCACTGAGACATGGCTGAAGCCAGCGACTCCGGACCATAGCGTCTCTCCCTCCTTCACCGTCTTCCGAGCGGATCGCACGGAAACCTCCGGTAAGAGCATCGGCGGGGGGACATGTCTTCTGACCAACAACAGTTGGGTTAATCCCAAGGAGGTAAAGGTACTCTCCCGTTCATGCTCGCCGGATTTGGAACATCTGGCCATTCAATGCCGCCCATTCCACCTACCCCAAGAGTTCACGGCCATCATTTTGACTGCAGTATACATCACTCCCCAGGCAAACAACGTCAGGGCTCTGGCGGAACTGGCGGAGCATCTCAGCATTCATAAGATAAAACATCCAGACGCAGCCATGATCGTAGCTGGCGATTTCAACAAGGCAAACCTGAAAAAAGTGATGCCATCCTTCTTTCAGCACATCGCCTGCTCCACCAGAGGGGGAAACACGCTCGACCACTGCTACACCCCGTTCAGAGCCGGCTACAAGGCTGTACAGACTCCACCATTAGCCGGGGCCACTAGCACGTCCGATCATGACTCCATTTTCCTGATCCCGGCTTACAGACAGAGATCACGTGACGCCGTCGTGTCACGTGAGGCAAAAGAATTGTCCGACCAATCAGAGGCCACGCTTCAGGACGCTCTCGAGGACATAGACTGGGGGATGTTTCAAGGAAGCGCCAGTGACGTCAGCGAGTTCGCGGACACGGTCGTGAGTTTCATAACATCACTTGCCGATAGTATTGTCCCCATAAAGAAGGTGCGGGTGTTCCCAAACCAGAAACCATGGGTGGATAGTACTATCAGAGCAGCTCTGAAATCTCGCACCACTGCCTACAACCTGGGCAGAGAGTCAGGAAACATGGAGGAGTATAAGGCTACAGTCTATACTCAGCGCAAAGCAGTTAAACTTGCAAAACGGACGTATGCTGACAAAATGGAGACACAAATGGCACAGAATGACACAAGAGGCTTATGGCGGGGACTGAGGACGATAACTGACTACAAAGTCAGCGCCCCCTCAATGGGGAGCGACGACGCCTCTCTCGCGGACAAACTCAACTCTTTCTATGCTCGGTTTGGGGCAGACAGTGGCGCCGCTAGCTCAACGGCTAGTGACGTCACTGGCGCGCCGGCTGTTGTGGAGGGGGGGGGGGGGGGGGCATCCGCGGGGGGGCGGGGACGCTCTCTCATTGTCGGTACACAGTGTGAGAAGAGCATTTATGCAGGTGAACACCAGAAAAGCTGCTGGCCCAGATGGAATAACAGGACGCATACTTAAGTCCTGTGCTAACCAGCTAGCCCCTGTGTTCACCGCCATATTTAATCGATCCCTGGCGGAGTCATGGTCCCTGCCTGCTTCAAGATGTCTCCCATCATCCCTGTACCAAAGAAAACCTCCCCAACATGTCTCAATGACTACAGACCGGTGGCACTCACCTCTGTGGCCATGAAATGTTTCGAGAGGCTGGTCAAGGATCACATTTGTGCCTCCCTCCCCAGTGATATGGACCCTATGCTATTTGCATACAGGCCAAACAGGTCCACTGATGATGCGGTCTCCCAAGTACTGCACAGCACCCTCTCTCACCTTGACCGCCAGAAGGAGGGCTATGTGAGACTGTTGTTCATTGACTACAGCTCAGCGTTCAACACTATAGTCCCCACCAGACTGGTGGACAAGCTGATCGAGCTGGGTCTGAGCTCCGCTCTGAGCGCCTGGATACTGGACTTTCTGAGCGAAAGGCCCCAGGCGGTCAGCATGGGGGGTCAGACCTCCAACACCATCACCCTGAGCATCGGGTCCCCCCAGGGCTGTGTTCTGAGCCCCCTGCTGTACTCACTATACACACACGACTGTGTGGCCAAGTTCAGCTCCAACTCCATAGTTTGCGGACGACACAGTGGTGGTGGGGCTGATCTCGGACAACGACGAGAAGGCCTACCGGGAGGAGGTTGAGATACTGGAACGCTGGTGCCAGGACAACAGCCTGCTCCTGAACATTGGTAAAACCAAGGAGCTGATCGTGGATTATAGGAGAGGACAGCAGGAGACACACACACCACTGAGGATAAACGGGGCTACCGTGGACAGGGTGAGCAGCTTTAAGTACCTGGGGGTCCACATCTCAGAGGATCTGACATGGACAACACACATAGACTCAGTCGTAAAAAAGGCGAAGCAGCGCCTCTACCACCTGAGACAGTTAAGGAAGTTCAGAGTATCTGGGAAGATACTCCAGTCCTTCTACTCCGGAGCTGTAGAGAGTATCTTGGCTGGAAACATCACTGCCTGGTATGGAAACTGTCATGGTCCCAGCCAGGGATCATGCTCGAACAATGTGAACAGTGTTTTTCTGCCGCCCTCTGGTGGCCAAACGCAGCAACTCCAGATCCTGGACTCTCTGTGGCATTCGAGTCTAGGTTTGCTGGATTCCTTTAATGCTTTGTTGTGTTCTCTGTTCATGTTGTGTGGTGCGTTTTAGCTTGTGTTTTTAATAGGTTTATCTTTTCATATGTTTCCTTTAAAGGTTCATCTCTTTTGCATATGTTTTTTAAGTGTTAATACTTTACTTGTGTTTCCTTTAAGGCTCATTCCCTTTACACATGTTTTTAATAGTGTTAACATCTTTACATATGTATGTTCCTTTAAGGGTTTGTTTTACATATGTTTCCTTTTAGATATTCCTGTACACATGCTTTTAACAATGTTGTGAGTTTTCTTTGACTAATTCTGTGTTCACCTGCCTGGCCTATACCAGCTGGCACTAATTAGTAATTATTATTCACAGGCTCTATTTAGACCTGCCCATTCCTCTCACTCATTGTCGCACCATTGCCTTGTTTTGTATTGTAGTTGTGTTCGGTCACGTACTCACCGTTTTGTCTCTAAGTATTCCCCGTGAGTCGGTTCCTATTTAGTCCTTATTATTCCAGCATTGCTGTGTATTGTTTTCCGGGTTTTGCAGTTCGCTTTTGTTTGTAACAGTTTTAACGTGTATCCTGTTTGCAACTGCTAGTAAAAGCCTGTTCACTTTCATCCGTCGTCTCAGCTTCTTCTCTCTCTGCTCGTGTTAACTGCATTTGGGATCTCCTCTCCTATACCACGCCGAAACCCTCACAGAACAGCACGGCACAGGACAAGAAGGCCCTACAGAGAGTGGTGCGCTCAGCCGAGCGTACCACGGGTATTGCACTACCACCCCTGCAGGTTCTATACAACAAGAGGTGCAAATCCAGAGCCTGCAGAATAATGAAATACCCTCACCACCCCAACAACAGCCTGTTCATGCTGCTGAGGTCAGGCAGATGCCTGCGAACACCAGCTACTAGGACAGAGAGACTTCGGCTCAGCTTCTTCCCCCAGGCCATCAGAGCCTTGAACACTGAACTCTCCACACACAAGCACACATGAGCACACACACGACACACACTGTACATGCTCACACACTAGCAGCCACTTTAACATGAGCAAGCACACACTCATGCTGCACACGCCCACACTTATGGCCACTAAGGAAAGGTCACTTTAAGAATAGTATAGTATAACTTGAGATTGTATAATATAGCATGTACATAAAGACCCAGTGCCTCATCCGTAGCTAACAGTGTATTGCACTACCACAGGACCTAGCATGTCCTACCATGCTCTGTAAATAACTTATGTACATATACCGATATGCCCTACTCTGTTTACTTGTTTTATTGCACAATTTGTGTACATATACCGATATGCCCTACTCCTACTCTATTGCACAATTTGTTATTACTATTGTATTATGCACATTGTTGCGGGCAAGACCACCCGCATTTCATTGTATACTCGTATGCCGCGACAAATAAAACTCTTGACTTGACTTGAGCCTGGAATATATATTTACAGCAGCCAATACTCAATCAATAAGCGATATTTGGAATGGCGATCAGGAATTGGAATAATCTTTTTGGATACCATCTGATCTCAGGTAAGGAATCTATTTTACCAGTCTTAGGATAATCAGACCTGTTTTCACGGAGATATAAGCTTTTCCCCTATGTGTGATATGGCTGTTTGGCTGTGCGAGCGATCAGGAACTAAGATAATCGATCGAAATAGGCAGAAAAATTACAACGTTCTAGAATATTCCAGTACAGGGCGTTTATCACGGAATCTTTTTATTTTCCTTGAAAACGAGGGCTTTTCAAAATGCTATAAAACGGAAATGAACCGATAAAAAAACAATCCGCTTCGACAATGTTGACTGGAAAATGAGTCATTGATAAGCGACGGGCAGATTAGACACATAGCCATAATTTAAAACATAGATTAGGCAATATTAACGCTAACATTGAAGTGGATGGTGGGCATTCAAGCACTAAATCGTGCGCCCCCTGTTGGGCACTGAAAGTGTTAACAAATGTCTAATACAGTTAATTATTTGTTTACTTTTTCATCACCTGTTACAAATGTTGTAGACAGCTTTCGGATACACCCTTCTTTGTGACATCAAACAGTGACAGAATTAGGACTATAGATAAATGCAATTTTATTAACATATAAAATACATGTGCACACTAGTGATGTGACGATTCATCGATTTGCATCGGTGCGCCGGCATACACGTTCACGATGCGCGTGCACCGGTGGAATACGTGCGCACCGGCTAGAACTCAGGTTGAACTCGCGATGCATCTTGTTGTAGCATCTTTGCGTCGGTCAAAACCGATGCATTAATATAATTTCCTCTCATCCACTTCTGTCAGCAGTGCACTGTGACTGCACACAGCTGATACTATACTACTAATACAGAAGGCGAGAGCCGCGTCACAGTTAACAACAACAAACAGTGGAAGTCGAGGACATGAATAGAATTGGGCTTCCTCTGGCTAACGCCAGTTAGCCGTTCAGCTAACGCTAAACTAAACTACAGTGTCTAACTAACTAACGCAACACCAGTTCCATTAGTGAGGAGGGGGGGGGGGGTATATTGAAGACGCTTGACAACAGGTTCAAAGATAACTTCACATTTATTGGCTATTGGTTTCTGTTGAATGCCCACGCTGGCTCTTAGGTCAGATCGATAACTTCATAACTCATTGGTCTGCTTATCTTGACCTCAAACAGCGTCCTGTGAAGTGGTTGACACGCAGAACCAACCGAGTCTACAAAATGTTGTTGTTACCACTGACCGACAAGAGACAGCGAATGCACCGTTCCGACCCCCGTCAGTCATCGACCTTAGGTCGAGTGATTGAAGTTGCGGAATCTTTTATTTTATTTGCACTGGGACGGACTCTCTTTAATTAGATGAGGTCCATTTTCCTTATCCGTTTTACGTATTATCACTGTATGGCTTTACTTGATAATCCCATTATACAGAATCCACCTTTAGTCCTTAATGCAGGGATAAAGCCACTTATTCTATTTTGCATTAATACATAATCATATGTCTCCTAAGTACACGTATTATCACTATAATGGCTTTACTTGATAATCCCATTATACAGAATCCACCTTTAGTCCTTAATGCAGGGATAAAGCCACTTATTCTATTTTGCATTAATACATAATCATATGTCTCCTAAGTACACGTATTATCACTATATGGCTTTACTTGATAATCCCATTATACAGAATCCACCTTTAGTCCTTAATGCAGGGATAAAGCCACTTATTCTATTTTGCATTAATACATAATCATATATCTCCTAAGTACACGTATTATCACTGTATGGCTTTACTTGATAATCCCATTATACAGAATCCACCTTTAGTCCTTAATGCAGGGATAAAGCCACTTATTCTATTTTGCATTAATCAAAACGCAACAGGGTGAAGTTACAAGGCAAAACACATTTCATGCTTACCCTGGTCGTCCGGTCGTCTGGTCAGAAGAAAGGATACAAATCATATTTATAAAGAGGTAATTTTAATTAGAAAAAGCTAGTTACAAGAAGAGACTGAAGTGGAAAGTGTCCATTTCAGTTAAAATATGCACAGAACAAAACATCTCATCTGGTTCGGCTTGTGCCCCGTGTCTCGCACCATTCTTCCCATCTCTCCCAAAAAAGTCTGGCTCTTGAAAGGGCAACCGTCCCTTTTATATCCATCTTACAATATTTCCGATTGGTCTAAACACAGTGAAGTCACAGGCTGTCATTTTTGTTTAGCAAACCAGAGTACAATACGTAATTCGTATGAGCTCCTCCTTCTTGGTACTAACGTTACTTCTCGTTACCTAGTGGTTTTTAAGTAACAGAAAGTCCCTTATTCCTTCAGAACAGACAACTGCTTTGTCTGTGGGGATCACGTGACATGGTACCGGGCACGAAGCCATCCCTAGGATTTCTTATCAAGCTTCCTAAAAGATCTCCTCCAGAAAGCAGTTTTTACCCATCATTCTTTTAGTATTATTCTCTAATGACAGTTAATTCCTATTAATTATAAGCATGCCATTTATGAAAACTTTTACTGTACACATTAAACATTTAATTGTTATATAGTTTTTTAAGATTTCCCTCTATAGATTCAGGACTCCCTGTTCTTGGCCTTGCATTCCAGCCGGTCACTCCCTTACTGCATGGGGCCTCTTTCGTTCTGACTCACTCTAACAGTAAGAGAAACAGGCAGAACAGTACAGAACAGGCAGAACAGTAAGAGAATGCAGGCAGGACAGGCAAGGGTTATGATACCTTCTGTAGGTATCATCGCCAAGCATATCATTCTTTTTAAGCAGAGAATTATGAAACATATAATTAATATAGCATTATATATATATACCTTTATACCAACAGTATATATGTTTCCATAATTATTACATGTGAAAAATAGTTTATACGGCTATAGTGGCCCCTCTCTTCTCCATGGCCTCACATTCCGCAGGTTCACTCCCTTTTCACAGACACCGGCCCCTTCTATGGAGACATTTAAAGGCTCAGTTCCATTTTTTATAAGTAGAGCCATCATAGAGCTATTTATACTGGTCATATAGGAACGACCCAGGATGTCATTGTCCAAAAGTGTCACTTGTTCTGTGGCACTTCACACCCACTCTGTCATTCTGGGAGATCTTTGTCCATCATCAATTGAATAATGAAGCATATAATTACATGTGAAAAATAGGTATATACGGCTATATTGGAACGACTCAGGATGTCATTGTCAAAAAGTGTCACTTGTTCTGTGGCACTTCACACCCACTCTGTCATTCTGGGCGGTCATTTTCCATTGTCTTAATAGAGTCTGTACTGGGGGACGAGATGGCGATTGTGGGGTCACGTGGCTGTGACTCTCCACACCCCCTCTGCCATCTCGGTACCTTGTTACCCTGGTAGCCGGCGGGAAGACTTGCATCTGTTGTTCCCTGGCTGGACGGCTCGACAGGATAGGGGTCACGTTGTTGCTTGGTATCCGACGGGAAGACTTGCATCTGTTGTTCCCGGCCGATGCACCCAGGCTGTTGTCGTCTTGGTCATCTTGGTCACCTTGGTCATCTTGGTCACCTTGGTCATCTTGGTCATCATGGGGTCGCCCCCTCTGACCTCTTGGATCTCTCCCATAGTTTGAGGTAGGTTGATTTGTCACTTCTCGGGCGACCCCCACGGATCCCCGAGAATTGTAGCAGCAGTCCTCTATTGAAGTGTGGTTGGCCTGGTCTTGTGACCCTGTCCGTAGGCCTCGCAGGACATCACAGATACAGTCCACAGAGGACTCATTCCTTTTCTCTCTTTCAGGTCCATTCAGGGCTCTCGTCGCCCTGTAACCTGGGTCCAGGCCGATGTCTCTCTGTCCGGTCTGGGAGGTCTAGGAGGTCTGGGAGGTCTGGGAGGTCTGGGAGGTCTGGGAGGTCTGGGAGGTCTAGATGAGGACCTTGAGGATGCTCTGGAGCTTGACCTATCCCGGTCTTCCTCCATTTCCGATTTCTGACCTGAGTCAGTATATTCCTTCTTGCCATTCGCTGCGTCGTCCGCTGACTCCGGGGGACCCCCCCCCCCTGTCTAAGAATGCGGCACTGGTTCAGGTTTTGTCCCTTTACCAGCGCACCTTTACCAGCGCACATTGTTCACAGGCCTTTCGGACTGTTATCGCTCTTTGTTTGGCTTTATGTATGAGAATGTTGTTAGTTCTCAGGTATACCAACATCCTCCTACTTCCGGCATGTCCAAGGTTATCATATACCTGTCTGATCATGTGAGTAGCCTCGTCCTGTTAGCAATGGCTAGTTAGCCTGCTATTCGCTCCTATTCGCAATGGCTATTTCAGCCTGCTCGCAATGGCTATTTCAGCCTGCTATTCGCAATGGCTATTTCAGCCTGCTATTCGCAATGGCTATTTCAGCCTGCTATTCGCAATGGCTATTTCAGCCTGCTATTCGCAATGGCTATTTCAGCCTGCTATTCGCAATGGCTATTTCAGCCTGCTATTCGCAATGGCTATTTCAGCCTGCTATTTACAAAGTAGAGTTTTTTCTACTTAAGTTCTGACTTTAAGTAAGCATTTAGTTACTTCAAGTTCAAGTGACTTTAGGGCTCCCTAGCCCTATTAGTCGCGAGTAAACGCCACTTCAAGTGGTTTCTTATGAACCCTCTCTTGTTCCTGATAGATTTTTTACCTCTTAGGCTGTCTGCTGCGCTTTGCAGACCTCTACGTCACTCATTGTTCCAGATCTCGAGCACTTAGGAGGAGTCTTGGTTGGAGAGGATTGCTTGCTGATAAGATCACACTTGAGTAAGGTTTTAACTCAAATCTGTAATAAATTTTACTCCAGAGGCCCCTGACCGCAGTTATTTCAGTTCATATTCTTTCGGCTTTTGATACCTATTCAATTAGCATAAAGCCCAACTCACGAATGTTCTAAGCCCCAGGACCTCCAATCCGTTTTGACAGACCTATAAACCAGTGACTCGGCCGCCCAAGCACCACAGCGTCCTGTATGCTGAAGCTTCCGAGTCCCCACAAATCTGATAGGCCCGTCGGATATAGAGACCCTGATGCTCGCTCTGTCCCCCCGCGTCAAGGTGCTAAGCTTGATGAGAGTTTGCAGAGTCTCAATTTTTATCCATAGGCGCTGGTGAGTGTACATCTCACGCAGCTGATATGGTTGGTACAGGTGCTAACCTACCAGATGGTAACTGTCAGGAAATCCCCTTTGCATGAAATAGATTACAAATTCTTTGTCCTCTCTACTCTGGTTTAGAGAAAAGACGGACATCTTTACAGTATTTGTGTTGAGAAAGCATTTTGACTTGGTCATACAGCATGCATTCCGTCCGTAACTGGTCTCGGGACCATGCTGCGCATTTGGCTGCAAGACGGTTACCACCTGGTACACCGATGAATAGCTTTTCAAGCAGTAAGCCTGATCTTTGCCTAGGCGTTCCACGTATGACTGATTCTGCTGCAACAGTGAGAGACAAGCTCCCGTCTCGCACCTGTGGGATTAGTTTCTCCACCATATTTTCCCCTGGATCTTGACCGGGGATTCTTACTTCCATTTCCATCATTTGGGCCATTGAAGCCCCTTCGGGGACCTCCAGTCCTTTGAGGTGTCTCAAAATGCGAGCGGCCTCCGGGTCATCATAGAGAGGTGACCCATGGAAAATCTGAGCACACTTATGGATATAAGCAGCCTGGGTCTCCCCTCGAAGCATTTCTGGGGCCAGTTTTTTGAGCACTTGGGTTTTGCTTAACAATTCTTGTGCTTTGTTGCTTTCTCCATATTGGGTGCTGTCACGCAGACTCCTGCCTGTATGTGAACTCTTTCCTCTCGGTCGGTAAATGTCTCCGGGAGATTGGGCTAGTATGGAGTGAGGGCTCACTTCCGGTCGGTGTTCCTCTGTGCTGTGTCTCAGGGCTCGGATTGGGCTTATGGACGGGGCCTCGTTCAACCAGTTTCTTTCTCTCCTGGCTATTTCAGCCATGGCCCTGTCTAGCTTGTACACCTGTTCACGTAGTATGTCATAGCCTGCATGTAAGTGTGCATGCTTGTATGGTTCTGTTACCCCAGGGTGAGACAACACTTTTTCTGCCACGGGTGACCGGGCTAAGGCCTGAGCCGTTCCCCATCTCACGGGATATGCTGGCATAATATCCCCTGTTTCCTTTCCTTCCAAGTCTCCTTCACTCTCTTCGGAGACGTCCTCCAATCCTGAGCTCCAGGTCAAGCCCGAGGGTGACTGAAAGGTGGTGCCTTTCAGAGTAGGCCCCTTGCCTATAGGTCTCAGTTTGACCGGTTTCGCTCTCTTGTTTCGAGGTCTAGGAGGTTCGCCCCTCGGGTACCGAACTCTCTCCCTAGATCTTGATCGAGATGAAGACTTGGAGGATGCTCTGGAGCGTGACCTATCCCGGTCTCCCTCCATTCCTGAGTCCTGATTTAGATCAGTATACTCCTGTTCGCTACTTGCTGGGTCGTCCCCTGAGTCCGGGGGACGGCCTAGAAGTCTATGGATACTCCTGGCCTGAGATCGCGCAGGTTCCGCCTTTTCAGGTTCGAACGGTACTGTCGGTCTCCTGGGTGTGGATGATCTCCCTCTCTCCGCTGCTCGGGAGGAGTTCTGGGAGTTGGACCTTTCTTTCCTGGGTACGGGTCCCGATCCCTTAGGGTTCGGAGGGGGAGTGAGAGGTACCAATGCAGGCTCATCGTCCTCGTCTTCCTCACCCTCCCCGGCTCTATCCACGGCCAGGGTTATTGACTCATGGTCCCTAGGTTCCATCATGAGACGGATCTCCGTGTGCCCTGCACTCCTTAGGCTTGAGATCGCGCTGATTACGGCTTTCCCCAACCATATGCCTCTTTGGCCATATCCTCGAGACCTGCCCCACATCAGGTTTATGGCTAGTCGGTAGGGCATGTCCTTAGTACCGTGGCCAGCATAGATTTCCCTTTTCTGCAGTAGTTCCTTTATACGGGACACCAGTCTGTCCCAGTTTATGTGTGAGGACTCTATCTCCTTGTATTGGTCTTGACTTAGTGTCACATGGACAATTTTCTCCGCGTGAAACACCTCATAATCACACTCTGTGATTACTGCCTTGCCTGGTTTCAGGGGCTTTTTGGTCCTTTTTTCCATTACCTGTTTCCTCAGGTTCCGGTAGTAAGAGCCTCCTGCCGTTACCATGCTTGTTTCCCATCTACCATAGTTCGTCAATGACGGTCCAGTGAAGGTGAGGATTGACCATGGTGTATCAGAGTTATCGGTCCAGACTGGGTAGTTAGTGACTGTTATGTTTGGTGATTGTCTGTGAGACCTTGTAGATGTCACTCTCACCCCTGAGTGTTCACCACGGGGAGATATATAGGTTGCTCTCGCTTGCCTCACTTCCTCGTGACCACGTGGTCCTGGGCTTATGCACTGCAGGGAGTGATCTCGCTCCTGCAGCTCCTTCAGCTCCTCCTCAAACTCCTCCTTCTCCAGACGAGACTGCAGCAGCTCCTGTTTGGTGCTTCGCAGTTCGTCTCTGGTGGTGTGGAACTGCTCCATCCAGTGGGCACTCTCGTCCCTGCAGTCCTCTAGCTGCTGCTGCAGGGAGCGCACCGAGGTGTTCACACGCTGCCGCTCTGCCTCGATACCTGCCTGAGACTGGAACACCTGCTCCATGCTGCTCCTCAGCCTCTCCATGTCGGTGCTGTACTGTTCCCTGAGGGTCTCGGATCTCCCGGTCGTGCGTGGCCACCTTGTCCTTCAGCGCCCCCTTCAGGGCCGTGAGCTCCCGCTCCCGCTGCCTCAGCGTCTCCTGGAGCTGGAGGTTGTCATCCAGTTAGCATCCAGTTCACTCCTGGCTTGTCAGCCCATGTTCCAGTGAACACGCCGTTTTAGCTAGCGTCACGTAGCCTCGGGCTAGGTAGCCATCCAGGGAACATTCAGTGAACGGTCGTCTTGGCTGCGTGTCACGTAGCTTTGGGCTAGGGAGCCCTCGCTTTTCTGTGAACGGTCGTTTTGACTTCGCTTCACATCGTCTCCCCTCCTTACAAACAGTGTCTCTGGGCTAGGGAGCCCTCGCTTTTCTGTGAACGGTCGTTTTGACTTCGCTTCACATCGTCTCCCCTCCTTACAAACAGTGTCTCTGGGCTAGGGAGCCCTCGCTTTTCTGTGAACGGTCGTTTTGACTTCGCTTCACATCGTCTCCCCTCCTTACAAACAGTGTCTCTGGGCTAGGGAGCCCTCGCTTTTCTGTGAACGGTCGTTTTGACTTCACTTCACATCGTCTCCCCTCCTTACAAACAGTGTCTCTGGGCTAGGGAGCCCTCGCTTTTCTGTGAACGGTCATTTTGACTTCGCTTCACATCGTCTCCCCTCCTTACAAACAGTGTCTCTGGGCTAGGGAGCCCTCGCTTTTCTGTGAACGGTCGTTTTGACTTCGCTTCACATCGTCTCCCCTCCTTACAAACAGTGTCTCTGGGCTAGGGAGCCCTCGCTTTTCTGTGAACGGTCGTTTTGACTTCGCTTCACATCGTCTCCCCTCCTTACAAACAGTGTCTCTGGGCTAGGGAGCCCTCGCTTTTCTGTGAACGGTCGTTTTGACTTCGCTTCACATCCACACTCCGCTCCTTACAAACAGTGTCTCTGGGCTAGGGAGCCCTCGCTTTTCTGTGAACGGTCGTTTTGACTTCGCTTCACATCCACACTCCGCTCCTTACAAACAGTGTCTCTGGGCTAGGGAGCCCTCGCCTTGGGTAGGGCCAGTTCTCTTCCTGTGGGCAAAGCACGAAATTATGCTGCACTTGTAACTCCCCCCAGAGCTCTATAAACATTATGTTACCCTTTAGTTGTGAGTAAACGTTGCTTTAATCACCAAGATAGAGCTTTCTATTCATTTGTGATATCCCCGAGTACAGCCTTCCACTCGAGTCGCCAGTAGAGCTTTCTACTTTAATTTTTGCCAAATCTGTAATTTAATTTTACTCCAGAGGCTTTTGACAGTAGTCCTGTCTTCTTCGGCCGTTTAGCACCTATTTTGGTTAGTATAAATGCCCATCGCCAGGGACGCCATGTTGAATGCCCACGCTGGCTCTTAGGTCAGATCGATAACTTCATAACTCATTGGTCTGCTTATCTTGACCTCAAACAGCGTCCTGTGAAGTGGTTGACACGCAGAACCAACCGAGTCTACAAAATGTTGTTGTTACCACTGACCGACAAGAGACAGCGAATGCACCGTTCCGACCCCCGTCAGTCATCGACCTTAGGTCGAGTGATTGAAGTTGCGGAATCTTTTATTTTATTTGCACTGGGACGGACTCTCTTTAATTAGATGAGGTCCATTTTCCTTATCCGTTTTACGTATTATCACTGTATGGCTTTACTTGATAATCCCATTATACAGAATCCACCTTTAGTCCTTAATGCAGGGATAAAGCCACTTATTCTATTTTGCATTAATACATAATCATATGTCTCCTAAGTACACGTATTATCACTATATGGCTTTACTTGATAATCCCATTATACAGAATCCACCTTTAGTCCTTAATGCAGGGATAAAGCCACTTATTCTATTTTGCATTAATACATAATCATATATCTCCTAAGTACACGTATTATCACTGTATGGCTTTACTTGATAATCCCATTATACAGAATCCACCTTTAGTCCTTAATGCAGGGATAAAGCCACTTATTCTATTTTGCATTAATCAAAACGCAACAGGGTGAAGTTACAAGGCAAAACACATTTCATGCTTACCCTGGTCGTCCGGTCGTCTGGTCAGAAGAAAGGATACAAATCATATTTATAAAGAGGTAATTTTAATTAGAAAAAGCTAGTTACAAGAAGAGACTGAAGTGGAAAGTGTCCATTTCAGTTAAAATATGCACAGAACAAAACATCTCATCTGGTTCGGCTTGTGCCCCGTGTCTCGCACCATTCTTCCCATCTCTCCCAAAAAAGTCTGGCTCTTGAAAGGGCAACCGTCCCTTTTATATCCATCTTACAATATTTCCGATTGGTCTAAACACAGTGAAGTCACAGGCTGTCATTTTTGTTTAGCAAACCAGAGTACAATACGTAATTCGTATGAGCTCCTCCTTCTTGGTACTAACGTTACTTCTCGTTACCTAGTGGTTTTTAAGTAACAGAAAGTCCCTTATTCCTTCAGAACAGACAACTGCTTTGTCTGTGGGGATCACGTGACATGGTACCGGGCACGAAGCCATCCCTAGGATTTCTTATCAAGCTTCCTAAAAGATCTCCTCCAGAAAGCAGTTTTTACCCATCATTCTTTTAGTATTATTCTCTAATGACAGTTAATTCCTATTAATTATAAGCATGCCATTTATGAAAACTTTTACTGTACACATTAAACATTTAATTGTTATATAGTTTTTTAAGATTTCCCTCTATAGATTCAGGACTCCCTGTTCTTGGCCTTGCATTCCAGCCGGTCACTCCCTTACTGCATGGGGCCTCTTTCGTTCTGACTCACTCTAACAGTAAGAGAAACAGGCAGAACAGTACAGAACAGGCAGAACAGTAAGAGAATGCAGGCAGGACAGGCAAGGGTTATGATACCTTCTGTAGGTATCATCGCCAAGCATATCATTCTTTTTAAGCAGAGAATTATGAAACATATAATTAATATAGCATTATATATATATACCTTTATACCAACAGTATATATGTTTCCATAATTATTACATGTGAAAAATAGTTTATACGGCTATAGTGGCCCCTCTCTTCTCCATGGCCTCACATTCCGCAGGTTCACTCCCTTTTCACAGACACCGGCCCCTTCTATGGAGACATTTAAAGGCTCAGTTCCATTTTTTATAAGTAGAGCCATCATAGAGTTATTTATACTGGTCATATAGGAACGACCCAGGATGTCATTGTCCAAAAGTGTCACTTGTTCTGTGGCACTTCACACCCACTCTGTCATTCTGGGAGATCTTTGTCCATCATCAATTGAATAATGAAGCATATAATTACATGTGAAAAATAGGTATATACGGCTATATTGGAACGACTCAGGATGTCATTGTCAAAAAGTGTCACTTGTTCTGTGGCACTTCACAGTTTCTTTATATCGCTTCATGCAGCAGGCTATCCAGGCTCCGTGTGTTCTGTTGACATCCGATCCTAGCCTAGTGTGTGACATCATCAACTACGCGACTCAGACGGGCTCTCTCTCTCTCTCTCTCTCTCTCTCTCTCTCTCTCTCTCTCTCTCTCTCTCTCTCTCTGTTCAATGATTTAACGTGGCCAAACGTTACAATATAAATACTAATTGGATAGTTGATGATAAACATTTAATTTCATTATCTGAAATATTATAAAATCATTTAAGTCTGCTATAAGCCATTATCCCTTTGTGTGTGATTATTATTGTCTCACAGTAGTGTGTATACATTGTGTGTGTGTTTTTAGCTAAAGTGGATAGAAAAGACAGTTTATGCAAAAGTCTTCTTAGGCACCCAAGAGTTTTTATATAAATTGTCTTACAGTAGATTATTTTATTTTTAATAATAATATAAGCTGCATATAAGGAATACAACCAAATCCTCTGTCATACCATAAAATTGTATCATTATTTTGCATCGTGTTGAATCGCATCGTATCGCCCCGAATCGCATTATGTTGAATCAAATCGTATCGAATCGTATCGTATCGTATCTCAACAGGGGGTGAATCGTATCGCATCGCCCGGTCCTTCAAATGTATCGTTAATGTATCATTTCGTTGGCACCGTATCGAGATGCGCATCGCATCGGCCTCAGTGAGGAGATGCACATCCCTAGTGCACACATAACATATAGTGTAACCTGGGGGACACTAGGACCGAGGAGTACCCTGGCCAGGTATGATGTGCGAATTTGACCTGCTTGCAGTAGAGTAATGGCGTAGTGGTTTTCAAAAGGGTGAAGTACTTACCGGACGTTTTCGAGACTTGGCTGGATTTGAACATTCTGTGTGTTCAATGTGATATACGTATGCTGACAGTAGCCAGGCAAGATGCCTGTCAACGGCTGAGCAATATGCCTGTCAACGGCTGAGCAATATGCCTGTCAACAGCTGGGCATATTGCCTGTCTTTGATATTGTGATTAGGGATGCACTGATATGAAAATTGGCCACCGATACCGATTGTTCAACTAACACAATCGGCCGATACCGATACCGATACTTGTGGCAAAAAATAAGTATTTGTAATAAAAAAAAATAAAAAATTATATATATTTATTTTTTAATGAAACTACTGTATATTTGTATGTGTATGTTTGTATTTGTAGGCCTCTTTACTTACTTAAAAAAAGGAAACATCAAGAAATATGTTTATGGTATTAATTCCACCATGCCATGTATCACTATCACTCTCCCAGTATCGTCTGGCGGCCTGCAGATGGATACTATTCTCTCAACCAGAGCTTTCAACCAATGCAATAGAACCATTTTGATTGACAGTCGATTCGGCCAATTACGCCACACCGCTAGCACCCACCTCCTGCTGTTCTTACCACCAATCGGCAAGCGTTTATTCATTTTCTACTTTCGGGCATGCCGCCATTGATCTGCTTGCGAGAGCACAACAAACTTAACGTAGCTAATACGTTAGCTGCCCGCCGACCATCGCTCCACAGGATGACCAAACGAGACAATGATTTTACTGCAACAAATGTTATAATAAAACAAAGCCTTTCTATACATTTGTCTGGTTGAAAACTTTATTAACAGATTGCAGAATGGGTAGTTGGGTACGGAATGAGCAACGTAAGGGAACTGAGCTATGAGCGGAGTAATGCCTTGCTTGCTATCTTCGGGTATATAATATGCTGATGTTATTGAACGTGTAACACTAACTATATAACGTTAATGCCACAAAACAACTGTTTGTGTCATTTTAACAGCAGATACTTTCTTAAATGCCATCTTCCCGAGAGAGGGGTGTTGACGGGGAGCTGTGATGGGCTCGCTTGGTTGTGTTATTAATAGCATTGAACAGCTAACCGAAAGCTAGCGTTAACTAACGTTAAAGGTTTAGCCATAACGTTACGTTGGCTAAAGTTGGGGCTATTCATAATCCAGCAATAATGGCTGCAGACCTGCAAGCAAAGTACAGCAAGTTGGCAAAGGAGTATTCCAACGTAAATCACATTTTCACCAGTAACGTTAGTCTTCTATCTGCCGGTAGCTCATGCTAGCTAACCTAGCTCATGTTAGCGTCGTCACTGAGCGACCACCTCGCGTACACAATTAATGACATGTTGCGGACAGCCATATCGGTGACAATGTTTAGCTTTTAGTGCCAAATGATAAGAGTCTGAAGCGGAGTCTCAAAAGAGAATGTTGAATATTTAGTAGTAACTTTGATGCAGTAGCTTGTGTGTGTGTGTGTGGGGGACTGGGGGCGGCGCCGTTGGCAGGACGCACTGAATTTATCGGCTACTGCCATCGGCACATTCGAGCTTATCGGCCGATAGGCCGATTGCAGTCAACAAGGCACTTATCGGCCGATACCGATACCCGACCGATACATCGGTGCACCCCTAATTGTGATATGTATAAAAAGGTCCTTGCGAATATCGTGATATGACCCCCCCCCCCCCATATTGCCTGGCCCGACTGTGAACTCGTCCTGGGTAATCATCAAATTAATGTTCTGTGTGTGTTACCTTGGACAGTACGGGCCTGTGCACATTGAGGCAGAGGAGCCAGGCGGTCACCAGGCGCTGCTGCTCCACATCCACCGCGCTGACGTACAGGAAGCGGCTGCCTGAACGCCATGGCTGCACCCTCAGCTGGAGCTCCTGCACTGCCCCGGGAGGCAAAACAAACACACCTGCCGGGTCCACCTGAGAAGAGCAGATAAGATGGAGGGAGAGAGGGAAGAGAGATGTTAGATGAGATGATAAGCAATGGTGAAAGAGACAGGCAAAGAAAGAGAGGGAGAGAGAGAGAAAGAGCATGTGAGGGGATAGATAGATAGGGAGAGAGAAAGAGTGAGGGAGAGAGAGAGAAGGAGATATATAGAGAGAAGTAGAGGGGCAGACAGACAAATATGGAGAGTGGGAAGAAAGAGAGGAAGAGAGAGAGAACAATAGAAAGGGAGAAAGCAAGAAAGAAAGAAAGAAAAAGAAAGAAAGAAAGAAAAAAGAAAGAAAGAAAGAAAGAAAGAAAGAAAGAAAGAAAGAAAGAAAGAAAGAAAGAAAGAAAGAAAGAAAGAAAGAAAGAAAGAAAGAAAGAAAGAAAGAAAGAAAGAAAGAAAGAAAGAAAAAGAAAGAGGAGGGAGAAAGGAGGAGAGAGAAATATATTGAGATAGAGAGAGATAGGTAAGGGGAGGGAGAGAGAGGGACAGAGAGTGAGAGAGAAGTAGAGGGGCAGACAGACAAAGGTGGAGAGTGGGAAGAACGAGCAAGAGAGAGAGCAAGAGAAAGGGAGAGAGATACATAAATAAAGAAAAAGAAAGAGGGGGGAGAAAGGAGGAGAGATAAATATATTGAGATAGAGAGAGAGGTAAGAGGAGGGAGAGAGTGGGAAAGAGAGTGAGGGGAGTGAGGGAGAGAGAGTGGGAAGAAAGGCAGAAAGGTAGAGAGAGAAAGGAGGGAGGAAGGAGAGGAGATATATATCAAGAGAGAGAAAGACAGTTAAGGGAAGAGAGGAGTGAGAGAAAGAGGGTGCACATGGATAGCATGAAGAAAAGAAAAAAAGCAAGAGAACAAGAAGTAGATGAAAAAAGTAAGAGCGAGAACAAGATTATCAGAGAATCATGACAAACAGGGATGACACCGAGAGGTAAACAGGTAAAGGAGAGGATAGACAAGAAAGATATATGGCAGGAAGAAGTAGAGTTAGAAGAGAAAGAGAGATTATGTGAGAGAGAGAGAGAGAGAGAGAGAGAGAGAGAGAGAGAGAGAGAGAGAGAGAGAGAGAGAGAGAGAGAGAGAGAGAGAGAGAGAGAGAGAGAGAGAGAGAGACGAGGCATGGATTTACTGGCCGGTTTTCCCCTTTTCATTGTACTGAGGAAAGAAGCGGCACCATTCTGTAGTGTGTGAGAGACTTTTATCAGCCTCTTAAGGCTCTCCCCAGTACTATACCACACTGAGCTAACCTGCCGAGAGAGACAGATCAAAGCAACGCCTCATATATACAGCTCACTCTTTTGAAAAATACATCTGTCGAGTTTTCTGGTTGAGGGGGGTGGGGGGCTAATTCCTCTAGGACAACACGTTCCTCGTTCGTCTTCTGAATACAAGTAAGTATTATGAGTTTGACGGTAGATTTCTGTGAAAATAGTTGAAGCCCCCCCCCCCCCCACATAGCCTTTTCTTTGACTGTGGGCCCAGTTATGAATAATAACAGCTGTCAAATAGGGAAGGTGGGGGTTGCCGGGCAGAAGGGAGCAGAGGGAAAAGAAAAAAAAGGGTGTTACTACAGCGAGGTTGTTACTGATAAAAGCCTCAATCCAGACATTTTCTTTCTGACCGTGAAAATATAGGGATTCATTCACGCACATTCTGTGGTGTTTACAAACATTACTGATGTAAACAAACCTTTTGAACGCCACAAAACAAAACAGCAAAATATCCTACAAGATTTCATACATGATATTTACCTTTTGTCTAGTCCTTGTATGAAGAGCTCAGTCAGTCAACTAGAGAATGATAGAGGGGCTAAACTAATTTGTTTGTTCGGATTACAGAAGGGGACTTTAAGATAAGGAAGTGGATATTCTGCCGGCGCTGGCTGTCACTGAGTGGCTAGTGTGCCAGTTTGGCAACACTTCCCTGTTCAGCAGCAGTAATCTGAGTGGCTCACGTGTTGATTAAGAGCTGTTGTCTTGGAAGTTTCTCACAATACAGCTGTTTGGAAGAGGGACTTGAAAGGAGGTGGACATTAAAATAGGCCTTAACTCATTGACCACCGGGAATTAGTCGGGCCCCGTTCTAGCACTGCCATGCTTTAAAAGATAGGAGTGCGTCACCTTGTTTGTAGAGCTATAACTATATTCTATATTATAGCTATGGATACAATACTATGGCCCATTTGACATCACCTATCTATCGTTCAATATGTGAAAAATAATAAATGTTTCCATCCACCGTGTTATACCGTGGTGAATATAAGTATCGTTATAGCGTGGTCTGGGGTAATTCCCGAAAAGGCTGAGTAATAGGCTTATACGTCAATTCTACTATAAACGTTGCCGTTTCTTGCCTGTACATGCTATTATTCCCAAATCAAATCTATATCATAGGTATTATGTTCCATCATGAATGCATGAAATGGGGGGGGGGGGGGGTAATTTCTGATTATTTCATTACCAGTGTGAGATCCACAGCCTTGGTTGACGCGCGCTTGCGCTTTTCCGTAAGAAAACTGCTGAGATGAATTGTTTGGTTTATAGAAAAGAGTATTTATTGTCATTTACTTGAAGCTTTGTTTAGCGTGAATGGGTTCCTACCGGATGACGTGGAGGTGTGCTGGCTTATTCCCGTTGCATGGTGTCCTGTTTCCAATTTCTAAAGTTCCAAATCCATAGCGCTTGCAACGGTCAAAAACCGTCTGGGCTGCATGCCTTACATTCCAGTGTCATGTTTTTTACTAGCGCACCAGTCCATTGATAAAGTGAGTTCACACACTAGGGTGCTGTAATCACCGGTTCAAAATGGGCTGGACCAGACACGCCTCCACGTTGTTGAAGCATCCAAGTCATAACAAATAAAAGATGTTATCAATCAAGTTCATTTCAAATCGTTTTCCAAACAATATTGCTTCATATTTTTAACTAAATAAATAAATAAATATTAAGGACTGAATCTGGCTCCAACATACCGGCCCCTAATTGTTCTGTAAGAGAACGGTACAATTACCAACAAAATCAGGAGGAGCCAGCCAAAACGAAACAGATATCATATTCTAAATTACATTTTTTTTTTTTTTTTTTTTTTTTTAACAGCCATGTCCCCCCGACGAGGGATTCAAAAGTTCTGCTTTCAAAAAACGCAAAAACTCACGGTCCATAAGGTCCCCCCAACGAGGGATTCAAAAGTTCAGCTTTCAAAAACGCAAAAAAGCGCCTCACAGTCCACGAAGTGTGTAATGTGTGCGATGTCCGTGTGAGAGAGGGGGGGCCGGGAGAAAGAAAAAGAAGGGGATATGGTGGGGGGGGGGGGGGGGGGAAGAGAGAGATATGGGGGGGTCTTCTTATGTTTTTGCCTCAAGGAGTAAGACAAGCTTCGTGATGGGCCTGATCAAGGTGTTGGTCTTGGTTTGCACCTCGACTTGTCTCACAAAACCCTTTTTGTCTGGCCGGGTTTGTGTGATTCGTCCCATGATCCACGAGTTTCTAGGAGCAGAGTCGTCTATTATTAAGACAATATCACCGGCCGCCATGTTTCTCCTTTTCTTTGTCCACTTTTGTCTTTCTTGCAGTTCTGGCAGGTACTCTCTTGTCCACCGTTTCCAAAACAGGTCTGCCATGTATTGCACTTGACGCCATCTTCTCTTGGCATAACAGTCATCTAGGCTGAATACTCCGGGTGGCAGTGAAGGCTTTTCTTTGAGGATAAGGAGGTGATTTGGTGTGAGAGGTTCCAGATCCAGAGGGTCATTGGAGGCTTTAGAGATGGGCCGATCGTTAATTATGGCTTCCACTTCACATAAAAGTGTAGCCAATCCTTCCTCATCCAGAGTCTGTTCCCGTGTTAAAGCTCCAAGAATGCGTCTGACTGTTCTTATTTGTCTCTCCCATATTCCACCGTGGTGTGATCCGGCAGGTGGGTTGAATGTCCATGATATGCCTTTCTCAAGTAAGGTGGCGTGAATCTTGAGATTGTCCAGATCTTGAATAGACTCTCGTAGCTCTCGTTCTGCCCTGACAAGATTCGTTCCATTATCAGATCTCATGGTCTTGACTGTGCCTCGTCTGGCTACAAATCTTCTTATTGCATTAATGCATGAGTCTGTATTAAGTGTATGAGCAACTTCCAAGTGCACTGCTCGGATATTCAGGCACGTGAAGATCACGCCATACCGTTTCAACATTGTTCTCCCTCTTTTCATTTCAAATGGGCCGAAGTAGTCTACACCCACGTTTGTGAAAGGTGGTTGGTCAGGTAGCAGCCTGTCCTGGGGTAAGTCTGCCATGTATTGTGTACCTCTGACGCCACTCGACCTCCTACAGTAGACACACTTTGCGATCACTGCCCTGACTGCAGAGTTGACCTTAGGTATCCAATACTTTTGCCTCAGGCGTGATAGTGTATGGTTCCGCCCGCTGTGTCCAACGGTTTCATGGACATGTCTGATGATTAATGTCGTTACATGATGTTTTCTTGGCAGAATGGCGGGGTGCATGGCCTCAGGGGGCATTGCAGACCTGACCAATCTTCCACCAACCCTTATTAGCTCATCATGAAGAACTGGGGTAAGTTTATGGATGTGACTGGTCTTCTTCACAGCCGTTCTTTTCCTTAGTGACTCTAGTTCCTCTTTGTATTCTGTTGATTGACAAAATTGGATAATGGCATGTTCGGCTTCCTGTAAGTCATCAACAGACAACAGCGCTTTGCAATCTCCTTTTTTCTTTTCCGGTGCACCTTTCGTTTCCTTCTTTTCTTTGCAGGCCTTTTTTAGTGTTGCTTTAATCCTCAATATCCATGCTACGGCTTTTCTGAGGCGATGCCACTCAGAGTAGTAGGTGATTAATTTCATGACTGTATTCACAGACTGATCCACCGGAGCAACATTTATAGTGAAGACCTTTACTTCCGGATCGTCCTTTGTCAATGTGCATTCTGGGCATTGTGGCCACTCCGATTCTGGATGTTGCATGAATTCAGGACCTTGTATCCATGTCGAATTCAAGAAGCGAGCTGTTGATAAGCCTCTCGATGCGCAGTCAGCGGGATTCAGAGTGCCGTTGACATACCTCCACTGTGTAACATCAGATTCCGTACGGATGTTGCTCACTCTGTTGGCAACAAAGGTGTGATATCTTGAGGTTTCATTGTTCAGATACTTAAGCACAGATGTGCTATCTGTCCAATAGACCGATGGGATCAAAGGGAGTTCAAGTTCTGCCTGCAGAAAGGTATCCATTCGTACAGCCATAAGTGTTCTATATTCCTCATGAAATTGTGGGTTCTTTAACAGCTTTCGTTTCAAGCTCATGACCCTTTGCTCAAGTTCAAGTTTCTTTAATAGTTGTCATACAGAAGTACAGAATACTTTTATACAAAATGCTTCTTACTGTTACGCTCCAGAGACTGTGCAAGACAAGATAAGTATGAAATAAAATAACATAGTATAGCATGTAAATTAGAAGTAAAAAAATGAGGTCACAGTGTTCAGTATAGACATATGTACAATGTTCGATGCAGAGTAGACGTAACTGAGTTACCATATAATATACAATACTGTGTAGTGTACTAATATACAATACTATATAGTGCAAGGCAGAAATAGGATGAGGTGCAATTTAGGTACAATTTACAGTAGGTGTACGAGTTGTAGTGCAAATCCTTTATCAATAAATATAAAGTGTGTTTGTGTGATCTAAAGTGTGGAGAGTGGGTGCTGCAGTGTGTTGTTTGTTTAAGTGAGTGTGTGCGTGTGGGTGTGTGTGCTGTGTGCATTTGATGGTTGTTGCTCAGCGAGACAGCGGTTGTTTGGGAACTCAGCTTCGTCAGTCCGTAAAGGCAATCCGATATTGTAATGCCCGTCTTGCAGCTTTACTGAGTTTGAGACCTTTCCCATGAATATATGGTCTTCTTGAGACATCTCTAGGCGCTCTTCGTGCTGGCGCTCTGGGAAATCATATTTCATCTGCTGTTGCTGCAATTCCTCAATCCTTACCAGAGAGATCCTGTTTGTGGTAACGACGTTCCCAGTGCCCTGTGTGAGTGGCCCATTGACTGTCCATCCGAGAGTGGTTTTAACAGCAAAAGGTCCTTTTCCCTGGCTGTTAATTATCATCCATGGCTCCAAAGCCTTTGGAACGTTGTTGCCGATCAGCAGTCCGATTTCTGCTTTTATTCTAGGAAGTTTCACTTGGTGTAGATATGGCCATTGCTTTATATCCTCCTGGTCTGGGATATTTTCAGCTTTCACAGGAATCACAGAGTGTGAGTAAACCTCTGGGAGTTCCAAATACTCATTGCTGTCAAGAGCACTGATTTCCATGCAGTTTACCATGGATGTCTTTATGACCTGTTCCTCGTTCATAGTTCTTAACAAAATGGTAGTTCTGCTTCCTGTGGCCTGCAGCTGTCTGAGCAAGGACTCTGTGCAGAATGTTGCAGAACTTCCTGGATCCATAAAGGCGTATGTGAGAATCACCTTATCACTTTTCTTAATTTTGATTTTTACAGGAACTATGGCGAGTTTGCATTCTGATTTACCGGCCCCAGTGTCACTCCACACCTCAGCTTGATTTGTGTATACTGTCACGGCTGTATCTTTAGAGTTTTCATCCTTCTCTATATTAGGATATTTTCTGTTGATGTGCAGGATTGTGGGATGTTTGAGAGAACACACTTGACAGGTAAGTCTCTTTTGACAACCTTTGCTCATGTGACCGACTTCGAAACATCCAAAACACACTCCTTTTTTCTTCAAGAATTCCAGTTTTTCTTCATGCGTTTTCTTTTTCAGTTGTGAACATGAACTGAGCTCATGGTTTCCCTTGCAATGTAAACATTCGTTGGTTGTTTTTCTTGGTGCTTTATCCACACATTCGGTTACAGCCTGCTTGTAGAAGCTGCCCGTCACCTTTGCCACATTGGTAGCGAATCCACTGTATGCACTCTTAGGCCTTCTGTCTTTAGAGAGGAAGGGCTTGCCTGGTGGTGGTATGACGGGCCTTCTTGTCTGTGTGGGATTTAAGCTTCCAAACAACGGATGTGATAGGATTCTGGATTGATAGTTTATAAATTCCACCAGCTCTGGAAATGTTGGCCTTGTTCCATAACGATCCTGTAATTCACAAGCTCTGAATCTCCATCTTTCTTGCGTCTTGTAGGCTAATTTACTGAGAATCGCTCTCATGTTAGTTGGATGGTTCAATTCCTCCAAGTACTCGACAGAGCTCATGGCATTGAGACAACCATTGAGAAACACAGCATAAGCCTGCAATGCCTCTGCATCTTCAGCTTTGATTATTGGCCAGCTGAGCACTTTGTCCAAGTATGAAGTGGCAATCTTGTGTTCGTTACCGAAATGCTTCTTTAAAAGCTCCTTTGCTGTAGTGTAACCTGTGTCTGGAAGCATGTATTGGCAACTGCGCACCAGTTCCCTTGGCTGACCTGATGTGAATTGCTCCAGAAAATACAGCATATCCTGGCGGTTCTCAGTTTTCCTCTCAATGCCATGTTCAAAGGCTCTTATAAAGAATTGGTATTCCAGAGGGTCTCCTTTAAAGACAGGGATAGTGATTGATGGCAAAGTGAATTGTCCTTGTTGCTTAATCAGAGTTTCTGTTATCCTATTTTGACCTTCCATTAGGTTCACCAGACTGTAAAATTCATGCTTTTTACTTGTGTCCTGGGTATTTGTTGTAGGTCCTTTACTGTGTGGTTGTGTTGATGGTCCTACATGTCCTTGTGCATCTGTACCATGTGGCATGAAGTGGCGTGCACCTGTAAAAGCAGGGAGGTCATATGGTCTGAAAGTTGAAGTATTTTCATATGACATAGCTTGTACTTTGGTGCCACCTAGAGGAGGATTAATTGTATGCGTGGCATAGACTGAGGTCAAAGGGTCGTATTCTTGATGCCTTTGATATGTTAGTTGTGATGGTATTTTTTTACGCACAGATTCATATTCTGTCATAGTTCCATGTGTTGCTCTTTCCACTGGTTCCTTGTGAATGGACCTTGATCTGGTTGGAACATCATCTATGTTGGTGCTGTCCAAACCTGCTGTCCATGACAGCTTTTCTGGTTGTTGTTCAGTTTCCTCTTGAATGTATCCTTCCAGGTATTCATTCATTCCATCCGATTGTTGCATTTCTTTAGGTACAGTTTGTGTTAATTCATGTGATAATTCATATACTTTGATAATGCTTAACTTTGCTTTGTTAGCAGCCATCTGAGTTTCCATCTCAAGCTTTTCTTTCTCAGCTTGGAGCTCTGCTTCTTTTATCTCAAGCTGTTGCTTCCTTTTAAGCCCTTCAGCCTTGACTGCTAGTTCAGCTTGTTCACTTTCCAATTGCATTTTAAGCGATGCTATGGATGATCTTGAGGATTTTGATGAGCGTCTTGATCGCACATTGGAAACACTGTCCTTTGGGGCAATATCATCCACTGTAATTGCAATATTCCTTGTAGCATCATCATCAGTCACCTTTTCATTTTGATCAATCCATTGTAATACACAGTCTTTGAATTCATCCACTGGTATTATTTTAGGGATGTACCACTCACTTTGATCAAGTTTAACATCATCCTCTGACATTACTGACAATAAAGTTTTGACACAATCATTTACATCATTCAGTTCTTGATATGCTTTGATTTAACGATTTCCACCTGGCATGTATGCTTCATTAAATCAAAGATTCCATTTTTCCTTCTGGTTAAAACACCCAATTTGGCGCTTCTAGATGCTTTCAATTCTTGTAATCTATTGGAATGTACAGCGTCAATTTCTTCCACCAAACGTTCCATTTTCCTTTAATGTTTGATTTGGTTCCAACAAATAACTGAAATGGTGCATTTATTGCACATGCTTTTCAATTGAATTCAAACATCGTCGTCGACTGATACTTCGACTTGATTCGTTTCTTGATTATTATCTGACGACGGGGATAACACTATGAAATGACGTCAGTGCTTCACAGACGCGCATCCAATGAGTGGCGCGTATCCATTCATTGAACTCCGTCCATAGTTAACCTCGTTCCCAGTAGTAACGTGGAATGTTCGATACACAATCTTTAAAGCAAACAAACGTAACGTTATTTCCAGCAATCAATTCCAGTGATGTTCCTTAAACAAAGGCACAAGTATTGCATGCCTGGTTTTTGACAATGTGAGATCCACAGCCTTGGTTGACGCGCGCATGCGCTTTTCCGTAACAAAAACTGCTGAGATGAATTGTTTGGTTTATAGAAAAGAGTATTTATTGTCATTTACTTGAAGCTTTGTTTAGCGTGAATGGGTTCCTACCGGATGACGTGGAGGTGTGCTGGCTTATTCCCGTTGCATGGTGTCCTGTTTCCAATTTCTAAAGTTCCAAATCCATAGCGCTTGCGACGGTCAAAAACCGTCTGGGCTGCATGCCTTACATTCCAGTGTCATGTTTTTTACTAGCGCACCAGTCCATTGATAAAGTGAGTTCACACACTAGGGTGCTGTAATCACCGGTTCAAAATGGGCTGGACCAGACACGCCTCCACGTTGTTGAAGCAACACACATCCAAGTCATAACAAATAAAAGATGTTATCAATCAAGTTCATTTCAAATCGTTTTCCAAACAATATTGCTTCATATTTTTAACTAAATAAATATTAAGGACTGAATCTGGCTCCAACAACCAGTAACGGCATTCGTATTGAACACTAAAAACGCTTATCAGCCCGATCGGTATAAAAGCATTGCACGATCAAGCAAAAATGTACGTCAGATAGTCCTTACCTGTGATCGGGAGTATTCCAAAAATAATATTCCAATTGTTTGATCGCCATCTGGTACATCCGATGTCCATTTGGTCCACGGCATAACCCACCACAACATATAGATCGGGGATATTTGACGCGCTTCAATGGAACCGGGAGAACCGCTCCATTCGCCCAACAAGGAAAAGTGAGCCCGGTGACATTTGACTACTGCACAGGCCAAGATACAAGGTTTCAAAGGGTGCTCGATACCGCCGTCTAGCTGGATGCAGCCGGTATTGCACTTTGGCGATCTCAGACTCATTTCCTATGGTAACACCGAGGTCCCCGGATGAATAACGAATAAAAATATCAAGAAAAAGGAAAAACGATCAAATAACGTATTGTCGGCCAAACACGTATATAAACGTTGTTGGCGGGGATTGAGTTAAAAGCCCACTTGCATGTAGTATTTTTGTTCAATAAACAATGTGCCTAGGCCAACGGTGACTTTCATGAAGAGGGAAAAAAAATTATCGGAATTGACCCCGTTTTAGCGTTTTTATCAATCATTTTGTCCGCTCAACCACAACCACCACGCATGTGGATATTTTAATCCATGGTTCATAACGTGCGTGTGTCATCTTAATGATGTCGTCACACAAGGTACAGGGGGCGCTGAGAATCACAGGCAGGTAGTGGCAGGAAGCAAAGAGCCTTCTTGTTACTACTAGGCTAGCCGAGGAGCTAGTATCTGTTTTACCTCACTATTGCTCCGTGATCATTTATCTCTAAAGCTAACCGCTATTTGTAAAAGCCACAACCACGTTACCATATTTGTAATAATGTAAATCATTGTGTCGTTGTACATATTGTGTATATAACGTTAGTAGCTAAGTTAGCTAGCTTGCTAGCCAGCATTCCTGAAACTCCTAACATGCCCCGATTTAAAATGGTTCTCTCCTCTTTTTATACCTTTGTCCTCACAAACAAAGTATTCTGCCAGGGAACTTATGGACACGACAGCAGTAGTAGTTATAAGGTGTTTGAGCTTGTAACGTTAACGTTAGTTAGCTATCGTGGTAGCCCCTTTCGTGACTGTGATGCACCGAGTGCTATCCGAGGGGCTACTATCATGCTATCAACATGCCGTGACGTGTAGCTTGCTAGCCGGCATGATGCATGCAGTGCTTTGCCCCACAGGTCTGAGAAGAGGACGTGCACATTTTACTCGTTCCCCAAACTCTTTTACATGCCCCGATTTAAAATGGTTCACGACAGTAGACATAATGCTAACGTTAGCGGGGTAACGTTAACGTTAGCCAGAGCCATATAGCCAGCTTGGTACTATGACCCGGACGGGGATAAGGCATAAGGTGACAGCCTAACCAGACCAATAGCGCTGCTGTACTGAACAACTGCCTAGTGGTACATGTAAACCCACACCAATCTGGTTTTAGAGAAAAACACAGTACAATCTCGGCGGCTACTGTAGTTATAAATGACATTGTATCAGCCCTTGACAAAGGAAAGCATTGTGCTGCCCTGTTTGTAGATTTGTCTAAGGCGTTTGATACTGTTGACCACCTTCTCCTCTTACAAAGATTGCAGAGTGTTGGCTTTGATACAGGTGCTTGCAGTTGGTTTCAAAACTATTTAACAGAAAGATTTCAGTGTGTGAAAATGGGAAATGCCCAATCAGAGCTTCTACCCATCACAAAAGGTGTTCCACAGGGATCAATCCTCGGCCCGGTCTTATTTACCATTTATATTAATAATATTGTCTCATCTCTGAGCAGCTGTCAAAGCCACCTTTACGCGGATGACACTGTTCTCTATTGTACTGCTGATTCTGTGCAACTGGCCACTAAATATTTACAACTCTCCTTTGACGCCCTGCAAGATGCACTTATTAGTCTAAAATTGGTGCTTAATGCCAGTAAAACTAAATTCATGTTGTTTTCCAAAGCCAAAAATATTGTTTATAGTGACTTGCATATATCGACTCTGAACAGTTCTGATATCGAGAGAGTTTCAGAATACAAATACCTTGGTATTTGGATATATGAAGGACTTACATTTAAATATCATGTGGGCGTTCTCGCCAGTAAATTACGGAAAAAGATTGGCTTTTTGTATAGAAATAGAGCCAACTTCCCTATGATTAGTTGAAAGAGAGTTGTTGAAGCAGTGTTCCTATCTGTTTTGGATTACGGAGATGTGATTTATAGACATGCAGCGGCTTCCACTCTTAAGCCCTTAGACTCTGTTTATCATTCAGCCATTAGATTTATCACCGGTGATAGTTATGGTACTCACCATTGTATCCTATATAATAAGGTCGGGTGGGCCTCTCTGGCAGAGAGACGTAAGTTGCATTGCAATCTTTTTATCTATAAAGCCATAATTAGAGATTGTCCAAATTATATTAGTTCTTTATTGGAATGGAACACTGGACCCTGTCGTACACGATCCAGTTTTTGGCTTACACTTAGAGTGCCTAGAGTTTGTACTGAACTTGGTAGATCTGCTTTTGGCTTTTTTGCCCCTACATCATGGAATACCCTGCAGGAAACACTGAAACTAGACACTCTAGTGTCTATGGGTCGGTTTAGAACCTTAATGACCAATCAGGTCACCACAATATGTAATTGTTTTTAAATTATTACCTCTGTTTTAATTTTGAGCTATTTTATTCTTTTTAAAAGATTTTCTATTCTTTTTTTTAATGTATTTTAAAATGTGCTCTCAATTATTCTGATTGTCTGATGTCTTTATATTTATGAACACACTGTGACACTTGTGTATGTAACATCTCGACGGCACTGTAAATGAGTTTAATTACTCAGTGTATTATCAAGTATAAATAAAGATTGAATGAATGAATGTAGTTCTTTTTTTAGACATTAAAAACCTTATAACTACCTTGTTTCAACCAAAAATGCAGCTGTAGCTGGTCCATCAAAGTCTCTCTGACGATTAAACCCATTTGCGTCTTGTAAGGTGTCCATTTGGATCAAGGAAATAGCTTTCTGCACTCGTCAAACTCCATTGTAGTGGATCAGAAGTAGGGGAAAGTTGCCTGCAGTGACGTCACGGCACTGATAGCATCTGATACGCTTTTTGATTGGCTCCATACATGTTATTCGTGCATGGACATTTTTAACCCTTTCTGAGGGGAATTTCCGGCGTCAAATGGAAAAAAATAAATAATGAAATTAGATACCAATGATGTAAACTATCCATAATTCAAGAGTAGGGTTTAACCTGCAAGTGGGCCTTTAAAGGAACAAACCAGTATTCGGAGAAACACGCTTACTGTCTTCTCCAGAGTCAGGCAAGAAGGTAGATGCCAACTTCCTCTCTGTGCATTCAGTAGAAAGCTATTAGAGCGATTTCTCTTTCAGTGACTTTTTGAAGGTAGAGATGGATTTTGACTGTTTCAGACTCTCGTCGAGCTCGTTCCAGATCTGCAGGCCCCTGCACGTTATACTTAGGCTGGTACATTTAAGCTTTCTTCTCTTACCAAGGATAAGATGCTTATTCCTAGTGTTATGAATCTGCAGGGGATGGCAGACTGGGACAAGCTCAGACAGTCTGTGATGCATGTTATACACAACTAGATACATCATTGAAGCATTTTGGTGGACATTAAAATCAGCAAGCCTCAGGAGACCAAAGCAATGGAATAGAGGACGTGTGGGCGTATTAAACCCGGACCATGACACAACTCGTAATATTTTCTTTTGCAAACATTCAAGTTTCTTGAGATGGCTGGGGTAAGTGTTGCACCATATCACATTACAGTAATTAATGTGGGGCTCAAACTAAGTTTTATAGAGAGTGAGAAGGGCAGGAAAACATATTTTAAAGAATAAACTTAACCAACATAATTGGACAGTTTTGTTAATAGATATTCACCCTGATCATTGGCATCATTTATTTTTTCTATGAGGTCTAATATTGCCATATATGTTGTACTCTTTTTTTCTGAAACCGTATTGAGAACTAGTAAGTATATTGAGCTTGTTGATATATTTGCTTAGTCTGTTATACACAACTCTCTCTGTTGGCGTGTTGCGGGTAGGGTTGCATGATACATTGATACTAGAAAGGTGCAATACCCAGCTGTTAAAAACGGTTCAATACTCCATTTTATTAGTGTAGCAGCCTGAATATTCTACAAAGTATTCAGTAGTGCTAACTAACTGTTACTTTCCCTGTGTGTGTATAACGTGTGATTTACAGTGTTCCTTTGGATAGACTGACAGTGTTCCGTTGGAGAGCTCTCCCAGTCTAACGACGAGGTGAGGTGCTACTCCTCTCCAGATGCAGTATGGATTACTAGCAATAACATTGAGCCTTTGTTTCCCTTTCTGGAGCGGTCTTTGTGTGGGACCGTTGGAGGTTGCCAGCAGGGGGCGGAGTGCAGTGGTGGCAGGTGGAGCAGTGGAGAGAAGCAAGCAACGAGGAAGAGGTGAATCACCTGGAGGTGAGGGGAACAGGAAGTTCTCTTCGGCATTGGACTTGGCCGTGAACGGTCGCAGCCACAACGGGAGGTGCTTTGGAATAGCCCCGTTGAAGAAGTCAGTGAAGGGGAGCCCTGCCGGAGCGAGCGACGGGTGATGAGACATACTTGCTAGTGACGGGTTATCCTAGAAGTATCCGTGATAGTGTGTGAGTAAGAGAAACCGAACCCAAGGACTAACGTCTAAGCTAACGAGACTAACGTCTAACGTTATCGGGTTATAGTAGTTACTGTGTGCGGTATAGTAGCATGCCGCTAACGGCTCCGTCTGACTTGAGTAGACTACCGGGCGCGAGGCGCTGAAGAGACCGGTGGTGTAGCCAGCCACGTTGTGTTAACAGTATAACCGAATAGCAGGAGGGTGCGCCGAGACCCAAAGCTTAGCTGTGTTTAAGGTAGCCCAAGTATTAGCTTGCGCGACGGAAGCAAGCCAGCAACAGCAGCGGTGGACGTTTCCCAGACGGTACAGAGGACGCCTCTTCCCACCAGCAGAGGACGCCATACAGCAAGCTCTGCCCGCTAACCACTGCCTGCTGTTTGCCCAACCTGCTGGCTGTGCTCGCGGATTGCCGACGCCATCTTGTCATCCGGACTAGTGGTGACAAGAGTGGGTCCGCCATCTTGGCTAAGTACTAACAGTACCACGTGTGTATCAACAGCAACGTCCATTGAAGTGAACGCTAATCACCAGTGTCTAAGGGGTACCCCAAACAATTTAAGCCGGCTTAGGTTAGGTTTTCTTTGATAACGTGGGCCCACATTTATTGGTTATTTTTGTTATTGGTTTATTTGACTGTTTGATTCTGAGATTCCCAATGTGTCTATGTTCTATGCCTGGGTTCCCCCAGTACAAGTGGGGTGGTTTAATGTATTGAGCACTCGGTGCCTATGGTGGGAAGAGCTTCCCCTACATTGATAACAAGAGCACCCGGTGCCATATGAGTAAGCATTAACGTTGTAATGTATAATCTGCCCAGGCTTCACTAAAAACGTAGATTTTATTGGGATCATTGTGTGTGTCTCTTTCTTTGAGTTCCATTTGCTATTTTATTCTCTGGGTAAATATTGTGACGGCATAATTATTTAACCCTTACACCCCATTTACAGAATAGCATTTGAAGGGTCTATACAGGTGGTCAAGGAAGGGTACTGCTTAAAGGGAAGCCCAATAATACTATTGAACTGACAGTCACTGGGTGTGGGAGGGCTGTCGGAGGTACTGAGGGAGTGAGGGTGTGTGGGGAGCTACTGCTGACCGCCTTGGAAGGCGAGGGAGACCAGAGTACCAGTCCCCAGGTTAGTAATTCCTGGGCCCCATCCACTCCAGCTGCAAGCCCTCCAGTACGACGTTCCGGGCCAAAGACGGGGTACTTATAGGTCCAATACTATAGTATCCTACTACCCAGTGTCTGTGTACTACTACTCCCACAAGCAGGGATAATCCACCCTTCTACATTAGTATTGATACTTTTAGAATAATAGCCTGATGCGTATTTTCTGAGTTGAGTGGATTGGTGACCAGAGCAGTGTTTGTGTATTTGAGAGAGAGAGATGCTTTGTGTAGTGGGCGTGTCAACAGCCATTTCTTAATAGACACAGACCAGCGCGGACCTTAAATTTTAGAAGCTATGACATCCATCTATTCAGCCCTGCATTCGACAACCCTGTGACAACTCCTCTCGCGAGGCGCGCTGTTTCTATGTGCAGTGAAAACTCTGTGAGCAACAGGTCCAATGCAGTGTCGAGAGATTACACATAACAAATGGACATTAGCTATAGTATATAGCTCAGCAGCTGTAACAGTGTCAAAATATAAATTATAATTTTAATTAATTAAAGAATTGTATAAAGAATTTTCCATGTTCTGTCATCTAATAATATATTCCATAACTTTTCCTGTTATTTTAGGTTTTTGCCGTGGTATCGTTTTAGAATCGGTATCGTGATACTTAGGCTGGTATTGGTATCAAAGTAAAAAATATCAAAATATTGGTATCGTGACAACACTAGTTGCGGGACCATATTGTTGAAGTAATAAGACCTTTCTTATCGTTAAATAACCTTCTCTCCTGTGTATTTCCTACTCTGTCTCTCTCAGCCTTCCTACTGTATCAATAAAGAACCTTATCTCCTGTGTATTCCCTATTCTGTCTCCCTCTCAGCCTTCCTACTGTCTCAATAAAGAAGCTTCTCACCTGTGTATTCCCTACTCTGTCTCCCTCTCAGCCTTCCTACTGTATCAATAAAGAACCGTCTCACCTGTGTATTTCCTACTATGTCTCCCTCTCCGTCTTCCTACCGTTCTCCTTGACAAACAAATAAACAAAATCACAATGGCTGCCAATGGTACATGACCCTGACGTGACACACCTGGATCTCCTGTGGGTGCGAGGAGAAGCACCTGACCTTCCTCACCGCCTGCCTCCCCTTCAGCACCAGCGACTGGCAGCTGCGCTGGCCCGACACACAGCCGACATCCACCCGCTCTAGGAAGTGCACGTAAATCTGCCAGATCTGGGCGGGTGCTGCCAGCCACTCATCCCTACAGGAGAGAAAACATCATCATCACAGACAATTAGACAGAGACCCCCCCCCACACACCACCACACCTCCCGGAGTCGCAGTGGGAAAGACAATGGGGTTAGACATGATGATGATGATGGCGATGAGGTGCTGATTTATCTTCGTGGAGACGCCTCTACAGTGGCACCGTCCGTCATTCTGTTCATCAGCGGGACAAGGCAGGGTGGGAGTCTCATTGGTCATACTTGATGTTGACAGAGAAATAAGCGGGGAGTGGGAGGGGAGGTGTGAGCGGGGGCCCATTCAGACCTCGTCAGGAGATACAATGGGGGCTCTCACATGGCTTAGCCCGGGGGTGGGCAGAGTTTCGGGATGAATAGAGGATGGCGGCCTCCGCCCCGTCAGCCGGTCCAATATCCCACATACTTGATTAAGTCAATGAGATTACACATGGATAACCGGATCTATATGGAATATAAAATAGTAAGTACAGTATCGGGGTTGGGTGTCAAATTATGAGCTCAATGTTCTTCTCAAATATTATCGCAAACATGTAATTTATGTTTACACATTGAAGTGATTGAAATTAAACTGGACACCCCTTTCACTTTGCTAAACAACCACTTGGACAGTATGTTGATAGATACATTGATTGATTGATTGATTGATTGATTGATTGAAAACCTTTATTTATCCCCGAGGGGAGATTCAGATGTCCATCACAGCATAACAGCAATTTAAAAACAGTTAATACGGTACATAACATACACTTATTTAGTACGTGTTAAAAACAAAGATGGACAAATACATAGGGCTAAAAAGAAGAGCTAAAATAAGGCTAAAATAGAGCTAAAAGTGGTGAATGGAAGAAAAGAAAAATAAACAAGTCCAATCATGATGTTAATTAATTAATTAGTTACAGTCCACAACCCATATGGTGACACATACAGTATGTTGATAGATACATATGGTGACATATATGGTGATAGATACATATGGTGATATGGTGATACATATGGTGACACGGATACACATATATGGTAGGTGTAACTGAGGGGTACAATTCCCTGACTGTATTGATAAGTATGGTATCATTAAACCACTACCGTCTTATGTACATTCCTACTGGCCATACAGTACACAGGTATCTAATGATGAACACTTCCCCACAATGACTCGGTTCCACACAAAGCTGTATTTAAGTATTTATTAGCAGCAAAAGGTACATAATATACTTTACTTTACTTCACTTTGGATGCGCTTATAAGGCAAAGGAATGTGCGTAGGCAAATCAATAACGAATGTCCATTCTCATATTACGCAGGAGATAATCATACAACCTGAATCTTAGGGAATTATATCTATGGTACACTAGTAATATAGCGGGAGATACTGGAAGGGTCCCCCCGGTTGTAAGCCAGCAAGGGTAGAGGATTTGTCGGTAGTAGAGTCTGGGTCAACGATGATAAGGAGACTCCAAGTACAGGAGACGGTGCAATAAGATCTTGATCCACAGACGAATACAGCTGTTCTCCGTAGCATGTAGCTCCACATGGAAGAAAGCTAGCCGGCCTCAGACTTCTGAGAGGCAGACTCGACGTGGCTCCTCACAGGTTAAATCCCACACACTTGTGGGTGTCGGCGATTCTCCGCTCCATTAATTACAGGACCAAAAGCAAATATAATCCAGCCGAAAAGGGCTATGCAGTCGTCGGTAGGTTATCCAGTGTACATAATCCACACGGTCCTCGTCTAGGGCCCCTCGGGTGAAAGCGCCATGGTAAGCAGCCCAGCCTGGATAAGCACTCTAGCTGATACGAGGAAACGTTGGTGATGCTGGTCACTGTAGAACTTTAGCCGCACGATACACTATACACAAATAGACTATTACTGACTTAATAGAATAGGTCAAACTCGACGGTACAGCGTTAAACTCTGACACTTCAGTTATTAATTCGCACGCGGTCTCAATGCTCTATTTGGGGCCAAACAGGCCATACTGCACCGCACGTCGTATCGTGGGTGAGGCTTCAACTTATTGGGTAACTCTCTAAGTGCTTCTGTATTCACCTGCGCCGTATTTATACGCTTAGATGAATAAACTAGTACCAGCTTTATTCCTGTCTCATATCCTTGCGCAATACCGTTCATGTCCAGGCATGTCCCCGGCGGTGACTTTGAACCCGACATTGAAGGTATGGCCATGGCGCCTGTGGACCGCTGTCCAATAGGAGAATGAAATATTATGGTCTGTACTAGGCTAAAGGGATATTCCGTGTATATGTACAAGGAATATACAAGGGATATCAAACGATATACAAATATTATGCAATATATATCAATCAATAAATATATATATTCGGTTTAATCTGATCCTTCGTAACAGTAGGGGTGTAAAGGTACACGTATCCGTACCGAACCGTTTCAGTGTGTACCGTACCGTACCGAACAGCTGTGTACCGAACGAATACAATGGTATGTTAACCACTAATGACCGCCCACCGGGGGCTGTTTTTTTCACAATCTAATATAATTATTATAATTCTTTTTTTACAAGTCGATTATTAATTTCACACTAGCAGCCACTTTAACATGAGAAAGCACTCACTCATGCTGCACACGCCCACACTTATGGCCACAAAGGAAAGGTCACTTTAAAAATAGTATAGTAACAGTGTATTGCACTACCAAGGGACCTAGCATGTCCTTCATGCTCTGTAAATAACTATGTACAAATACCGTGATGTCCCACTATGTTACCTGTTTATTGCACAATGTTGTTTATTGTTTATTGGATTCCATTATATGTTGTACTACTGTATTGCACATCGTTGCGGGCAAGACCACCCGCATTTCATTGTATACTTGTATGCCGTGACAAATAAAACTCTTGACTTGACTTGAGTGGAACATGGAAAGCCAAACTTTCCCCCACTGTACCGAAAACCCGTACCGAACCTTGACTTCAAAACCGAGGTACGTACCGTACCATGGTTTTTGTGTACCGTTACACCCCTAATATATGGTGATAGATACATATGGTGATACATACTGTATGGTGATATGGTGATACAGATACATATGGTGATACATATGGTGGTACATATGGTGATACATATGGTGATACAGATACATATGGTGATACAGATACATATGGTGATACATATGGTGATACATATGGTGATACAGATACATACACATAGGTGATACATATGGTGATACAGATACATATGGTGATACAGACACAAACATATGGTGATTTTTTTTTAACTTTGGCCATTCCGCTGGCTCTTTTTTGCGTTTATCGCATTTACTCTGGTCAAGGATGACCGACAGAAACAGGCTGAAGGGGTACAGATGGGGGGGAAGACACTCTGGGAAAGGCACGGCTGCAGTCCGGGATTCGAACTCGCTAAACCCCAGATCCGTGACGAGCACGGTTGTCCCCGGCGCCGAAATAGCGCTTGAGGTACGCGGTGAGCTACTGGAGCTCCCCTAAAACATATGGTGATTTATATGGTGATACAGATACATATGGTGATACATATGGTGGTAGATATTTGCTTATTTGTTTGTTTATTTATGGATCTCTATTAGTCTACACCCATGGATGAAAGACTATGCTTCCTGGGGTCCTAACACACAACCTACAACATTACAGTACATTACAGTAACAAAAAAACAATAACAACATAAGACACACCATAGCCTAAGCACATTCTCAACATCTTCAAAATCTCAACAAAAAAAAGAAGAAAAAAAACACACAAAGGCTCCAACCACAAATACAATACTAACTAAACTAACTAACTAAAATAACAATACTAACTAAATAAATCAGTAGCTCAACTGTATTTCACCATTCATAACAGCATCCTTCAACTTTCTTTTTTGATCCACTTTTTCTCCTTATTTTAAATGTTTCTCCCATCCCAATTTCGCCTCGCCAATTCTCCCTTCAATTCTCCCCTCCCCTGTCTCGAACGTTGCTATACTATGCCTCCCACTGGTCGGCTGCAGTGAGGACCAAGCCTTGCATCACGTGTCCCCATCCGGTACACGAGGAGGCAGCTGTCACATCTTTTCACCTGAACAGCGCAATCTCTCAGCGTGCCCCCTCACGCTGCCCACCTGTAGCAGTCGCTGTCCACAACGTCCAATCCCCACCCACCGGCTTTCCCACCCCTAACACTGCCAATTGTGTTAGTATGACGACCGGCCAAGCCGGTAGCAACACAGAGAGCTGGGCTCGATACCAGCATATCCTGCGTTAGTAGCGAGTGCCTTGCCCACTGCGCCACTCAGCCGCCCCTCCTTCAACTTTTTTTTAAAGTAAATTTGTTGCTGATCATCTTTATCTTCACAGGTATACAATTCCAGTATGCAGCAGCTCTATACATTACGGTTCTCTTAAGTGCATTTGTTCTTGGTAGAGGTTGAGTAAAATTAAGACCCACGGCATGTCTGGTGACATAGCCATGTCTAGTATTGGTGGGTTGTAGTTCTGACCACAAAGACTTAGGTTTACCAATTTTATAAATATTAATTAAACAAGAATGTTACAAGGCTGCATGCCAGCATCTGATCCACTCTAAGCCAAGACAGAGCGGCATGCATTCCCCCAACACTGCTCCTCACAGAGCAGCAGAGGGCGAGAGGGATGGGAATTGATACGATTTTATCGATACGTTTCCATTATCGATTCTGCTTATCGATCCGATTCTTTATCGATTCCCTTATCGATTCCTGATACATTTATAATTTAGATAAATTGGAAATGCAACAGAACTAAGCTGGTTAGAATAACAACATGCAACTTGACATTTCTGATAGTCATTTATCATTTATTGTTGAGCCCCCATGTCAGTAAAAAATTTATTAACTATGCACTTAAATAAAATTATATATTTGAGAACTAATTTAATCTATTGGACTGTAGTTGCATTCAACAGGTTGTTATTGCAAAAGAGAATTTGTTAGCAATAACCTACCTGTATAAATAAAGGTTAAAAGTAAAAACATAACTGACACATAAGTAACATCTAGGAAAGCAATTCACCTACAGAAATTCCGAGGCTTCTACCTCCTCTGATGTCGTGCGCACGCACGCCCCCACCCGTGCCAGCTCAGTGTTCTCTCTCTGTCTCTTTCTGCAATGAGCATGGCTATTTAGCTAGCTAGCGGCTAACGTTACTTTACCATGTAAATGAATGACTAGAATGCAAAGCACTTTCAGTTTTCACTGCACACACAAAACTGTCGCAATATCGAGCCCTTTAGGTTTTCCTAGTCAAGGAATTAAATAGTCTGCTATGGCTGCATGCGTGGCGCTAACGTTATTGTTTTTAAATGCGCAACTGTCGGAAAAACATGGTATCGATAAGAGGAATCGATAGTCACGGAGGCATGCGATTCCAGGAATCGGACAATTAGGAACCGGTTCCCAATCGATTCCGATTCTTGATTCCCATCCCCAGAGACGTGCCGCTCTATTCTGAGCGAGCTGAAGTTTCTCTAGATCCCGCTTTGAAGCGATCTACCAAATTGTTGGGCAGTAGTCCAAGTGGGATAGGACTAAAGCTTTTAACATTAGTTTAGTCTTCTCACTCAATAGATGAGCACACCTTCTGATCGTTGAAATACTCCTACTAATTTTAGCCATTACAGTATGTTATTAATGTGCCTTGACCAAGCAAGCTTTTCATCATTCAATAATCACACCCAACAACTTGGCCTCTCTAACCTGCTCAATAGCAGCACCATTCAACACAATATTTAGTTCCTGATCCGTTCATTAACTTGTTTTGAGTAATCCAATTAGAAACCAGCATTAACTCTTCTTGGAGCAACGTATTAACCAAGTTATCTTTCTCTGCAGAGACATACATTGTCGTGTCATCCGCATACATTTCCATGCTGATGCAGATAAATATGGTGAACATTTGGTGATACATATGGTGATAAATATGGTGATACAGAGATACATATGGTGATACATAACATATGGTGATACATATGGTGATACATATTGTGATACAGATACATATGGTGATACATATGGTGATACAGATACATATGGTGTGACGTACGTGGGTTGGTCATTATCATTGTTACTGTATTTGGAAGACCATGTGAACATCAGGTTAGTATAATTAGTATGGGTTGTGTTATTTTTGTTTGTGTGGTGTGTCATCTTCTAATTCTGTTTTTCTTTCTTCCTTCCCCAGATACCACTCATCCCACTGATTGAGCTGATTGCACCTGCTTGGTGCACCTGTGGGCAGTCAGTGGAATGAGTGGTTATAGTCTGGAAGATGACACACACGGGGCGCCTCACTTGAATCACTGCCACGTTCCAGAGTGGAGTGAGGAGGTTGCCCTTCTCGCCTAGCTGTTTTGTGAAGCGATACTGTGTGGCTTGGTGCCATTTACCACATAAGTGTGGATTGATCCTCCTAGCTGTGGTGTCCTATGATGGACACATTGTTATATTAGTTATTAAGTGTTTGTTTGTATATATGTATATCTTGTTTGTCCTCCCCTACCTTTTCCCCTGTGCACCATGGAGGAGGTTTAAATTCCTACCTCCATTAAACATATAATTTACTATTTGGAAAACATCTTGTGTTGTGGCTTTCTTACCTACCTGGGACATTGCTTTAAATGCATTTACTGAGAGAGGCTGTTTTTTTGTTCATGTGCAGCCGGCTCCAGTTATTATTCTGTGTGGTCCTTAGACCTTTGTACATGACATGGGGGCTCGTTAGTTTACACAATTGTATAGTTCGTTGTTTGTTATGTAACATTGTAACTTGTCGATTGGAGCATGTCAGGTAAGATAGCATTTTTTTTTTCATTGGTAAGTTATATTGTTGTGTTTCCATTTTCCGTGCTACACAGTTTGATTGATGTAAACCGTTCTTGTGTGTAATACTCTTAACTAATCTTTTTTCTGCCACATAGGTAACAGGGCGATCACCTGCCTGGTTAGTGGGAGGGGGGCACGCGTCGTAATTCCGGTGGAGCGCGCAATGAAATCGGTAAGCGACTGAAGATATGTGTAGCCTCGTCCCGCTAGGGGGGTAGTTTAGCTGGGGATATGCTAGAGTGACACAGGTGATCCTAGTTAGGTGGTTAGGACCAACGTTTATTGTTTTCATGAATGGTAGATGTGGGCATTAAATCAGATTGGTTAAAATATATACTGCGGAATGTGGCGATTAAATGTGTTACGCACGGATATTGTGGAGTAGGTGAGTGGATGTTTCCTGGTGCCTGTTATTTGTTTGGTGGTAACGCGGGTTGCTATGGGAGCACAGGGTATTTATACATATGTTATTTGTGGCATAGTCATATTCTGCAAGAGGTATGGCTGGGGCAGCTTTTACTTTGGACGTTTTTTTGGCGGACCCTACGAGGGATCAAATTGATATCTGCACAAAAATAGACTTGTGTAGTGTCGCCAAACATTATGGCATTACTGTCCAAAGTTCGAAAAGTAAGGAGGAGTTGAAAGCAATCGTGCTGGCTGGGTTGTTGGATAAAAATACATTTAGTTTGCCCATAGCCCAGGGAAATGTCTCTGAGAATGTCGCGCACGGCGAGGCGGCTGGCAAGTCTAGTGAGGACACTGGTGGTTTAGATCGAAACGCTGGTGCGGTACAAAAATGGAGAGGTGGCATTACCAAGGGGGAGGAGGATGACAGTGATAACTCTGTACACTCAGGACGTGCCTCTGTTTCTTCTCCCACTCTTAAATCGAGTAGACGTTTGGCCCGTCTCCAGATGGAGGAGAGAGCGGCTATGCGAGACAGGGATGAGAGGAAGGAAGAGAGAGACAGGGAAGAGAGAAGGGAGGAAAGAGAGATGAGAAGGGATATTGAGATGAGAAGGGAAGAAAGAGAGTTGCTGAGGGAAAAGGAGGAGAAGGACAGGGCGCTCCAGGTGACTATAAGAAGGATGGAGTTGGAGAGTGGTGGCTCTTCCTCCTCCTCAACTGAAGTCTCCCAGGCCCCTTTTGATGTTAGTCAGCATATTTCTTTGGTTCCCATTTTTCGGGAGTCTGAGGTGGAATCATATTTCTCTGCTTTTGAGCGTATAGCGTGGGCTTTGCATTGGCCAAAGGACATGTGGGCGATTTTATTACAATGCAAACTCACGGGTAGGGCTCAGGAGGCGTGCCAGTCATTATCGTTGAATGACAGCTTGGTATATGAGAAAGTGAAGAGTGCTGTCTTGCGTGTATATGAATTGGTGCCGGAAGCGTATAGGCAACGTTTTAGGGCACTAAGTAAATCCCCTTCTCAAACACATGTTGATTTTTCTCGTGAACAGCGAATTCTGTTTAATCGATGGTGTTCGGCGTGTGAAGTGGATGATGTAGCAGCTTTGAGTGAGTTGGTCCTCATTGAGCAATTTAAGACCTGCATGCCCGAGCGCATCGTAGTGTATTTAAATGAACGCAAAGTATCTACTCTCCAGGAAGCTGCAATTTTAGCAGACGAGTTCGCATTGACCCACAAATATGTGGGAATCGCACATGTTTCGGTGCGTGATGGGGTGTATGTTGGTGGCAGCTCGTTCTCTCCGTTTCGGGGAGGTGACGAGCGAGCATTCTGACCTCGCTCACCGCCGTCTCGAAATGCCTTGGGTGACGAGCGAGCATTCCGACCACGCTCACCGCCGTCTGAAAAGGCCACCTTTGTGTGTCATTATTGTAAGAAAGAAGGGCATTTTATGAGGGACTGTCATGCGCTAAGGGATCGACAGGAGACCAGGGAGTCAGCCCAGGAACCGAAAGGGGTGGGGTTGATTGGTACAGTGTCATGTCCTGACCAGAATAGCTCTTTTGAACCCTCTTTGTTTGATGGTTATGTGTCCCTGTCGGGTAAAGTTGGGGACTACCAACGGGTGAGAATACTCCGTGATACAGGAGCCTCTCAATCGTTCATCCTGGCTGATGTATTGCCATTGGATGTGGACTCCTGTCAGTCGAGTGAATTGGTGAGAGGTATTGACATGGGGTGTGTGCGCGTGCCGTTGCATAAGGTGCATGTACAGTCTGCACTGATCACAGGTTGCTTTCCGGTCGCGGTTCGCCCATGTTTTCCCGTAAGGGCCGTGGATTTCGTCATGGGGAATGATATCGCTGGGGGTAAGGTCGTCCCTGTGTTGGAGGTTGAAGACACTCCATTTACTAACTCATTGTGTGACCAATGTCCCTTCTATTTGTGCTGTCACTAGGGCACAGGAGCGGAAGCGAGACCAGGGTCTAGCATTGGGTGACTGTCTGTGGTGAGTTTTGCAAATTGGCGGTGGCGCAGCATTTTGAGGCGGGGGATGAGGTGTTTATTGTGCTGCCCACGCCTGGTACTGTGCTCACTGCCCGGTTCTCAGGACCTTATGTGGTCAAAAGAAAGGTGTCTGCCACTAAGTATATGTTGTATACGCCCGAGCGGCGGAGTAGGACACGCTGGTGTCATGTGAATAGGCTAATGAAAGGTTCTGCCCGCGTCTCGTCGGAGTTGGGATGCGACAGGGTTGTTGGTTCACATGCTGGGTTGTGTTCTATTGTGCCTTGCAGGACGCAGAGTGCTGATGTTGGGAGTGCAAACCCCGTTAAGCGGTTTGCGTATCGGTGTCCGGTGGCGATGAGGGAGGTCATGGGGAGAGTGGCTCTGTGCCCCTGACAAAAGAAAAAGGGGGCTAGCTTCACCTGGCCATGGTCCCTGGAACTCTCCTTGCCTTCTAGCTCTCATGGCTAATGTGTCTCTCCATTCTTTTTGTACTACAGGAGGGTGAACGTAATGACGGTGCCTGTCTTGTTCCCGTTATGGCCTCGGTAGGAGGAATGCACCGGCCACGTTCTGACGGCTGATGCATGTGGTATTGGGAGGGTGATGTTTATTTATTTCTGTTCTGTTGGTGCTAATCTGATGTTGGTTAAGATAGGTAGCAATGTTTTGCTAACCCTGCGGGTTCGCTCTTATGGGGGAGGTGTGACGTACGTGGGTTGGTCATTATCATTGTTACTGTATTTGGAAGACCATGTGAACATCAGGTTAGTATAATTAGTATGGGTTGTGTTATTTTTGTTTGTGTGATGTGTCATCTTCTAATTCTGTTTTTCTTTCTTCCTTCCCCAGATACCACTCATCCCCCTGATTGAGCTGATTGCACCTGCTTGGTGCACCTGTGGGCAGTCAGTGGAATGAGTGGTTATAGTCTGGAAGATGACACACACACGGGGCGCCTCACTTGAATCACTGCCACGTTCCAGAGTGGAGTGAGGAGGTTGCCCTTCTCGCCTAGCTGTTTTGTGAAGCGATACTGTGTGGCTTGGTGCCATTTACCACATAAGTGTGGATTGATCCTCCTAGCTGTGGTGTCCTATGATGGACACGTTGTTATATTAGTTATTAAGTGTTTGTTTGTATATATGTATATCTTGTTTGTCCTCCCCTACCTTTTCCCCTGTGCACCATGGATGAGGTTTAAATTCCTACCTCCATTAAACATATAATTTACTATTTGGAAAACATCTTGTGTTGTGGCTTTCTTACCTACCTGGGACATTGCTTTAAACGCATTTACTGAGAGAGGCTGTTTTTTGTTCATGTGCAGCCGGCTCCAGTTATTATTCTGTGTGGTCCTTAGACCTTTGTACATGACATATGGTGATACAGATACATATGGCGATATACAGTATATGGTGATAGATACATATGGTGATATACAGTATATGGTGATACAGATACATATGGTGATACCATCTATTGTTTGTGATGCTGTCCATATGCAGCGTCCGTGTCGGGTGTTTTTGTCCCTGTAGTGTACCATAGTCTGCCATACTGTGAAACTCTGTGGATATGCCTTTGTTTCGCTGACACAAAGTTGGATTCATGTACATTGACTGTATTTGGCGGAATCTAAAAGTGAATTAACCCGCGCACCCTGTACAGAATGACAATAAAAGCTACATACATGAACACCATGACGATAAAAGCTACGTACATGAACACCATGACAATAAAAGCTATGTATGTGAACACCATGACAATAAAAGCTATGTATGTGAACACCATGAAGATAAAAGCTACGTACGTGAACACCATGACAATAAAAGCTACGTACGTGAACACCATGACAATAAAAGCTATGTATGTGAACACCATGACGATAAAAGCTACGTACGTGAACACCATGACAATAAAAGCTATGTATGTGAACACCATGACGATAAAAGCTACGTACGTGAACACCATGACAATAAAAGCTATGTATGTGAACACCATGACGATAAAAGCTACGTACGTGAACACCATGGCGATAAAAGCTTTGTACCCGAACACATGAAAATAAAAGCTACATACATGAACACCATGACGATAAAAGCTATGTACGTGAACACCATGGCGATAAAAGCTTTGTACGCGAACATCATGACAATAAAAGCTACGTACACGAACACCATGACAATAAAAGCTATGTACGTGAACACCATGACAATAACAGCTACGTATGTGAACACCATGATAATAAAAGCTACATACGTGAACACCATGACGAAGAACATTCTCAGCTGGGGACTGGGACTTCCAGGCACCTTCAAATATACATCCTGAGGCTCCCCTGGTGCCTAGATGGAGAAAAAGAAGAGAAGAAAAAGTAAACAAACCTCCCATTCCCATTTTCAAAGTAGATGGATTGTGCAAGATGGTCTCTTTCAGTTACATACGTTTTCTTAAAAATAAGTTGCGTTTAATGTAATTTATCCGTCTACCAATTTTAAAGAAGATATTTTTAGTAAGATTAAAATAATAACTATATAAAAAAATTAATTAGTAAATAAATGAACATTGTCTCACCAACATCTTGGTCTGGCAAATGACATTGGGATCACTACAGCGCACTGAGATGTGAGTGCTGGCATCTGGGTCGCCAACTGGTACCCCCAGAGAGAGAGAGAGGACGGAGAGAGAGAGATCCAACAGAGCATTTAGTAAAGCACCTGATGGCGCACACACTGTAATGTGTGTGTGTGTAATGTTTGTGCATGCATATAAGTAGGCTGTGTGCTAATGCTCCCTTCCACTGTACTGAACACACACATGCACAGACACACAAACACAGGTGCAGCCCCCCGCGCGCACACACATACACCATGTGTGCCATCAGGTGTTACTAAATACTTTGATCTCTCTCTCTATTTCTAAGACAGACACACACACATAGACAGACACACGCATGCACACACATAGACAGACACGCATGCACGCACACACAGACACAGAGAGCGAGCGGCAGGCAGGCAGGCAGGCAGGCAGGCAGGCAGGCAGGCAGGCAGGCAGGCAGGCAGGCAGGCAGGCAGGCAGGCAGGCAGGCAGGCAGGCAGGCAGGCAGGCAGGCAGGCAGGCAGGCAGGCAGGCAGGCAGGCAGGCAGGCAGGCAGGCAGGCAGGCAGGCAGGCAGGCAGGCAGGCAGGCAGGCAGGCAGGCAGGCAGGCAGGCAGGCAGGCAGGCAGGCAGGCAGGCAGGCAGGCAGGCAGGCAGGCAGGCAGGCAGGCAGGCAGGCAGGCAGGCAGGCAGGCAGGCAGGCAGGCAGGCAGGCAGGCAGGCAGGCAGGCAGGCAGGCAGGCAGGCAGGCAGGCAGGCAGGCAGGCAGGCAGGCAGGCAGGCAGGCAGGCAGGCAGGCAGGCAGGCAGGCAGGCAGGCAGGCAGGCAGGCAGGCAGGCAGGCAGGCAGGCAGGCAGGCAGGCAGGCAGGCAGGCAGGCAGGCAGGCAGGCAGGCAGGCAGGCAGGCAGGCAGGCAGGCAGGCAGGCAGGCAGGCAGGCAGGCAGGCAGGCAGGCAGGCAGGCAGGCAGGCAGGCAGGCAGGCAGGCAGGCAGGCAGGCAGGCAGGCAGGCAGGCAGGCAGGCAGGCAGGCAGGCAGGCAGGCAGGCAGGCAGGCAGGCAGGCAGGCAGGCAGGCAGGCAGGCAGGCAGGCAGGCAGGCAGGCAGGCAGGCAGGCAGGCAGGCAGGCAGGCAGGCAGGCAGGCAGGCAGGCAGGCAGGCAGGCAGGCAGGCAGGCAGGCAGGCAGGCAGGCAGGCAGGCAGGCAGGCAGGCAGGCAGGCAGGCAGACAGACAGACAGACAGACAGACAGACAGACAGACAGACAGACAGACAGACAGACAGACAGACAGACAGACAGACAGACAGACAGACAGACAGACAGACAGACAGACAGACAGACACACACACACACACACACACACACACACACACACACACACACACGTATCCCTCTCCATCCAGACTCAGTGGAGGAGACAGGTGATCGGTGCGCTCGCTAATGGGGCTAATAGGATCACCTGGTGGGTGCTGCCAGGGGGCCAGACGGATGGCCTTCTTCAGGAAGCAGAGCTCCGGGTGGTAGAGGCGGAAGGCCTGGTCCATGACGTGCGGCGTGGGCTCCACGCTCACCTGACAGATGGCCAGCGGTTTTCCATCCTCCGCCTTGAACGTCACCTAGGAGAGGGAGGGTGGGGTGGACGTTCAAAGGTCAGACATTAGTGACGTCAGCGGCAAGGCACTTGGGTGTACAGTCGCTGCAACAGTAGGCTCACTTCGCCTCATCACGACTAGCCAGGTTTTAGGCGTGCTGTTGTCGACCTGGCGCACAGTGAGCGTCGCTATTATCTTTAGAACCTGGCCGAACCTGGCCAAACCTGGCAGGACCCTGGCTGAGACACCTTTCACAACCTGGCCAGACCTGGCCAAAAGCAGACTGGGACTGTTGTATCATCATGGTTTAGCCTGTGTACCACAGTTGATGGTGTACATTTTTGAAAGGTTGCCTAGAAACTGGAGAGTTTACAAGAAACACAATGGAGACACAAACCCAACCATACCATGCTAGACCATGGCTAGCCCCCGCATGGCTGAACATAGCGAATGGAGAATGTGGCGTTTATCTAATAATATTCAATAATAAAAGGTAGAAAACATCTTTCTTACATTAGCAAAAAACTGCCAATGTCCGACAAGACATAAACCCAATCATACCGTACATAACATGGTAGTTCATGCTAGTTTAGCACAAATTAATGGCAGCGGATACAAACCAGCTAGCCTAGCTGTTGGGCCAAAAACACCTCTCCTGGACTTTTAAGCTAGTGGTCCGTATCCGACATATCTGCAGTTCACTAGAGTGTATGTGGGCACACTAACTGACATGTTACAACTTAAAGTAGGAGCAAAATCAAGAAGAGAACAGCAAAATGACAGCATTAACAGTGCGCAAGCTTATATGGAGGGGGTGGGAGGTTGGGTTAGGACAAAATATTGTCAGAGTTGTACAGGGTTCTATGAATTTAGAACTGTCACAGCTTCAGTCTCAAACCCAACCTTTCAGAGTCTGCTCCTCCGGAATTTACTCTCTCAAAATGTGGTTTGTTCAAAACACATTTGGACTGAGAAAGCTCTGAATACGCCAACTGGCGCGATACCTTGATGTGAAGGTGTTCTTTTTCATCAAGGTACATCTACATTGACTGACTCACATCCAATATTCCTATTATTTGTCACCTTTTACAGAGCAGGAAGGAAGACAGAGAGGTGACTTGTTTTGATACGAGTCAACTCTCTCTTTAAAAGATGCTCTATATGATTTTTCAGCCACTAGATCTGCATCAGACGACAACAATGGAGCGATTTGGCCACACCTCCCCTTACGCGTTGCAGTCAATATGAATTAAGATAGAGCGAGTGAATATCCTAATTCTCGCCTAAAATATGTGAAACCGTTTAGGTGGAGAACATTTACTTACAAGCAAGCCGCCAGACTTGCCTGGCTGACAAAATTCAGATCAAACTGTCAAACTAGGCATTGCAGATCAAATATGAAATAGGCAATTGCATATCCCATTTCTCGCCTAATTGTTGCGAACCCTTTAGGTGGAAAAAGAGAACGTTTACGAGCAAGCTGCCATCTTGAAAAACCGATACACTCAAGTCATTGTCTAATCTTCATAAATGCAGGGAGGGGCACCAGTTTCAAAGGTGAGTCTAAGGGCCCTTTCTCACTCATTGCTCTGTGTCGAATCAGACCCGGCTCGCATCAGAAAAGGGTGTGTCTGTCTGAGTGAGAACGCTGTCCCCCGTCCCCGCCCCCCGCTGATTCGTCCCCGGGGGCGCTGAACCGGGACCGATGAAATAGGTGGTCTCAGGTGCGCACTAGTGGGGGCGGTTAGGCCTGGCAATTTTGTTTGCCATTGCTATGTCTATACATTGTTCGAATGCATTTATTTCTATTAGACCAGTGGTGCCCAACCAGTCGGCCGTGGTCGACCAGTAGATCAATGACATGCAATATAATTGCCACAAGCGATGGGATAATGTTAGCTTCTGAACAGGCTAGCTAACTAGCGTTAGCCGTTGCTGTATACTATACTTTCTTGTTCGAATGCATTTATTTCTATTAGACCAGTAGTGCCCAACCAGTCGGCCGTGGTCGACCAGTAGATCAATGACATTCAATATAATGCATATAATCGATGCAGCAATGTTACTAGTAAAGGCTAAGCTAACTAGCGTTTAGCCGTTAGCTTAGCGCTATCGTTAAAACGCTCAAAAGCGGACTCTACAACACCATCCATTCGTGATAAAATGGGGTGGGTTATATTGACAAGGCTTGACAACAGAGGTTCAAATATAACTTCATATTTATTAGTTATTTGTTTCTTTATATCAGCATCCATTCTCCAGTCTCCGTGTTAACACTTCCTGTGTTTACATTTCGAGCGTGACATCATCGACTACGGCAAGCTTACAAGCTCAAAACGCAAACCGTAAACAAAACCCAGAGCGCACCAAGACTGAAGTGTGTACACAAACTAGAGGGAGGAGAGGGGGGGGGGGAGTTCGGCACGGAACTCGGAATGAGGACGGCACGGAGCTGATTCGACCCCGATGTTGAGTGAGAAAGCCCCCTAAGGGCGTTTTCACACTGTTGCTCCGTTCCTTTCCATTCCACCCCCGAGAGCGATAGCCCCCCCTGCCCCTGCTGGCCAGCTCCCACACTACAATCTCGCTTTGTTCCCGACAGTGGCACGAGACGTGCACACGCACGTTTGACAGTGATATGCGCTGCATATTTGCGAGTGCTCTCTTGACTAAGTATGACCAGTTCCGCAGGAATTTTTATTAAACATTCTTATATTGTCGCGGGTCTTGTGCAGTGGAGCTTGTGCCACTGTCATTAAACTGGTAAAAGAAATGCTTTTGAAATGTAAAATAATAGACCTAAAATGCTGATAATAAATCATATTCAGCCTATGGATTTCCTTTGTCCATAATGCACGTTGCGCGTGACACCTGTTTGAGCTGCGGGATGAGGCGTGTTTGTTTCTGACGGAGAATTCGTCCCAGCTCGCTGCCCACCTCTCCGATCCCTACTGGATAACACGGCTAGCATATTTGTCTTGCATATTTGCTAAAATGAATGGACTTGCTGTCACTACAAGGTGAAAACACAAGCATCCTGTCGCTCAATGATAAAATACAAGCGTTTACGAGGAAACTCGAGCTCTGGAGTAGAAATGGGCCGGATTTCCAGAGCTTAATGAATTCATGGAGGAAAATGAACTGAATGTGAACAGAGTGAAGATGTCTATAACAACTCCAAGCCCTTCTTGAATGTATTTCCCAGAGGAAATCAAGCGACCGCATCTTAACACATTGACGGCCACAGGGATTAGACGGGCCCCACTCTAGACGACCAGCATATGTAAACAGACTTGGGGCTGTTTGTAGAGCTAAATCTATACTTTATAGTATTGCTATCTGTCCATTCTCATCAATCGAGACCATAAACCGTCCCTTCAAAATGGATTAAAGAAATAATTTTTTCATCAATACGTTCTCATTTTATAGCGCCGTGAATATAAGCGTTATACGGCATTTGGTCTAGTATATTTCCTGGAAGGCGAGATAAAGGGCTAATAGCTACTAACGTTATATCCAATGGCATTTCCGTTATACAAAAGCTACAGTTAAAACTCAAAGACGTCGTTTCTGATTATTGATTACCAATAACCGCGTTCGTCTAAGTAGCCACATACGCTGGTCGGCTGGTTGAGCATCATAGCAAGCTCTGATCAGCATGTAATTTACGCGAAAAAGATCTTACCATGAGCCGGTTGGATCCTCCCGAGCATTTCTCCGTTATCAATCGCCATCTGGTAGATCGATATGTCCATTGGCTGATGATAAATCCCCTTATTGCATAGTGAAATCCGCAATCCAAAACGTATTCCGTGTAACAGACAATAGCTATAGCTTCAGGTGAGTAGAAAACTACATTAGAGATAAAAAAAAATAAAGACAACTTCGGCCACAGGGAACACTGCATTATCGCGATAGTGCCCCTAAGAGGATCTGGCCGGTAATGCACTTTCTCGAATTCAAAGAGTAGGGTACATCTGCAGTGCAGCTCGGCGACCTTGAATAGGTTATTAAAATGGAATAAAAGCCAAAACAACTTGCCACAGATATATCCGTCCTTCTGTCCATTAAGCATGGATTCGAAATCCGGATATATCCGTGCTTGGGCGCCATTGTGTTAAAGACAGTGTTTCAGTCCAAGCATGCAATGCAGTGTTTCAGTCCATGCAATCTTATTTATTATTTAAATATTGTATTCAACTTTGCCATGGCACTGCCATGTTGCCACTGACAACATCTGGTGTATTTGATAGTGGGAAGACTGGATGCTGTTCACCAGTGTATTGTAATCTGGTGTGATTTTGTACAAGCTCCCACGCGCATTCCCATATTCCGATACGCGCAATAATATTATTTTTTTTGTATTTAATTTTTTTATAATTTTTTAAACATAACATAAAATTAGACATACAAGCATTAACAGTAAACATCCAATGAAATCACCATTTAAATAAATGTAGTATACGAGATATACACCTAATACTTGCTATCTAATACCCTACATACATATGCTCTCGCTCGCTCGCCCACCCCCCCCCCGGACCCCCACTTGGATAATCCATCCATTATCATTAGTTCCTAACCAGGCACTACCATTCATATGCTAGCTTTTATTCTCTCCACCACTTCTAGCCAGATTGCAATTTTGGCTTCACTGACACCTAAAATTCACATCGAGATATGTAAGAACCCATACCTTACGACAAATTTTTTCCAGTTGAAACCATCGTGATGCTATCAGCTTTTTAGCCGCTGTGAGACCAGATAAAACTAATCTCTTTAGCTGTATAGGGGCTCCATACTGAAAAACATCATTCAACAGCAATACAGAGGGGTGTACAGGTATGTTCAGAAATAAGAAATTTGATAATTGCTGGGCCACTTCTTTCCAGAATATCTTAACTGGTGGGCAATCCCAATACATGTGCATAAATGTACCCTCATCCCCATTTGTACATAAGGAACATCTGGAGTCTTGTTTAAGTCCCATTCTGTTCAATCTTATAGGAGTCAGGTATGTCCTATGAATATAGTTAAGATAAATTTGTTGATGGTCCGGGTTACGTGACGCAATTCGAACGTTTGCCCAGACTTCTTGGCAATCAAAATTTATTTCCAAGTCTGGTATATCCCTCCTCCAGATTAAGTCTAGGGGGAGGATTCCATACGAGGACGTTAGTAATTGATGATAAAAATCAGATACGAAACCTCTCAATGTCTCTCTTTCATAGACGAATTTGTGATATCTGTGGTGCTCAATTGGTATCCTTAATGGGACTCCATGAGCCTTCGGTTTTCGTGCGTTCGTGCATGCGCGAGGAAACATAATACCAATAATCTAGCCAGCGTTGATTTCAGGATGATTCGATAATCAGGCGAAAAATGGCAACGTGATAAGTGGATTTGACTAAAGGGCTGTTTTGACGGAGTTCCCTGGAATTACACAGTATCACTCTACAACTATACTCATATTCACCACGGTATAAAACGGAAATGTATAGATGAAAAAAATCAGTTTTTTTGCACGTTGACCGGAAGAAACCCACTGACAATCGACGGCGTTATTATATCCATAGGTATAATATAAAATATAGGGTTAGCTCTACAAACAAGGTGAGCGCTTACATGGGGTTAATGGGTGGCAAGGCCAGATGCACTTCCCGGAAGGGGCGTGGCATGCAATGTGTTAAGGCCGGAGCGTCTACCAAAACAAAGAATCTCTGATAACAACACACACAGTGTGACGTCATTCTCTGTTCAGGACACCACACACTATATCCTTACATAGCAAAAATCGTTGGTGCTGTATTAATGTTCAAAATATCAAATCACAACACAGCCTTGTCAGAAAAGGAAAATAAAGTACTAATCGACCACAGGAAAAAGGTACATAATGTATGTTTGTAATATATTTACATATACGTATTGGCAAAAGTCCAAAACAAATGCCGCGACCAGGAGCTGAACCGCTGAAGTTGCGGGCGAGTGCTCTCACCACTATCTAACTATGATTATAGTTGAGGTTAGTTTTAACATTTGCTTAACGATTACGGTTAAGACATAAAGTTAGGCTTCGATCCCCAGCAGGGGAACTTAAAGGTTTTCTGAAAATGTAAAAAGTTAAAAGAGATTGGAATACGTACACATGGTACATTTATACATGATACAATATGTAAATATATTACTTATGGGATATAACATAACCTACATTATATACTCTTTTTCCTGTGGTCAATTACTAGTTTATTTACATATTTTAAGCGAGATCGAGCTGCAAATCGAGATCCTTTAAAGAAAGGTAGTGTAGGCCCCAAGGTGCCATTCCTTACTTCTTTCATTACACATTCCGGTCATAAACTATATACAGTGTATACATATAAGGTTCTGGAAAGCAGCCCTGAAAAGTGTGGAGTTCTATCTTAAGATTCCACCAGAGAGCATAACGTGACTCCTTTCAGCAGGAGTACAGGAGTTGGCTTCGCTGCGATCCGACATCACTCAAACTATTCAAACCCCCGCAGACCCACAGGATCCCCTTTGAAGTCTGCTGGATCAAAATAGCCCTCAGGATCTGTGTAGTTGAACATACAGATGCATGCATATATGCACTAATCACACGCTTACATATGCATGCCTGTAAACACATACATACACATGCTAATGTGACGGGCAGTCAAAAGGCTGCCGAGACGGCATCTAGGTTTTGCGAGTCCACCAGGTGACGCGCACAGAGCGCTCCTGTTCCGTCAGTGTGGACATTCACTCTTCTACTCCCAGAAGGGGGTGAGGTTAACTAAATGTTTTTTTTTTATCCACTTTTTCTCCCCATTTTCAATTTTTCTCCCATCCCAATTTCGTATTATCCTATTCTTCCCTCCCCTGTCTTGAACGTTGCTAGACTATGCCTCCCACTGGTCGGCTGTAGTGAGGACAGAAGCCTTGCATCACGTGTCCCCTCCGAGAAGGTTGCATCTTTTCACCGCAGCAGCTCGAACTCTCAGTGGCGAGGATTAACGCGTGGGAGGCTCACGCTGCCCCCGCTACTTCCTGCTTCCGCCGCACCGGCGTCACCAAACAGACCTGTAGGAGTCGCCGCAGTGGCGGCTCGCCACTAGGGGCGCTCGGGCGCCGCCCCCCCTCAGGCCCTACCCTGGTTATATGAGAGAACAAGAAAAATAAGTTTTTAGTTTTTAGTTTTATAGCCCTATAAATAATATAAACATGTTTAAAATTAATAATATTTACTCATTTTAAGTATGTTTGTGTTTCCAATGCACAATATAACGTTATTATCGCAATTAAAAAACATCGTTTTCCAGAGCAGGAAGTGACATCAAGTTTTTTTTAATTTTTAAATTTTTTCGTATTTCTCGGCCCGGGCTATACGCGATAGCGCTCTGAGTGCGCGTCACAGTTTGATCGCTGTATCCGTCACAGCCAATCAGTGCATACCGCGTTGTGCGTTGAAATATGACTATTATGTTGGAATCCGGGCGCGATTTGAAGCGGTCTAGCCAGTAGCGTCAAGAATATCTGTAGCCGCATTTCGCGGAGACGCTCTCTGATTGGCCGACGCCAGTATTTTTTTCCGTAGCAGAATTTCACAGAGACGATCTCTGATTGGCCAAATCCAATTTCTAATGTTCCAATTCTAGCTTCCTAGGTTGGTCGGTGGAGATAGTTGTGTTGTTGTGAGAATGATGCAGGCAGCTGTTTGTCTTAGACGAGCGTGCCGTGACTGCAAGTTCTTTAGACTGTTAAGCTTAGGCACTCTTTCAAAGTTGGTTAAGGTTAGAGTTTGTCTTAGAGCATGGCGATAGAACGCCAGGTAGTTTGCAGGCTGTTCGAGGCGGAAATGGACAAAGACACAGCTCTTCACTCACACAGCTTGTTGGCTAACAACAAGCTATATGGATGCGGAGGGACAACAATGGATGGACATCAACACAGGCTGGATGGACAATGCCATGGAGTGGATATACTTTATCAACAAGCCAACAACAAGGTAGATTAGCGATCTTAACTCTAGTTTAATACATGATACGTTGTCTACTGATGCCGCATAACGTTGTAACGTTACAGCTTTCAGCTAACGTTAGCTACTGCTAGCTGTTAGCTCCGTTATCTTAGCTGGCCACTTTTATAATTACTTCATGGAAACGGAGTAACGTTAACGTTTAAACGTTATGTCGAGGTCATACAATACTACAGTCGACATAAGGTTAATGTTACCCCGTTTCCATGAAGTGTTTAAATAGCAGCAATCTTGTTGAAAATGTAACTTTACTAAAATGCTCTCTCTCTCTCTCTCTCGCTCTCTCTCTCTCTCTCTCTCTCTCTCTCTCTCTCGCTCTCTCTCTCTCTCTCTCTCTCTCTCTCTCTCTAATTTCGCCGCATGTGGGGCATAACCACTCAGACAATGAATGGTAACTTGTTTAAAATAACGAGCTTTACAAATGTGTTTATTATTGAATGGATCTGACATCATCTGAGAGAGAGAGAGAGAGAGAGAGAGCGAGAGAGAGAGAGAGAGCGAGAGAGAGAGAGAGAGAGAGAGAGCTGTGCGTGTTTGTGTTGGGCTATTGGAAACGTCGTTGCATTTGACTGACTGATCATATATTGATCGATGGCAATGGTGATAATATTCGCCAATGCGTGCCTTGTACATGTTTGCAAAATGTTTGGTATAGCGCCCCTAGTGGCGAAGTAACCACCGGCCGCCACTGAGTCGCCGTCCACAACGTCCAATCCCCACCCACCGGCTTTCCCACCCTCTAACACTTGCCAATTGTGTTAGTATGAACAACCAGCCAGCCGGTAGCAACGCCGAGAGCTGGGCTCGAACCCAGCGTATCCTGCGTTAGTGGCGAGCACCTTGCCCACTGCGCCAATCAGCCGCCCTAACAAAATGTTTTTAAAATAATAATAACTCAGGGTTCCTGCAGGTTTCAACAAGTTCAATTTAAGACTTTTTAAGACTTTTTCAAGACCACTTTGAATAGAATTCAATACCTATTTCAGAGCCACATACTGGCAAAAGAAACTATGAAGGAACATTTGTAAATCCATACAAATAGTTAAAAATCCATACAAAAACATTAGAGTTTAAAGGGGACATGCATTATAAATGGCTTTTTCCAGTATTTAGCATTCTTTTATAGCAATAGAGGTTAGTTACAATGGGTCTGTGTCTCTAATTACCATATTGACTCATCAGTCTAGTCTCGAGTTCACGAGATCTTCCCTCACTCAAGCTGTTCTGATTTGACAGTTTTGCTGACGTGAATATAGCACTGATTTGCATAACTAACGCCCCCCCTCTGGTTGACAGCGACAGCAGAGTGAGTGGAAATATCTTCACTTCCTCAAACAGAGCGAGGCAGAGAGAGAACGAGAGAGAGAGAGAGAGGGAGAGAGAGATAGAGGGAGAGAGAGAGAGAGAGGAGCTTCTTCGGGGAAACAAACACACGCATTTTACACACAACCTGACGGCGCGCGCAGGGAAACACAAACACACACGCATTTTACACACAACCTGACGCGCGGGGCTTCTCCCTGGTAGAGGGACCGCGGCGCAGGAGTGTGTGAAACACAAACACACACGCATTTGACGCGCAGGGCTTCTCCCTGGTAGAGAGAGAGAGAGAGAGAGAGAGAGAGAGAGAGAGAGAGAGAGAGAGAGAGAGAGAGAGAGAGAGAGAGAGAGAGAGAGAGAGAGAGAGAGAGAGAGGGACCGCAGTGCAGGAGTGTGTGAAACACAAACACACAACCTGGACCGCGCGGGGGAAGCAGTGGAGATAACTTGTCCCTCCCTCCCTCCCTCCCTCCCTCCCTCCCTCCCTCCCTCCCTCCCTCCCTCTCCCTCTGCCAGTCGCAGACTGTGGGTGACTCTCACTCAAAGCGCTTATGGGCGGAGCCCATCCAAAAATGGCCTGAAATCCTGAGGCTGAAAAAGAATGCTTTTGAGTACTTTTTTTATATAAAACAATGAATAATATATATTTTTTAAACGTTCTGATGTGTTCCATAGACTCTCAGGAATTGTGTAAAGTTGCCCAAATAGTGCAAGGAATAGCAATGCATGTCCCCTTTAAAGATTACAGTACTGCTCACTATGCAGCAGTACATTTCCCCTAAAAAGTAGAATCATAGAAGTAACTTCCTAAATCCAATAATATTTTTAAGACCTATCAAAATCATATTTAAGACCGTTTAAAGACTTTTGAAGGCCTACAATTATGATTATTAAATGTAAGACTTTTTAAGATCCTGCTAACTGAAGACGTACACATGTGCTTCTCCAATCTTCTATGTGGTGTGAATTTATCTTTAAGAACAGCTCTGCACACTGCTTATAATGTTACCCAACACAAAGACATTCACACGCTACACCAGATACACATCAGCACATGAAAGCTGTTGACTCACAAATCTAACACAGATCAAACCCTGACAAACTCAAGGTGTCTGTATGTCTGACGCGTATACTGCCAGTTCATCCACTGCTGACCTACAGCACAGACGCATGGTGTGCCACTTTGATGATGCGTGCTGACTGAGGGATTTTGTCAGTGTTGGTACAGTACCGTGACAGCTGTGCTATTAGGGGGCTTGTCAGTTTTAGTGGGACACGGGTTTGATCTAGACTTAACCTCTTGACAGGTGTGCAGTACAGCAGTGATGGGACTCCATACACACACACACACACACACACACACACACACACACACACACACACACTCATGAATAATACATAAACACACATACATGCACACATGCAGATACAAATGCTCAAATGCACACACACACACACACACACACACACACACACACACACACACACACACACACACACACAGTACTGACACCCCATCTTCGCAGATTGGCAAATATTACATCACTCCCTGCAACAGTGAGCATTTCAGGGTGTTGTACTCAGCAAGAACAGCAGGGTTGAGGTGAGGTAGGTGCATGGGGGATTGATTCTGCTAAGCCCAGACAGACTACCAGACCTTTTCATCCTGTTGAGTCTGCCCCTCCCATCTCCCCTCCCTCACTCGTCTGTTGTCTGTGTCCTACGTGCTTGTTGGGAAGGTCACTGGCTAAACGTAATCCATTAGAGATGATTGCAATTAGCAACATTTTCAGGTGCTTTTTGGGGGCTGTATAACCCATAGAATAATGCAGTCGAATGTATCTAATGGAGTTTTTGACCACTAGTTATTGGTGGGCTGGATGGGAAGATTCTTGGTGTGATGGATGGGAAGATTCTTGGTGTGCTGGATGGGGAGGGTCTTGGTGTGCTGGATGGGGAGGGTCTTGGTGTGATGGATGGGAAGATTCTTGGTGTGCTGGATGGGGAGGGTCTTGGTGTGCTGGATGGGGAGGGTCTTGGTATGCAGGGTCTTGGTGTGATGGATGGGGAGGGTCTTGGTGTGCAGGGTCTTGGTGTGATGGATGGGGAGGGTCTTGGTGTGCTGGATGGGGAGGGTCTTGGTGTGATGGATGGGGAGGGTCTTGGTGTGATGGATGGGGAGGGTCTTGGTGTGATGGATGGGGAGGGTCTTGGTACTGTAGGCTGGGGAGGGTCTTGGTGTGCAGGGTATTGGTGTGATGGATGGGAAGGGTCTTGGTGGGCTGGATGGGGAAGGTCTTGGTGGGCTAGATGGGAAGATGCTTGGTACTGTAGGATGGGGAGGGTCTTTGTAGAATAAAATGAAATAAATAAATAAATAAATAAATAAATAAATAAATAAATAAATAAATAAATAAATAAATAAATACAAATAATAACAATAAATAATCACCTATTTTTTCAACAGGATCTGTAATGTATTGTGATTACTATTTCTTTGGTGTGCCCCCTCCCTTCTTCTACTTAAAGTTAAAAGAGTAGTTAAAAGGACACTCAACCCCCCCCACCCACCTTGTCCCGCTCAGGCCAGGTCATACATTTTTAACACCTCCGTTTTCTAAATAAATCCTGTCCACACCAACAGTGTTTTAGAAATATTAACATTTTCCAAAAGCTGTATTTTAAAATCCGTTTTTTTTTAATCTCTTCAGTGACCTAAAACAAATTGGGGACGGGAGGCCAAAATGCAGAGAAAATACTACATAAAAAAAAAAAAAAAAAAAATATATATATATATATATATATATATATATATGTATACGTGTGGACAAGGCCTCAGCCACAGATCTCGTTAGTCAACATATTGGTGTTTAATATATCGCAACCAATTGCTAAAACGTTGTACATCAATCTACACGGTAGGTGTTTGAAACCACTTGAAAACAGTTCAATTGTGTCCTTGGCTGAAGTTTGCACAAATGTAGTGGCATAGTGGCATATGTTTCACCTGTTTGAACTGAAATGGGCCCCACTCACTAGCATTGATAAAGCAAATGCACACTGTGCCAATGTGGATAACTGATGTGCGGTGGAAGAGCTTTAAAAGGCACATCATCAACACAGAAAGATGTTTACTGACAAAGTATTTCACCTTGTAGAAGAAACCTTGCTCCTGACATAAACAAACTAATGTAAATCTCTGGTCTAGTTGAGTTGCATCATGGTGAGTTTGGCACAGTGGCTACTGGCTACAGTAGCTTCCTGCCTTATATGCAAATTTGCCTAAAACATAATATTTTCATTGCCTTGCTATTGTGATTCTGGATATGGAAGATGCATGTATAATGCATCATATCTTGAGAAACTTCAGGATTAGCCATTTCATTCAGTATATTACATGTAGCATTATGCTGTAAGACTTTAGGGTTGAAAAGTAATATGTTGTGAATATAAGATAAGGGCCCCGTGTTTGATCTTGAAACGGGCGCCTATGTGTAGTGGGCGTGGCATCATCTGAAACTAGAGATCTGGATCCATATCGATAGATCTTTATACCAGCCATGTCATGCTAGCTCCCTGGCAAAGTCTCCAAAGTCAAGCTACTTTTGAATTGGGGGAAATTGGCATAGCCATTTTCAAAGGGGCCTCTGACCTAAAGATATCTGAATGAAAATGGGCTCAATGGAACCAAACAAGTCTTCTCTTTAAAGCCATGCCCAATAAATGCCAGTCCCATGAAGATTTAGGCCCAGACGATGCCAGTAGGAGTCACTATTGCAACGACCAGGACTCATAACCCACCAGCTTCCTACCCGCAAATACTGCTAATTGTGTTCGTAAAGAATAACTGACCAAGCCGGAAGTAACGACAGCGGGGATCAAACCCAGATTCCCTGCGGTGGTAGGTGAGTGCTAAAACCACCCAGCCGCCCATGTTTTCCTTCTTTTTGATATGTAGCTCCCTTCTAAAGAGCACCCTCTCGGTCAAGAGCACTCTCTGGGTCACTACTCATCATGTACCTGCTTGAGAGCTCCGTTTGCTGTTGTTCTCAATGCATGACTGTATTTTGACCCTGGCACTGGCACAGGAAGGGGTTCAGTGCCTTGCTGAAGAGGACTTTGACATGGATGGACACACTGGCTGCTGCAGCTGTGACTGTTTGCTATGGCACTCTTTGAAACACCAGACCACCAACAGGCAACACCTTGAGTCCATCCTCACATCCCTCTGCTTAGATTAATAAAGAGCAGAATAATAGTTGAGACGATATTTATCTCTTCCATTTGTTAGGGTCTAATAGCACATTATGAACAGATGACCAGGCAGATGAAATGGAAAACAATATCAGATCACTGTGTGCATGGAAGGGTTCATTAAAAGTAGATTATAGCCAGTTGTGTCAGTCTGTCCCCTAAAACCACAGTTAGCACCGCTTGCGACACTCCCAAGCTTGACGTGTTGTCGGCTAGCGGGAGACAAACTACTTATTTGCAGTGATGACAGCCGTTCGCAGCATATAATTGTGTTTGACAAACTTTAGTATGGCTAGTGCAACTTTAGACAGTCGGCACATCAAAGTAGCGCTCCGAGTCTGAGCAGTGTCTTGTGTGGGAGCATAGGAGGGAGTGTGTGTGTGTGCGTCTTTCCATCGGCTGCTCTTTATACCCAAAACGATTTAGCCAAAACAAAAGCTGAATTTAACTAAATCAGTTCACAGCTCAAAATCTCAGATGAAAATACCATTATATATATTCCGTTACCCTTGGCAACGACATACGTGAGTGACAGTAGATTTTATGGATGTCAATTTAGCATTCTCTATTTGCCTAAGTACCAGGTATGCTACCACAGTACAACTCTGTTGACCTTACATCATAGGAAAACACAGGCAGGTATATGAAGTATGAAGGCAAAGGTAAAGAACTCTCTTTTCCGCCTGAGGAGAAAAAATTTAAAAAATCACTCAATCTTGCGAGGCACCGTCGCTTGTAGGAGGCAGAGCCGTATAGGCTCTGGTAGGAGGGTCTTTCAGTGGGTGGGAGAAGAAAAAAAGATACATCTCTGACGCAACCCAGATCCATAGCTTACCATAATTCCTGCCCTGAGACAAAATGGGATTTGAGAGGGAGAACACAGAAAGTAAGGTAAGGATGGTGCAATACACTGAAAACAGGCTGCAAAGAGAACCCCCTCCTTCGTACCTTGATGGTCTTGCTCAGCGCCATGTTGGACGGATGCTTCTGAGCCACCGGGGGACTCCTGCCCACGGGGACGAAGCTCGGCCCCTGCCAGATTGAGATAAGACACACCATCAACAGCACTTCTGGATTGGCGTTCCCAAGACAATGACCCACTTTTAACTGGATTTCATTATGAACCGAAAGCTAAATATTTTTAATACAAGTGATGTACTTTTTTTCTTTTTTACATTCTTTTTTTTCTGTAAGTATACTTTTGTGCTACTTGGGACTTTACTTGGAGTATTTAGTGAACTTGATACTTTTACTCCCCTACATCTCAGAGGAAATATCCTACTTTTTTACTAAACTTTCTCTTAATCCTATTATAGTTACTGGTTACTTTGAAAACAAGTTTTTTTATTATGATAAATGTGGTATCAAAAGGTACATCATAAAGTATGTCATGGAGAATGCATACTTTGGTAGAGTACATTCAATATCAAATACTTTTATGATTTTAATACAGTCGATTTTTATCGAAGACTTTTACTTTTATCAGAGTACTATTCTATCACAGTATTCTACTTTTTTGTGCACTTTCTTCACCACTCATCTATGACTTAAAGCTATAATGTGTAATTGTGGCCCCTTCTGGCCGTGAGTGGCATTGCCTCTGTGTTTTCAATCCATGTGAAATCTGATTCCTCTGTTGCCTCTGTGTGCTCTCTTTTGCATTCAGACTGTCTGCAGAGCGTCCTCGTAGTTTTTTGGCGGTTGAGGTGGCTGTGTATTGGTTGTCCATTGTCACAGAAAATACCTGTGTTCTGTGGGAAAAGTCACATCTCGTTTGTTCCGGGCGTAGTCTGGTATTGCGAGATTGCTGACCAAGCTGGTCGCACTTTAAAAAAAAAAAAATTTATTATCTTTATTCGCTTTTTTTGGTCGCGCAGGACCGACAACTTTTTTTTTTGGCCACGCAGGACCGACAGAGGAGAGAGGGAGAAACGGGAGAAGAGGGGAAGACATGCGGCATATGGTCACCGGGTCTGCGAAACGAACCCGGGACGACCGCTTCGCGACTCAGCACGCTATGTGGTGTGCTACTGGAGCGCCCCTAGCTGGTCGCACTGTTTGAGGCTATAACTGAGAAGTGAGTGGTGTTTGAGGCTATAGTGGAGAAGTGAGTGGTGTGTTGAAGCGCTGGTGGTCTGTTTGTTCTGTACATGCTGCAGAACTGAATTAATTACTAGGACAATTACAGATTGTCACTTTAAAGCAGTAGGCGGCCCGCGGGCTGACATTGGCCCGCCAGCAATCATTTCTGGCCCGTCAGATTATTTTGAGAATATGATATTTATTTTACGCGCAGGAAATATTCACTCGGGACGCCAGGGTGTCTTTTATTGTGAAGCTGTATCTATCTACCGGTAGTCATCAAAAGCATGTCTGTCACTATAGCCAATTGAAATGCTAGAAATGGTGACGTGGACTGGGAGAACCAATGGAATAGTCCCACCGGGCCGCGTGTATATTTCCCTAACGCACTTTCACTTCCGCGTTCGAGATGGAGTGAGTAACAAAATGTGTTAAAAAAAAAAAAAAAAAAACATCTTTGGATAGCTTCTTTGCAACGGGGAAATATAACGCTTCTTTTAATAAACAGGAGCCATACTTAAAATACGGGTTTATCGCAACAGGTCGGTGATTCTTGCGTGCCGAGCCGACGTCCTCTCTGCATAATATGTGGCGACAACAACAACAACAACGAGGAAATGATGACAACTGTGTTCAAGTTGGCAGATAAAGTAGCTGCATTCAACTCCAATCTGGAATTGGAGGGCGGCGAGTGGATATGTGACATGTTTCAAACATTAGCAGGGATTTTGGAGGACTTAACAACAAACAAGGCATGGTGAGTCGTGTTTTCATGCATTCTGATCTGTTCATCACTCGCTGTGGTGATCTGCAACAGCAGATCTGCTGTTCATGAATGAATGAATGAATGAATGAAAACTTTATTTAACAGATTGCAGAATGGGTACAATACAGTACGGTGCAATACACACAATTGTTAAGGGGATGCAGACCAGCGAAAAACGTTTGTCTTTTTTCACTATATTAAATTAGCCATTGTTTTTGATCCTGGCCCGCCAAGCAATGGCTTGGGGAAAATCTGGCCCGTGGCCAGATCGAATTGCCGACCCCTGCTTTAAAGGAACATGTCAACATTATGGGAAATGCGCTTACCGTCTTCTTCAGAGTCAGACAAGAAAATAGATACCAATTACCTGTCTGTGCATTCAGTAGAAAGCTATCTGGCTTTGAGCTAGCCTAGCTTAGCACACATAAATGGAAGCGGATACGGACCGCTATCTGAGCTTAAAACTCAGGGAGAGGTGTTTTTGGCCAACAGCTAGGCTAGCTGGTCCGTATCCCCTTCCATTAATTTGTGCTAAGCTAGGCTAGCGTGCAGCCAGAGAGCTTTCTACTGAAATTGGTATCGAATCGATCTCTGACAGTAAGCACATTTCCCATAATGTTGCCGTGTTCCTTTAACCTCTTAAGCCCGGAGCCCTATTTTCTGAAAATCCGCCTAAAATACATAAATGGAAGATTGCTCCACTTCTACAAGGTCCATTTGGATGTTCTTGGTATCTAGGGACATCTATGGACCTCAGTGAATACTCAATATTGTGTCTATTACTAGGCTTGCTTAAATTGTGATGAAACAAAGGAGAATATGAATTATGATTTTTTTGCATCTTTGACAGTGAATAACACCATGCTAAAAATGACCAGACATAAGAAACTACCACTGAGCTCGTTCAGTACCTTCTTGAGATCACGTGTGCAGAAAATCTAAGGAAATTAATAAAGGGAAGATGATTAAACAGAAGGTTTTGTAGATACAGTACTGAATTCTGCCATCCGACCCATGCAATTTCAAATATTATTATAGAATATAGAATATGAGGCCTATAAATGACCTTATTATAGCCAACGTGCACACTATGGATTGGGCCAAATCTACTCTTCAGTTCAATTTGGATTTAGTATCACCAGGCGTGCATGAAGAACAGAGAATGAAATTGACTATGTACAGTAGGTTTTTTATTCTTGCGACAGCTCCGCCAACTGATTTCAATTCGGATGGTTGCTAAATGTTCACAATAGGGGAGACAAACGAACTGCGCTCCAATATATGCCAATAATGTTCAGTTTTGTGGTATATAATCCTGAGTAATAAGAGAAATAAAAAAAATGCATACACTAGTAATTAGCTTGAAGGCAGCTAGAAGCCGTTGGGAAGTGTAGTTTAAAAAAATACCAACGCTCATTGAGAAGTCTGGATGTCCTCTTCTCAAAATGACTACAATCGTCATCATTCAGCGACAAACGCTAATTCAAAATGGCGGATCGCCGGGATCAAAACAACACATTTCAAAAACTAAAATCTCACTAATAACACTTTAACCTATTGGTAAACAAACGTATTGCTGAAAATATACACTATGACTGCTGTTGTGACATGGTTAGGATGTTTACTCTTGAATACGTTTGAGAAAAAAACCCGATAATTATGTCAGACAGTCTAGAGAGACTGATTTATGACGTGATGTCATTTGCGGTCCGGTACCGGACCGCACAGGCGGAAGAGGTAGTGTGGTTCAGACTAAGTTAGATCAGTAGCCATTACAATGTGCACAATGCATTTTCAATATTTTCATATTTCTCTGCCACTCTGTACAACTGTATACCGTTTATGAATTTAAATGGTAATCTGCGTAATTGCTTTCGGTATTGTGTCAACCTTTGCTTGTGGACTACAGACGGAGATGAGATAACTCCAATAAACAGATAAATACATTTATAAATCTGTAAAATCCCTACTTCAGGTTACATCTGCCCATCAGATAAGAAACTGCAGATTTCTACAACCAAAGGGCACAAACACAAACCCACCAAACCACAGCAGATAACGTCAGATCCTATGGAAATGTTATCTCCAGTCCTCCTTCTGCCTCTGTACTGCTGCCAGGCACTGAATTAACTCTCCGGCACGTACCGTTGTCACAATCGCCTGGTTTTGCCCTTGGTATCAATCAGCTGTGATGTGGTTAATAATCCTTTGGGTTTATGAGGAAGCACTTGATGCCTCAACTGTTAGTGGCAATTAATCTAATTTAATTTTCAATTACGATTTTAGCTTCAGACGATTATGAAAACAAGATACCGGGTAATACACTTTTTGCCAGGTCATGTTTTTGAGCCAGGGGGTGTTTTGGTTTTTCAGTTTAATTATATAGTGCAAGGAAATCCACTGTTAAAACTACATGTTTAACTTTTTTTTTTAAGTTCAATAAATGCAGGATGTTTCCAAAGTCAATGAGTAATTGTATTAAATATTAAATAATTAAAAAAATACCAACGCTCATTGAGAAGTCTGGATGTCCTCTTCTCAAAATGACTACAATCGTCATCATTCAGCGACAAACGCTAATTCAAAATGGCGGATCGCCGGGATCAAAACAACACATTTCAAAAACTAAAATCTCACTAATAACACGTTAACCTATTGGTAAACAAACGTATTGCTGAAAATATACACTATGACTGCTGTTGTGACATGGTTAGGATGTTTACTCTTGAATACGTTTGAGAAAAAAACCCGATAATTATGTCAGACAGTCTAGAGAGACTGATTTATGACGTGATGTCATTTGCGGTCCGGTACCGGACCGCACAGGCGGAAGAGGTAGTGTGGTTCAGACTAAGTTAGATCAGTAGCCATTACAATGTGCACAATGCATTTTCAATATTTTCATATTTCTCTGCCACTCTGTACAACTGTATACCGTTTATGAATTTAAATGGTAATCTGCGTAATTGCTTTCGGTATTGTGTCAACCTTTGCTTGTGGACTACAGACGGAGATGAGATAACTCCAATAAACAGATAAATACATTTATAAATCTGTAAAATCCCTACTTCAGGTTACATCTGCCCATCAGATAAGAAACTGCAGATTTCTACAACCAAAGGGCACAAACACAAACCCACCAAACCACAGCAGATAACGTCAGATCCTATGGAAATGTTATCTCCAGTCCTCCTTCTGCCTCTGTACTGCTGCCAGGCACTGAATTAACTCTCCGGCACGTACCGTTGTCACAATCGCCTGGTTTTGCCCTTGGTATCAATCAGCTGTGATGTGGTTAATAATCCTTTGGGTTTATGAGGAAGCACTTGATGCCTCAACTGTTAGTGGCAATTAATCTAATTTAATTTTCAATTACGATTTTAGCTTCAGACGATTATGAAAACAAGATACCGGGTAATACACTTTTTGCCAGGTCATGTTTTTGAGCCAGGGGGTGTTTTGGTTTTTCAGTTTAATTATATAGTGCAAGGAAATCCACTGTTAAAACTACATGTTTAACTTTTTTTTTTAAGTTCAATAAATGCAGGATGTTTCCAAAGTCAATGAGTAATTGTATTAAATAATTGTGATTATGACGAGAACTCTTTATTGCTCTAGAGTTCTAGAGCATGACTGTAGCCAGCATGGCTTTCAGAGAGAAAACGAAAATTCTAAATTGACCATTAGTGCAATGGAAGGAAAATAAAGAGGCATTTGCACAGTGCTTAGTTTGTGTCAGAGGTTGCCATGGCGACTCCTACCTGGGGCACCACGGTGTGGTTGCACAGGAAGGTCTGGTATTTCAGGGGGATGTGGACACTCTCCTTGGGCCGCAGGTAGACCTGGGGCACCACATGGTCCTCCCCCAGGTGGAACATGTTCTCTTCCAAAGGGGTGAGCGTTTTGGTCAGTGCCTTGAAGTGCCTCCACTCATCTGTGTTTGTGATGACACTGGGAGGAGAGAGAGAAAGAGAGAGAGAGAGAGCGAGAGAGAGAGAGAGATAGAGAGAGAGAGAGAGAGAGAGAGAGAGAGAGAGAGAGAGAGAGAGAGAGAGAGAGAGAGAGAGAGAGAGAGAGAGAGAGAGAGAGAGAGAGAGAGAGAGAGAGAGAGAGAGAGAGAGAGAGAGCGAGAGAGAGAGAGAGAGAGAGGAGATGAAGAATGGAATAGATCTTTATCTTTAGAAGAATGGAATAGATGAAGTCTGGCTTGAAGGTTGGAGAAGTGACAATGGGATCGGAGGGTTGCTAGTTGGAATCATTGGACTTGCAGGGCAGTGGATACTGTAAGTTACTCAAGATACCATTGAGCAAGGCATGTAACCTTCAAACCCGCTCCAGTGGAGTGGTTTACAGCATTGCGAGTGTGAAGCACGGCATTGATGATGTTAAGCGTACCTGGTTAAATCCCCTGTAGAATTAACAATAATACATCATATTATGTCAGATTAGCAGCTGTCATACATTGGTATAATTACCATTGCATTACATTGAGAGTGAGACCTTTACCAAAACAATTGGTAGCTAATTCTACCAAGACTTTAATGTCACATGAAGTCTGGTGCTTCCTGTTTCAAAGGAGATGGTAGAAACGTACTGTAGGATGGTATTTTAGTTGATAAAGGTTCTAAGTCTGTTTAGAAAGGCTTCCTTTGTGCCACAATGCAGTTCAGCAAAATTACATGTAATTTTACTTTTAACAACAGAGATGACAGAAAACACATAATACAACACAAATAACCCCACCTCCCATATCCAACCCCCCACATTACCCACAAGTTAGGAAAAAAAGATCAAATAAATACGTTGTGATGATAATCAAGTACATCCTTCCAAAAGTTCCAAAATGCTTGGGCCACCCCCATAAGCAGTGAAACAATGCACATTATATTTTACACATTGGTCTGAAATACTGGCATCGACATGATGGATTAGAGATGGGGTAATGTCAGCATAACCTACTTGTACTGTAATTATTTAAATAGTTCCAGGTCTGAACCTGGTCGTTATGACAAACTTCCTCCCATTCATCAACTGTTATCTCTATACCAAGCCAATATTTTACTTGATCTAAGTATATCATAGATCAGAGATACCTGACCCTGGCCATCAGAGTAATGTACTATTATATTTTCCAAAGCAGAAAGAGGTGGCATTTGGACTGAGTTACCTCATCTTACCTTATCTGTAAGCAATGTTTTAACGGTATGTCATATTTATTTTATGCAGATCCTCAGAAGCACGTCAGAAGCACTTCATCATTATCATACATATCCATGATCTAGGCAATACTTTTGTCTGCCCATGTCTTAAACCTGTCTTGAATCTGTCTTGAACCCCTGCTTTAACCCATAAACAAAAACAATGCTGATTAATTTTGCACATAATATCACATACATCTCAAAACTCTACACAGTTTTGCACACATTCATTTAGTTTGAATATGGCCACCAGTGATGTCATCGGGGACATTGAATCCTTGCGTTGTGTTAATTACAGCTCCATGAAATGATGTTGATGAAACATAGCAATACCTTGTCTTATAGTGACTGCTACCTTATCATTCCATTGCGCTCTAATTAATACAAAACAAGTATTCAGTGTACCTGATGACATCACTGGTGGCCATATTAAAACTAATTGAGTCAATAACTGTCAAACTAAATGAACGTGTACAAAACTCTTGAGTTTTTGGATGTGTGTGAGATTATGTGCAAAATTATTTCTTTTTGGTGAAGTGCCCCTTTAACTTCTTAGGGGAGTCAAAATACAGGTAAAGCATTGGGGACAGAGGATGTGGTGCTGCGTTGCACAAAAGAGGAGGCAGACTTACTTGATTGGTTCATATATATGTGTTTGAGCTATGGCAGTTGTAACTGAGGGGTACAATTCCCTGACTGTATTACTAGATATGATACTTACTACCACTACCTTTGTACTTAATATTCGGCCACCCAGTACACGGCATAAATATATTATGATGAACACTGTCACGTAGATGAAACGGATCCAACACAAATGTACGAATTAGAAATAGGTCTTTATTTCTACACAGCGATGGTGTGTAGAGCAAGCACTTAATCAAATCAATCACATTTATGAATGGGAATTAGTATGCACTTTTATGGCAAGAGTATTCGTCGGTATATCAATAGAGAATGTCCAATCTCTGAAGGCGCAGGTGGTACATATACGACCTGGAATAGTTTAAGGAAGAACAGCAATGATACTTTAATGATTATAGACTGGATACACTAGGGGGGGGTTAATCCGGTCGCTTGTAAGCCGACAGGAGTAGGAAGGGGGGGGGGGTAAAATCCGGCTGCCTCATCCGGCCAAGGGTATCCCAGGTGAACCCACTGTAGTGCCGTTCAATGCGCCGGCGATCCTTGGACCACAGATGAAAGCAGATGGACTCTTTGTGGGCCGGCTCTCTCCGGTCCACGGGGGAGAGACGTGAAGCGACCTCGTCTTGCAGAGCGTCTCCTCACCTTGCGTCCTCTCCAGGGGGGGGGGTTCCAACACACGGCAGTGTCGGGGGTCTTTATCCATGGAATAATCAACGTATACAAAGCATAATCCGTGCCTGGGAAGGCGGGCTGTCGTCGGTAGAATAATCCGGTATACAGGTCCACTCGCTCGTCGGCTCTGGGGCTCCTCGGGTGCAGCTTCACGTGGGGTCAACCACCCTGGATAAGCAGCCAGTTCTCTGCCCGAAACGATGGGGTACTGACCACGGTAGTATTCTCACCGTACGAAGCACTATATATTAACAGACTATTATTAGCTTAATAGACTACGTCCAACTCGACGATATAGTGCCAAATATGACTATTCAAATATTAATATACACGATGTCTCAATACCGATGGTAGGCGAACTTGGCCTTACTCCCACACGTGGCGTCGCGGGGAGGCTTTACGTCTGTGACTCTATTGGAGGGTAAGAAACTGGACTGAAAAGGAAGTCCTACTTTAGTAGCGCAGTATATATACGCACTATGAACAAATAGTCCCATTAGTGGTGCGGTAGCCAGATTCCTACGCGGAACTAGGACTTGTTCGTACATGTTGAGCGGTACGTTTGAACTGGGTCTGGGGGTATGGCAGCCTGGCACCAAGGTCTCGACCAATAGTAGAATGGAGACTATTATGGGATGTTCAGTAGGCTAGAATGGATATTCAATGCATATTGTACAAGGAATATACAAGGGATATCAGGGAATATTAGAGAATATACAAATACAATTAAATATATATATATAAATAAATATATATATTCGGTTTAATCTGGCCCTTCACAACAGCAGTAATGTTATATAAACGGAACCAGAGATGAACATTTAGAATTAAAGGGGCTATGCGTTATAAATGTCATTTTTCAGTCTCTAGCATTGTATTATAGTAATAGGAGTTCGTATCAATGTGTTTTTGGGCCTAAATACTATATTGACGAATTCCTCAGCTACAGCCCATCCCCTGTTTGCCTCTAGTAAATCAGGTCATGTTGATTTGACGACCTGGTGCACGTCACAGGGCGCTGTTTATAGCGCACGGTGATGTGATTGGCTCTGTGGTTTTAGTAATGCCCGCCTCCATTCTTCGACAGACAGACCGGCGTTAGCTCTCGGGACTCGGGAGCGATCGCTAGCTAGTTAGCACCAGCCGGGGCCGGCGTTAGCAACCGGGGGCGTCGCGGAGCATTCAGCCTGCTGGCTACCTAGATCCACTTCAACCAGCGTCGCGGAGCATTCAGCCTGCTGGCTACACAGCTTGTCGGTGTGCTAATAGCCTCTGCAAGCTAACGGTAGCTGGCTCCAGGCTATTAGCACATCGACAAGTTGCTGGAGCTCCCGACGCTCGGCTGGTTGAAGTGGATCTAGGAATGCTCCGCGACGCTCCCGGTTGCTATCATGTGCAGGTCCTCTTCTCAGACCTGTGTACTGCACACGCATCATGCAAGCTACACATCGCTGCATGTTGATCAATGGTGGCCCACTCGGTGCATCACAGTGGGCTACTATTGTGCTAACAACAACCGCGGTGTCCGGCTTGTCGGCCGGCATGAGTGCTCGATTTAAAATGGTTCTCTCCTCTTTGTATACCTTTGTCCTCACAAGTATTCTGCCAGGGAACTTATGGATACGACAATAGTAGTAGTTATAAGGTGTTTGATCATTGTGTCGTTGTACATATTGTGTATACACCGTTAGAAGCTAACGTAGCTTAGCTTGGTAGCTATTGTGCTAACAACATACCCCGACGTCTAGCTTGTTAGCCGGCATGAATGCCCGATTTAAAATGGTTCTCTCCTCTTCGTATACCTTTTTCCTCACAATTATTCTGCCAGGGAACTTATGGACACGACAATAGTAGTAGTTATAAGGTGTTTGAGCTTGTAACGTTAGTTAGCTCATAGCTATCGTTTGAGCTTGTAACGTTAGTTAGCTCATAGCTCTCGTGTACCACGATAGCTATGAGCTAACTAACGTTACAAGCTCAAACACCTTATAACTACTACTATTGTCGTGTCCATAAGTTCCCTGGCAGAATACTTGTGAGGACAAAGGTATACAAAGAGGAGAGAACCATTTTAAATCGGGTATTCATGCCGGCTAACAAGCTAGACGTTGCAGCATGTTGTTAGCACAATAGTAGCCCACTGTGATGCACCGAGTGGGCTACTATTGATCAACATGCAGCGACATGTAGCTTGCATGGTGCAGTGCTTTGCCCCACAGGTCTGAGAAGAGGACCTGTGGTACCCTTGACTGAGATTTCATAATCAAAACTGTTAGATCAACCCTGAAAACTGAAAATATCTGTGGTAATAGTTCATAACATGGACTCTCAGAGTGATGGAACCTATGTTAGCTTCTAACGGTGTATACACAATATGTACAACGACACAATGATTTACATTATTACAAATATGGTAACGTGGTTGTGGCTTTTACAAATAGTGGTAACATATATATATATAGATAGACAGTACTGCTACATCTCTATATTTATGACATACCATATTTGTATGTAACCTGAAACCTAAGGGGGGACCCTGATGTAAACAAGACGAAAGTCTTTCTCTGGTCTGCATCCCCTTAACAATTGTGTGTATTGAGCTGTACTGTATTGTACCCATTCTACAATCTGTTAATAAAGTTTTCAATCAATCAATCAATCAATAAGACCTCCACCTGGATGGAATGACGGGGAGATGGGCGGAGCTATTTGGTGGGTGGCTGTCACTCAAAGTGTGGGTGGAGCCAAGCCAATAATAGCCTGCTTTCATGAGGCTGAAAAATGCTGGTTTTGAGTACAAGATTAGAAATATAAAACAATGATTATTTTTGGAATAAAAATTACACATGTGTTACATAGACTCACAGGAAGTGTGTAAAGTTGCCCAAATAGTGCTAGGAATAGCACTGCATGACACCTTTAATATATAATACAATCGTGTAACAATGCGGCCTTCCACCCCCCTGTCAAAGGCTTTTCTACCAGAGGTAGAACAGCCGTATCCCAGACAGATAATAATATGTGTAGAATACATACACATATTATGAGTAGAATATAGAGTCTACCAACTGACTCAGTGATTATCATACATTCTTATCGGTTTCATCGTGTTTTTCGCAGTAATACTGCCATGCGCCATGGTATGGACATCGAATTTGACAATGATGTATCCACATAAATATCCTCAGAGTAGGAGGAATAAATGAAGGTTTGTACAAACTGTACCGATTACATGTTTTTCTTGTATCTTCCGCATGAGAGTGGGTACGTATCCAATTGTTTTGACTCCCCTGGCCGGTGTAGGCGGTGAGAGGAAGAGGATCCACAAGCATAAAGTGAGAATAAGGTGCACAAGAACAATGACATACGGGGGAGATATTATCTTGTGCCAAAGACACAATATTTGCATTTTGTTTGCTAAATTTGCAGTATTATGATTATGCAATTCAATCGGGTTCTATTCAATGTTCTTCTTTAAAGCCTGGGACAGTTCATCCATTTTTCATGCCTAGAAACAATTCCCCATCGAAGCCGAGAATCAAGACGACCGAGACCCAGATCTGTTGTCATGGAGATGGATAGTACTAGAGCTGCACCATTGACCAATGAATGGCAGGCTGGCTTTGTCGATTTACATATATAATTGTTTGAGCTATGATAGTGATGTCATATAAACGTAACCAGACATGAACGTTTAGAATTAATATATAATACAATGGTGTGACATTACAGATGAATGTTTTTTTCCCCCTTTCATTTCTGGTTAAAACACTAATGACTGCTCTCTATTGACTGACTTCTTGATTGATTGATCCGAGACATCATTACTACTTAATAGGACAATTCACAGTGTCGTGATGCGGCAGTCTATGCATGAAACATCGATTTAACGCAGAGACACAGAGACACACACTAGTGCAAAACATAGAAAATAGAAAACCTCCCTTTCAGGAGACCTACAGTATTGCTGACCCAAAAAAACTGTATTATTCTCTTTTAAATATGCAGTGCAAATACAATGTAGTGATGAACACGCTCCCCTACAACACGACCTGTTAGAAAAGCAAACAGCGTTTCGACCGCGTGGCTAAGAATAGCAACAGGAAAACTTCCCTGGGCTGCCAGAGTCAATATACGGAGCACAATGCTTTGCTTTCAATTACAGATAGTGGGCTTTCATAACCGGGTATGGAAGTCAATATAAGCCCCTCCTCCCCCACCCCCGCTGCCCCCTTTTCTCCCAGTCCCTGCTGAATGGATTTCCAGGGAGAGGTGTAACTGAGAGAGATAACATACAGTGTTCCAGTGCAGGGAACCTAGCTCCTTCTCCCCTCTTATTCTTCTCTTTTCTCAAACTATTTTTCTTTCTTTAAAGTGCAAAAAAAAGAAATGCCACGCACAAATACGTGTAGGGAGAGAATGCTTTAGACTTCAAAGGGTCCACCCAGGGGGCACAGAGAAGTCAATTCCTCTCAATAGGAGACGGGGGATTTATGAATTCTTCAGGGGAGGGGGGCGGGGGACGGGGGCTAGAGTGTCACTTCAAATGAGGATCCCGTGGACGTTTCTCTTCTTAATCTCCAAACTGTCCTATTTGTGTGTGTGTGTGTGTGTGCATGTGTGTGCGCATGTGTAATGAAAGAAAACAAGGGTGAAACCCGGCGAGGGAAGAGGGGAACGAGGATAAAAAGAGAGAGAGAGAGAGAGAGAGAGAGAGAGAGAGAGAGAGAGAGAGAGAGAGAGAGAGAGAGAGAGAGAGAGAGAGAGAGATAGAGAGAGAGAGAGAGAGAGAGAGAGAGAGAGAGAGAGAGAGAGAGAGAGAGAGAGAGGGGTAAGGGAATTAGGACAATTAGGAAGGGAACAGATGGGAGAAAGTAAAAAATACGAGGAGTTGAGAAATCACGAGAGATAAAGAGACAGAGAAAGAGAGACAGAGACAGAGACAGAGCGAGAGCGAGAGCGAGAGCGAGAGCGAGAGCAGAGAGAGAGAGAGAGAGAGAGAGAGAGAGATGGGTAGACATAGCAAGACAAGAAAACAGAGTAAGTAGCAGGGGAACTATCCCAGCTTCCCTTCTGCTCGCCAGTAGCCATTAAGAGAACCCATGGAGCCGTTGCAAAATGGATGGCAACAGGTCAGGGACGTGTTCTATCTCACAAGCCTCTGGGCTGCCCTGCTACAGCAAATAAAGAAAGAAAAACAAACATCAAAGCTTAAGCTCAACTCTTTTATTGACAGAGAGGGAATACAGACACTCATCTGCACCTTTTAGTCTACCGCTTACTTTTATTCATATTCTATAATAATATTATAACATTTGATTACCTATATGTATTGTCTTTCTATTACCCTACCCATACCTGTACCTCCCTCCCCCCTCCCCCATACTGCTATGACACCTGAATTTCCCCCAAGGGCATTAATAAAGGAATATCTTATCTTATCTTAACCCTTTATCGGGCGGGGAACCATATTTGGTAACTTAAGTGGACATGCCTCATCCCGACCCTTTGCCTCTCTGTGAGGTTGGAGAACAACATGGATTTCTCTCAGCCAATCAGGGGAAGCGTGGCTACATCACAGAACATCAAACAATGGCATCTGACCAATCAGCAGTGGCCTGGGGCATTTCAAACTTCAGTGTTCTTCCACCCCACCCACCCCCTGAGTGACATGGGTCCCTCTCCCCAGAGGACATGCGTGCCTGCAGTGAAGGTGCTTGAGGAGGATGACACTGATGACACTGATGACGATGATGACAACGAAGACCAGCCATTACCACAAGCCAAGAGGCCCAGCAAGAATAGGAAGCCTGCAGCCAGGGTAACAACCTGGAAGAAGGTTGACCTGGAAAATGCAGCCATGCCTGAATACCAGAACCTGACTTTGTTGAGACTCCATTCAAGTACTTCAGCAGGTACCTCCACTCAAGTCCATCAATGAGATGGAGAAGAAGGCTGTCCCTTGTGGTACGTGTGACTATGTTGATGATGTCAGCCTCACAACAGGCATGCCTGAGTCATCGCTTGCTGAGAAGGGCCTGTGACTGAAGAACTTCAGGATCCAGGTGTTCAAGAGTGATAGCAGCCAAAGGCCAGTCACATCTCGCCCTGTATAAGTGCAGTACTTCCAGGCAACCCCAACACCTCTGCTGATGTTTAAAAATAAATATTATTTTCATTTTATATGTGTTTTGTTATATTTCTTATACATACACTTTCTGGAAAATGTTTTCCCCTCGAAGGGTGAGGAACCATATTTGAACACTTCATTGATATTGATATTTGACCCTAGACCGGCAAGGAACCATATACTGTATGAACATTTCAATGACCTTGATTTGCAACATGGAAATGAAAATGTTTGAAAAAAAGTACAATTGAAAAAATATGTTGTAATGACACTCCAATAACACCCTAGGTTGAAATTTTGGATTTTAAAGTATTTCAATGAGTGCCATATAAAGGGTTAAGTAAGTCATCATCATCCTCGACCATCACGACAGGCATCAGCGATCATGTCTCTCCACAGTTGTCTATCTCGTGTTCAGTATAATAGTTCATTAACGTTGCAGTTAGTCTGTCTTTTTTAAATGATCCATTAGCTTATATCTCTGTCTTCCTATGTTTCTAGTTCCTTCTATGTATCCTGCTATGATTAGGTTTTCCAGTCAATGAGGTGCCCCATGAAACACATTAGCCTTTTGATAATCGTTCTCATTAGTTGAGCACTCACTCCTTATCGTCTCCATACGTTCTCCTAAGTGATCTTATCAGTTCATGGAATTCCAAGCATTTTCTTTCAGATCCATATTTCTGTACTCACTGAATGTTTCTCTAGCTTTGATGTTATTGTCCGTGTCTCACATCCATGTAGGAATACAAAGGAATATCCTTTGTATACTTTGTGATATCCATATTACAAATCGTTCGTACTTTCTCCATCTAGATGAATGTTTGTTTCTATCACGCTGTTCTCCTCTTTATCTCATTCTCTGACCTACAATCTGATGTTAAACAAATGAAACTGACGTGTCAAGTAGCAGTCAACAGCTTAAATATCAGGAGTGTCCATTTCAATATTGTAAATAAGACATTTTCTCAATCTGATCTCAATCTCATTCATCAAGCACCCAAAAAACTAAAATAAGATAATCTGAATGACAGATTACAGAATGACAGAGTTTAAGATGTCAATAGTTCAAGTTTTGTTTTTATTTTATTTGTCACATATAAGGTACATTGCAGTAAAATGCTTGGTTCTGTATGAGCCTCTTGAGATTGTGCTTCATACAGTAACAAAGGTAGAGGTAGAGAGGGAGTGCAATCTTTTAGTAATACATAGATAAAATATGGTGTAGTGTTAAACAGTGTTTTAAGTGTATAAAGTGAATGCTAAAGGTGAATGTTTAAAGTGAGTGTGTGCATGTTGATGTGTGTGCAATGACTGTAGAATGGATGGGTTAGTGTTGCATAGAGCATCCTGATGGCTTGGGGATAGAAGCTCCTTTTGAGTCTCTCTGTACTGGCCATGAGACTCCGGTAGCACTTGCCTGACTGCAGCAGTGCAAAGAGGTTGTTGTTTGGATGGAATAGTCTTTGACTATTCTCTTAGCCTTGGTCCTGATCGAGCTGATTTTCCAGAGCCGGTGACGGACATAATGTACCTAGAGAGTTCCTCGCCTCAGGTTCCTCTGTGTCTCAGGTGTAACTACAGGCCTTGTCTGTGCCTTGGTGAGACCTCCTCTGTCAAACAGGCTGCAATATTGATGAGAAACAGCAGACAAGCGGCTTCTCAACCCGGTGACCCAGCGTGGGTTTGTGATGCTAGACAATCTGCAATCTACTACCAGTGCACTACTAGTGTAGCGCTCCCCGGTTAAAGAAAAACCCAAAAGTTCTCATTGGCTTACGTGTCCGTAGGCTCTCAGGAAGGGGCGCCAGACGGGGGTTTAGTGTGAAAAGTGGCACACTGTCTCGCCAAAAAAGAAAAAAAAACAATTACAACCCTATAGTGTCCTGGGCTAGTGAGGGGACAACCGCAATGCTCAAGCAAAGTTGTGGATCGCTGCACAGCTGTGCAATTTCCTGATCCCCTATTAGACCCGGTGGGCCTGGTGACCGCACTAATGCCGTAATGATTCATCCGAGCCCTTTGTTTATCAACATGAAGATGCTAATCCAAACCCCGGGCCTGAGTGGAAGCCACAATACCAGACTACAGCAGGCAATAGCGATGGACGCTAGCTGGGTGGAAAGAGCTCTGGATGACAAAGACGAAGGGGGCGACGCTTGCTGTTAGTCACAATGGTCTACATGAGTGGTGTTAGAGGGCTGTTTAGCATATCCCACTAGCGTGATGATGTATGCATCTGGTTCAAGGACAATTGATGGAGGCACTGACGGTTAGATTGGTTCTGTGGTGCTGCGCTGCCTTCTGCTTGTGTGGAACAGAAATGAGGTCAAATGCACAAGATGAAGAAATACTGAGAGCGAGGCTGATAAATGTAAAGATATGAAACCATTTCATTCTCTCTATTAGTCTCTCTCACACACACACATGCACACACACAGGTGCATGCACATACTGTAATACCTTCATAACCTCCCCCCAACCATTTCCCTTGCAAAAACTGTATGTAACACACATGCACACGCATACCCACACACACAACTCCAACAGGTCAGCAGGAAGGGTACAACTCTTTCAGCTGAGTAACAATGTTCGTCAAACAGTGTTGAACATGGGTGCTACAGTCTTGAGTGCATTGTAGTAAAGACATATTAGCATAGTAGGTAGTAATATAGGCAAGAAAGATCATTTAGTAGCAAAGTGCATGATAGTAGACAGTACTATCTGTAGTTTTTTGCCGCCATTTCAGATATTGCTTGAAGAAGTGTGTTTTTAGTCGACGGTGGAAAATTGGTCGGGTTTCGGCTGTCCTAACTGGTGGGAAGTTTCGTTCCACCATTGTGGAGCAAGGACTGAGAGCAGCCGGCTTCTCTTTGATAACCCTCCCGGAGCTCGGATAGGAGTGGGTCTGAGAAGATGTAGAGCGGAGGGGTCTTGAGGGTGTGTAGTTAGACTGTTACGAAGGATCAGATTAAACCGAATATATATATTTATTTATGGATATATATTGAATAGTATTTGTATATCGTTTGATATCCCTTGTATATTCCTTGTACATATACACGGAATATCCCTTTAGCCTACTATAGCCCATAATAGTTCATTCTCTTATTGGACAAGGACCTGGCGCCAGGAGACAAGCCCCTTGGAGCCAAGTTCAATGGTACCGACGAGACATGTCTCTACTAGCCCCGGCTCTGCGCAGGAATACGGCTACCGAAAGGAGAGTGGCACTATTTGTTCACCGTGCATATAAATATGGCGCAAGTAAATGTAGAAGTCCTCTTATCCCTTTAGTCCTTTACCCTTCTACCCAACTAAGTAACAGAACGTGAAGCCTCACCCCACGATACCGCGTGCGGTGAAGTATGGCCTGTTTGGCCTTAGAATAGCATTGAGACCTCGTGCGAATTAATAGCTGAATTGTCATAGTTTGGCACTGTACCGTCGAGTGCGACGTATTTCTATTAGGTTAATAATAGTCTATTATGTATGGTGCATCGTGCGGTTAGAGTTCTAAAGTGAGCAGCATCCCCATCGCTTCCTCGTGTTATCTAGAGTCTTAACCAGGTTGGGCAGACCACACGTGGCGCTTTCATCCGAGGAGTTCTAGGCGAGGACCGAGTGGACCTGTACATTGGATTACCTACCCGACGACTGCTGAGCCCTATGCGGCATGGAATATATATTTGCTTTGGTACTTTGATTTGTGGAGCGGATAATCGCCAACACCGGTGAGTGTTGGATTTACCCCGAGAGGAGTCAAGGTGAGACGGCGCTCAGACCAGACTGAGGTCGCCTCGCTTCTTCTTCATTGTGGACCTACAGCTACAGCTACAGCCTACAAGAGAGCCAAGGTGTATTCATCTGTGGATCAAGATTCTACTGCACTGTCTTCTGTACCTGAATTCTCTCTAGAAATCGTTGACCAGACGGGATACTGCCGACGGCTCTCCTACCCCCCCTACCGGCTTACAACCGGGAGGACCCCTACAGTATATCCAGCTATAATCATTAAGTGTGCCATCGTTATAATTCCCTAAGAGCCAGGTTGTATACTTGCTTCCTGCGTAACCAGAGATTGGACATTCAGTGTTGATTTGCCTACGAGTACTCATTTGCCTTACAAGTGCATTCAAATCATAAATGTAATAGTAACTATTATATGTACCTTTTGCTATATATTAAATATTTGATTATTACCTTTGTGTGGACCCGATTTCATTGTGGGAAAGTGTTCATCATATTTAGATATCGTGTACTGTATGGCCAGTAGTTAAAGTACATAAAGCGGTAGTGGTTTAATGATACCATACTTATCAATACAGTCAGGGAATTGTACCCCTCAGTTACAATTGGTCCTTCAAGCCGGAGGGTAATTAGCGTAATATTAATATAGTGGTATTAATATTGAAATGGCCTATGATGAACACTCCACGAAACGGTCCTCCTAAAGTAGAACGCCCGCAGCGTAGACGACAGCCACCTCAGTACTTAGAGGATTACGCTGCCAGTATACTACCTAGCCTTCTACAAACGGTAAACGCGGTAAAAGTAGAAAGTAGAATTATGTCCGACCCTATCAACCAGGATACCCCGACCACAGAGGCCCTAGTGGGTTCTAATGTAACTGACCAAGCTCACGGTGGGGACCAGGAGGGAACTGACACGACTTTACCCCCGCCAAGACCGAAGAAGTAGTCCCCCAAGAGCTCCGGGAGGAAGACAACCCTCCAGAGATGGAACTCTGCACGGAACAAGATGAGGAGAGCGCCGAGGAGATAGAGCTCCAGGACTCCCCGCAGGGGAACGCATCCCCAACGGGTACTGCCAGGAGCGGCTCACCTCAACCAGTGTCTTCCCCCAGCGAGGCGGAGAGGATGCTGGCACAGGCGTTCTTCGCCAGCCTAGCAGCCTCTACGGAGCGCGATCGACTCCAAGCACAGACGCTTAGCGAGCGCGAACATTCTACCATTGAAAGAGAACGCCTCCAAGCGCAGCAACGGAGCGAAGAAGAGCGCATACGTCTGGAGCTGAGACGCCTTCAGACGGAAGAGAATATGGCAAGAGACCGGGCCGACACCCAGCGTGCCGCTGCCGGTGCCCAAAGAGAAGCAGATCTCACCAAGCGCGAAGCCGAGCGCGACAGACTACAAGCCGAGCGCGACAGACTACAAGCCGAGCGCGACAGACTACAAGCGCAGCTAATGGAGCAGCTGATCACCAGGGCAACACCCCCTCCCTCCACAAGGGGTTCCAGGGCCTCGTCAAGACACGGGTCAAGGGCACCCTCCCCTAACCGATTAAGCGACCCTGAGCCCGACCACCAGAGAGAGCCTACACCCCCCTCCGAACTCCTTCCCCGACCGGTCCAAGTGAGACCCAGCTACAAGGAAGGAACGGCGGACACCGCAGAGAGGCTAAATAGACGACTACAGGATCTAGAAGACCTGGCAGAGGAAGAAGAGGGAGAAGAGGAGAGTCAAGCCCGACAGCAGCACATTACTCCACAGGACCAGGAGGTCCAGTACAGCCCAGGCTATACCCCCGCGGCTCTGCGCTACAGACCCCCGACTCTATTCACGGGTGAGCATGACGCACGACCAGTCCCGAGGAATAGCACCTGGACCAGCGGGCCATGGTACCCTGCCGGTACCAGCCCACCGAGAGGCGTAAGAGGAGACTCGCCCAGGAGGCCTCTCTTCCAACGCTCACCGATGTGCCAGCCATCCACGGCGTCATACATTGGCACACCGACGTTTCCAGACTTCACCCATGAGAACCGAGCACAGTACACGGAGCTACGGATGTGCTTAGAAACAATGATGGTGGATGTAGCTGATGAACGCCACAAGTATGCTATCCTATTGAAGCACCTGAAAGTGCCCAGAGCGCACAACATAGCGCTGGCCTATGCCACCTCTACTACCCCATACACAGCGGCTCTAGCAGCACTAGACCAAAGATATGGACGTATATGGGATTACGTAATACAAGAGATAAGGCATATTGACCGCCTACCCCCAGCAACAGACAATCGCTCACTAGATGACCTGTCTATCAAAGTACAATCCCTGGTAGGGATGCTGGGGGCGCAACGAGAAAAGGGTATGCACGAACTATACGCAAACTCGAACGTCAAGAGGATTTTAGAGAAGCTGCCGCCCGCCCGACAGGAGCGCTTCAGGCGGCAAAGAGACCACCGTGATCCTAACGGTCCCGAGCCATCCCTCCTAGACCTAGCCGACTTCCTGGCGAGAGAAGTCAGCAGCCTACGGCTGGATACGTTCGTGCGGAGCACACCAAGCTCCAGAGAGGGACCTAGGAGAGCAAACGATGGCCGAAGATCGGTGACTGTCATGCACCAATCAGAATCAGTACCGAGCAGCAAGAACCACAGTACCCCCTTGATGAAAGAGAAGTGGAAGATGGTGTGCCCGTACTGCGAGAAGGAACACTGGTTGTCACAATGTGACCTGTTCAAGAAGATGACCGCTGAAGAAGTGAGTCACTGGATAAAGTCCAACAGGCGCTGTTACCAATGTGCGCGCAGTCACATGGCAGCCGAGTGCCGCCTCAAGAAGAGGTGTAGTCGGTGTGACGGAGCCCACCTAGATGTCCTACACGACAGTAACAGAAGAAAGCCTGCACCATCCAGCAGCACAAAGGCAAGTGTTATGTACATTGACCCCGCTAGCAGCAGCGGCGCCCAGGTGCTCTTAAAGGTGGTCCGCGTAACACTGAGTTACCAAGATAAGGTCATGGACACTTACGCCGTCCTTGATGACGGGTCAGAGAAGACCCTTCTCCTCGCGTCCGCTGCGGCCCAGCTGGGGCTGCGGGGGAGCGAGAACCAGATGACGATTCGGACAATAAGAAGAGATCTAAAGACGATAAAGGGCGAGAATGTCTCCTTCACTATCGCAGCAAGCGGGCAGCCAGAGAGACGGTACAGGATTACTAATGCTTTCACCAGCCAAGAAATAGGACTATCGCAGTACACCTACCCCATCGCCAAGCTGATGGATAAATATGTGCACCTGCGTCAACTCCCTATCCCGCTCATAGACGGTGCCACCCCGACCCTGCTGATAGGCTCCGACCATGCAGACCTCATAGTCCCGATAGACCGGGTCCATACAGGACCCAGAGGTTGTCCTGCAGCAGTCGAGACCCGCCTAGGATGGACATTACAAGGCCCCCTCGCCAAGTCTCTTAACCGAACAGCAGCCACTAGCTGCCTCCACTCCGGAGCGACAGAAGAAGACACCACACTCCTGCAGCATGTCGAGAGGCTATGGACACTAGAGACAATGCCCTTTAAGAACGAAAAGAAAGACATTCGTTCTAAGGAAGATATTTACGCTATAGCCCTCCTCGAGCACGGGACAAAGAGAGTCACAGTCAACGGAGTGATGAGATACGCAACTCCACTCCTGAGGCGAGAGGGAATGCCCACCTTTCACGCCACAAAAGAGGCGACGGAGCGGTATCTATTGAACACAGAGCGGCGCCTAGCAAAAGACCCCGCTCAAGAGGCTGTGTACCGCGCTGAGATTAACAAGCGAATCACAGCGGGACACATAAAGAAAATTGACTGGCGACGTCGTGCGCTGCTCCGCGCCTCCCTGATCAAAGACGGCTTTGATCTCAGGCAGTGGGCCAGCAGCGACCCGCAAGTACTGCGCAGCCTCTCCCCCGAGGACAAGGCAGCGAGCAGCGACACCTGGATGGCGACCATCCCAGGAGAAGCCCAAGAAATGACACTAGGACTAGTCTGGCGCTTCAAAACAGACTCGCTCCATTATAGACACAAACCCCTGACCAAGGAGCAGGGAAGGTCGACGGCAATACCGACCACCAGACGGAGTGTATACAGAACACTCGCCAGACAATATGACCCGTTGGGATGTATTCTACCTTACACCACCAGGGCAAAGATGATTGTAAGAGCGCTATGGGACAAGGACCAGGGCTGGGACGATCCCATACCCGAACACCTTGCATCCACATGGAGAGAGTGGGAGACGGAACTCCGCTCACTCCCAGGTGTTAATATACGCCGCAGCTACTTCCCACCCACAGTGAGGCCAGAGACATGCAAGATCGACCTGCACGTATTCAGCGACGCCTCCAAAGTAGCCTACGGTTCAGTGGCCTACTTGCGTGCCCGAGAGGAGGGAGGAGAAATACATACTGCTTTCATCCTGGCTCGCTCAAGAATAGCCCCACGAAAGCAATAATCTATCCCGCGTCTAGAGCTCTGCGCAGCCCTAGCAGGAGCGCAGCTCGCCACGTTATTCCAACGTGAACTCACCATCCCGGTGCAAAGAACAATCTTGTGGTCAGACTCCACGACCGTACTCACATGGATCCGGTCTGATTCGTGCAGATACAAGGTCTTCGTGGGAGTCAGAGTCACCGAGATTCAAGAGTTAACAGAAGTAGCGAGCTGGAGGTATGTGGACACCAAACACAACCCAGCTGACGTCATCACCCGGGGAATGTCCCTGGATGACCTCACCCGTCACAACCTCTACAGTGACGGACCAGAGTTTCTCAAGCTCCCCGAAGAAGAGTGGCCTACACCCACCCCACGGGAGGCGAGTAAAGAGGAGGCAGAGAACAAGAAATCTATGTTCTGTGGGTTGACACACACACTCGTCCCCACAGACCCCGATCTAGACGATTGCCTCACCCTACAGAGTGCGCAGCTAAAGACATTTCTGTGGCACCACCCAGAGGTTCAGCCCACAACTGACATTTCAGCAGCTGACTACGAAGAAGCAGAACTTCTTCTACTACAACGAGCCTAGAGAGACTCGTTCCCCGATGAGCTAGCCTGTCTACAGGGAGCAAAGCCCGTCCCATCAGACAGCAGACTGCTCCACCTAGCCCCCGAGAGCGACGCCCATAATCTCATCAGAGTGGGTGGTCGTCTGCGGAGAGCTCCAGACTTACCGGATGACGTCAAGTACCCGATAGTCTTGAACAGCCGACACAAGGTCACAGAGCTGATCATAAAAAAATACGACGAGGATGTGCACCACGCAGGGGCAGAGAGAGTCTTCGCGGAGATTAGACGTCGTTATTGGATACTGCAAGGGAGAGAAGCAGTGCGGCGCTTCCAGCGAACCTGTCTAGACTGTCGTAAGTGGCGAGCCCAGCCCAGTATACCCCGGATGGCTGACCTACCTCCCTGTCGCCTCAGACTCGGCGACAAGCCTTTTCACTCCACCGGTATGGACTGTTTCGGCCCGCTGTATATAAAGAGAGGAAGAGGAACCGAGAAGCGGTGGGGTATTGTATTCAAATACATGACCACCAGAGCGATACATATCGAACTCCTCCCAACCATGAGCACAGACTCATTCCTTATGGCCTTCCGAAGATTCACATCACGGAAAGGAAAACCGTCTACATTGTTGTCTGATCACGGGACAAACTTCAAAGGCGGAGAAAGAGAGCTGAGAGAGAGCTTCCAAGCTATGGGCCCAGAACTTAAGACCCACCTCGCTCCATCCCAGATTGACTTCCAGTTTAATCCCCCGAACGCACCTCACTTCGGTGGAACTTGGGAACGAGAAGTACGTTCTATAAAGACAGCCCTGTACGCCGTGCTTGGGGCCCAGACCGTGGCGGAAGAAGTCTTAATGACAGTCCTCACGGAGATCGAGGGAGTATTGAACTCAAAGCCCCTCGGTTACGTCTCAAGTGATGTAGCAGATGTCGACCCAGTCACCCCCAACACACTCTTGATGGGGCGGCTGGACCCTGCGCTACCCCAGACAATGTACAGGCCTGAAGAAGCGAACGGCCGAAGAATGTGGAGGTACAGTCAAGTACTGGCTGACAAGTTTTGGAACAGCTTCCTACTCCACTACCTACCGTCTCTACAGACCCGCCAGAAGTGGGTGAAAGAGAGAGACAATTTGACAGAAGGAACAGTCGTCATGATTATCGACCAGTCACTACCCCGAGCTATGTGGCCGGCTGGCCGCGTAAGCAAAGTGATCACCGGTGCCGATGGAAAGGTCCGAGCAGCTGAAGTGCTCGTCCAAGGGCGGACCTACACCCGACCCGTGGCGAGGCTAATAGAACTGCCGAGGCTCCCTGATACTATCGATGACGACCATGACCCCATGACTTTGTGAACTGACTGACCCTTACAGCGGACATTGAGTAGTGGACAGTGCGGTTAATCTGTCTCTGCTTAGCTAATTAGGTGGGACTAATTAGGGGGCGGCTGTTACGAAGGATCAGATTAAACCGAATATATATATTTATTTATGGATATATATTGAATAGTATTTGTATATCGTTTGATATCCCTTGTATATTCCTTGTACATATACACGGAATATCCCTTTAGCCTACTATAGCCCATAATAGTTCATTCTCTTATTGGACAAGGACCTGGCGCCAGGAGACAAGCCCCTTGGAGCCAAGTTCAATGGTACCGACGAGACATGTCTCTACTAGCCCCGGCTCTGCGCAGGAATACGGCTACTGAAAGGAGAGTGGCACTATTTGTTCACCGTGCATATAAATATGGCATAAAAATTCAGTGTTGATTTGCCTACGAGTACTCATTTGCCTTACAAGTGCATTCAAATCATAAATGTAATAGTAACTATTATATGTACCTTTTGCTATATATTAAATATTTGATTATTACCTTTGTGTGGACCCGATTTCATTGTGGGAAAGTGTTCATCATATTTAGATATCGTGTACTGTATGGCCAGTAGTTAAAGTACATAAAGCGGTAGTGGTTTAATGATACCATACTTATCAATACAGTCAGGGAATTGTACCCCTCAGTTACATAGACCATTGCATGATATGCCAGGTCAAGGACCTTGAAGCGGATTTGTGTGGTGATGGGAAGCCAGTGCAGCTCTCTAAGAAGTGGGGTGACATGGGTTGACTTTGGTAGGTTGGAGATCAGGCGGGCCGCTGCGTTCTGTATGAGTTGAAGTGGCTTGGTGGCGGTAGTTGGTAGACCAGCAAGCAGTGTATTGCAGTAGTCAAGGCGAGATATTACTGTTGATTGCACAAGTAGTTGAGTGGCTTCTTTTGTCAGGAAGGGGCGGTACTAAAAAAAGATAAAAGTTCCCGCGGTACTGGCTAATCCACGACCATATAGAATGTTTAATAAAAGTTCCAGCGGTACTGTGTAACACTTCCCCCGGTCCTGCGGGACCGGACGGCAACCCTTCTCCCGGTTCTTCCCAGGTCCTCCTCGCCGTCCTGGTCGAGATCTCCTCAGCCCTGGGAGGTTCCGGTGGACGAGCCGCCACCATGGCAGACCTGGAGGACGACGCCGGATTCCACTGCCGGAGGGACCCCAGTCGGGGGTCCTGCACCGCGTCCTGCCATCAGGGAGCCTCCGGTTCGGGGTTCGGCGGTGGGTCTCGCCGCCGAGGAGACCCCAGCCCCAGGTCCCACTCCGGAGTTGTCGCCTATACCCTCCATCCTCCCCAGCTCCAATCCTCCTCTTCAACCCCCTCCCCCGACCCAGTTCCCACGGGCCCCGTTCCTCGACCCCCCTTCCCCCAGCCCCTCGTTGCCGGTGCGGCATCCCTCCCTCCCACCCTTCCCGTTCCCGGGGGGCCTGCTGGGCCGCCTGGGAGTCGACCTTCGAGGGCGGGGTACTGTAACACTTCCCCCGGTCCTGCAGGACCGGACGGCAACCCTTCTCCCAGTTCGACTGGTCCAGGTGTCGGACCATCTCAACCCCCCTTCCATACACCCCTTCATAATACAACATTGCCAACCGGTGGGCTGATCCAGATCTGGCATCAGCTCACTCACTTATTAATATTATTTACTGCCATTTATGTTTATTGTCTATGTTGTCGTTGTTGTCTCCACTTTGTTAGACTTGTGTTCCCCTGTCTGTGTTTTGTAAATATGTTTTAGTCTTGTTGGTCTCAGTTTGTTCAATTGTTATTGTTTTTCCAGTTGTTTCTGTCTACCACACCTATGTCCTGTTTGTACTGTAATTACCCTCTGTCTCTAATTAGTGTTTGTATATTAGGTGTTGTGGGCCAGCAGACACTTGAATGAATGAATGAATGAATGAATGAATGAATGAATGAATGAATGAATGAATGAATGAATGAATGAATGAATGAATGAATGAATGAATGAATGAATGAAAGAAAACTTTATTTAACAGATTGCAGAATGGGCTCAATACACACAATTGTTAAGGGGATGCAGACCTGAAAAAGACGTTTGTCTTGTTTCCATCAGGGTCCCCCATTTTCAATTCATATAGACATGTATGACATACACAACATACATGACATTTATGGTATAGGGACATATAGGTATTTAGTACTGATACATTTGTGACATAAACGGTATTCAAATATACAGTACTGTTACCCCTAGATCCTGACAGAGTATATACATATGATGGGGAGGGGACTGTACATTAGGAGGGGGTGGGTGGGTGGGAGAGGAATATATACATGCGGTGGGGAGGAGACTGTCTATTAGGAGGTGGTGGGGGTTTTGGGCATTTACGGTGGCCAGTTTCGAATTGCAGCCTCCCGTAGGTGCTCTTTAAGAGCGGTTTTGAATGTGGGTAGGGATTCACATTCCTTTACAGCTTTGGGTAGGGCGTTCCACATTGATGTGGCATAATTGCGAAACGTGTTTAGTCCCTTGTTTGAGCCGAATCTGGGTTTAACATGATTTGTTGAGCTTCCTCTGGTGTAGTGGTTGTGGTATTCACTTTGGGAAGTATTTTGACATGTACATGGGTACCTTAGTCGTATAGTGTATCTTGTAGACCAGGCCCATTGCAAGTTGCTGTACTCTGTCGTCTACTCTAAGCCATCCTAGGTTGTCAAAGTGGGTAGGGGTGAGGTGGGTTCTGGGGGTAAGGTCAAGTAGTAGTCTGACCAGTTTGTTTTGTGATGTTTGTAATCTTGTTTTAAGCGCCTTTGAGGTGCTTTGGTACCATGAGGTGCACGCATAGTCGTAGTACCCTTGAATGAGTGCTCCTGCCAGAGTCTTCAGGGTATTCTTGTTTACCAGAGAGGAGATCCGGTACAAGAATCTAGTTCGTTGGTTGACTTTTTTTATTACATTGGATGCCATTTTGTCACAGGAAAGATTTGTCTCTAGGATGAAACCCAGGTAGGTAATTTCGTCTTTCCTTGTGACAATATTGTCACCCACTGTAACTGAGAAGCCGTCGGTCTTGCGGAGTTTGTTATTTGAACCGAAGAGAATGGACTCTGTTTTGCCCATGTGTAATGATAGTTTGTTATCAGCGAGCCATATGCAGATTTTGCCTAGTTCCGAGCTGAGGGTTTTTTCAACCTGCAACTTGTTCTTGTCAGAGACCGGCAGGGCTGAGTCGTCCACAAACAGGAACAAGTTGCAGTCACAGGCTGACAACATGTCATTTGCATGAATTAGGAAGAGTAGCGGTCCTAGTATGCTTCCTTGTGGAACACCACAGCTCACTGTGAGGGGGGGGGATAGAGTACCATTTACCTCTACCATCTGTTCTCTCCCCTCCAGGTAGGATTGTATCCAGCTCACTGATAAACTATCAAAACCAATTGCTTTTAGCTTGTCAATCAGAATGGAGTGATTGACAGTGTCGAAGGCCTTTTGTAGGTCCAGCATGACCATGCCGCAGTATTTGCCCGCGTCCACCTCTTGTTTGATGTGGTCGTTCAAATAGAGGAGGCATGTGTCAGTGGAGTGGGACGTTCTGAAGCCAGATTGGAATTCGTAGATTAGATTTTTTTCCGCCAGGTACTTTTCGACCTGTTCGTAGACTATTTTCTCCATGACTTTCGAGATGGAGGTAAGAATAGAAACAGGGCGGTAGTTGCCTGGGTCTAATTTGCTGCCCTTTTTGTGCAGAGGGGTCACTCGCAATTTTGAAGTCCTTGGGGACGTGTCCCTGTTTTATAGAGAGGTTTATTATGTGTGTGATGACTGGGGTGATGGCGGCTGCTGAGTCTCTGAGGAATTTCAAGTTTCAAGTTTCTTTAATAGTTGTCATACAGAAGTACAGAATACTTTCATACAAAATGCTTCTTACTGTTACGCTCCAGAGACTGTGCTAGACAAGATAGTATCAAATAACATAATAACATAATATAGCATGAATTTAGAAGAAGAAAAATGAGGTCACAGTGTTCGGTATAGACATATGTACAATGTTCTGAGTTACCATATAATATACAATACACAATACTAAGCAGTGTACTAATGTACAGTACTATCTAGTGCAAAGCAGAAATGGGATGAGGTACAATTTTAGGTACAATTTACAGTAAGGTGTACGAGTTGTAGTGCAATCCTTCATCCATAAATATAAAGTGTGGGGAGTGGGTGCTACAGTGTGTTTGTTTAAAGTGGGTGTGTGCTATAAAGTGTGTGGAGTGGGTGCTACAGTGTGTTTGTTTAAAGTGAGTGTGTGCGTGTGGATGTGTGTGCTATGTGCGTTTGGTGGTTGTTGTTGTGTAGTGTTCATTCATTGTTCGTTTAGCAGCCTGATGGCCTGGGGATAGAAGCTTCTTCTGAGTCTTTCTGTGCTCGCCTTGAGACTCCGGTATCGCTTGCCTGACCGCAGCAGTTCAAAGAGGCAGTTGTTCGGGTGACTGGAGTCTTTAATGATTCTCTTAGCCTTGCCCTTGCAACGCTTGTAGTAAATGTTCTGGAGGGTGGGGAGCCCCCCTCCAATTGTGCGTTCGGCTGAACGTGTCACTCTTTGTAGTCTGCTTCGGTCTTGTGCAGTGCTATTCCCAAACCAGGAGGTGATGTTGCCGGTCAAGATGCTCTCTATTGTACATGAGTAGAAGTTCTTAAGGATCTTCTGGCTGACTTGGAACTTCCTTAGGCGCCTGAGGAAGTAGAGGCGTTGTCGTGCCTTCTTCACAACACTGTCAATGTGTGTGGTCCATGTCAAGTCCTCGGATATGTAGGCTCCGAGGTACTTAAAGCTGTTGACTCTCTCAACCGGTGCCCCGTCGATGCTGAGGGGGCTGTAGTCCTTGACCCCCGACCTCCTGAAGTCCACAATCATCTCCTTTGTTTTGCTGACGTTCAGGGAGAGGCTGTTTTCCTGGCACCATCCCGCCAGGACCTTGACCTCTTCCAGGTAGGCCCTCTCGTCGTTGGCAGAGATCAGGCCCACCACCACTGTGTCGTCAGCAAATTTGATGATTGTATTGCTACTCCGCTGAGCCACACAGGAGGGGACTCAGAACACAGCCCTGGGGGGCCCCTATGTTGAGGGTGATGGATGAGGAGGTGCAGTTGCCTGCTCTCACCACCTGGGGTCTGCCAGTCAGGAAGTCCAAGACCCACTGGCAGAGGTCATAGCCCAAGCCCAGGTCCCTGAGCTTGGCTATGAGTATGGAGGGGACTATGGTATTGAATGCCGAGCTGTAGTCGATGAATAGCATTCTCACATAGTTCCCCTGCCTCTTGTCCAGGTGTGATGCTGCTGTGTGCAGCACATGGGATATGGCGTCCTCCGTGGACCTGTTGGGGCGGTATGCAAATTGCAGGGGGTCCATGTTGATGGGGAGGGAGGAGCAGATGTAGCCCTTTACTAGCTTCTCAAAGCACTTCATGGCTATGGAGGTGAGAGCTACAGGGCGGTAGTCGTTGAGGCAAGCAGGCTTGGATTTTTTGGGTACAGGGATAATAGTGGACTTCTTCAGGCAGGTGGGGATGACAGCCTGTTCTAAGGACAGGTTAAATATGTCAGTGAATACTGGGGCCAGTTGGTCGGCACAGACTTTTAGGACGCGGCCGGGGATGCCGTCCGGACCTGCTGCCTTCCTGATATTCACTTTTTTAAAGGTCCGCCTCACCTCATGCTCTGTTACCCTGAACACTGCGCCTCCATCAGCAGCCGACCCCCCCCCCCCCCATTGCCGAGGCTTGTGAGCTGGTGTTGTTATTACCAGCATCAAACCTCGCATAGAAGGTATTGAGGTCATTTGCTAAGGAGATGTCACTGTTCAGTTTGAGGGAGGCGCCTTTGTAGTCTGTCATCGTTTTGAGCCCCTGCCACATAGCTCTAGAGTCAGCTTGTTCAAACTGGAGTTCAATTTTATCCCTGTAGCGCCGTTTGGCCTCTGACACTGTCCTCCTTACGTTGTATCGCGCCACCTTGTGGTCATTCATGTTGCCTGCCACTAGGCCGTCGTTGTATGCTTTGGTGCGCTCTCTCAGAGCTTCACGGACGGATTTGTCTACCCAGGGTTTTTGATTTGGGTAAACTTTCATTTTGGTAGTGGGGATTGTTTCTTTCACCCTAGTACAAACATAGTCCAGCACTGTCTCCGTGTAGACATTAATGTTATCTGTGTCGCGGAACACATTCCAGTCTGTGTAGTGAAACACTGACCGGATCGTCTCCTCTGACGTCAAATCCCATTTCTGCACCTCTCGCGAGACTACGGGAGTACTTTTAATTCTCTGTTTGTACTTTGGTGAAAGAAAGATGGACGCGTGATCTGATTTACCAAAGCCACTATCAGAATGAGCCTTGTAGCCACCTTTAAATTGCGTGTAACAGTGATCTAGGATGTTACCGCCTCTGGTGTTGCAAGTCACATGCTGATAGAAGTCAGGCAATACCTTTCTCAGATTGGCGCTATTGAAATCACCCAGAACCAAAATGGCGGCGTTAACGTTCGCCACTTGTATTCTATTTACCTCGTCGTGGAGTCTGGAGAGCGCAACCTTGTTGCTGGCTTGCGGTGGAATATACACTCCGATCAGGACGATCGCCGTTAACTCCCTCGGGAGGAAGAAAGGACGACACTTGATGGTTATATATTCCAGTTCTGGGGAGCAGTGGTTGGATAATTCCTTCACGTTAGTTGGATCGCTCCAATTTTTGTTAAACATGAAGGCAATACCTCCTCCACGTTGTTTACCGGACTCTGGTGTCCGATCCTTGCGATGGATAAAGAAGTGATCTGCTGGTTGAATTGCGTGGTCTGGAACCTCCGGTGTGAGCCATGTTTCGGTGAAGCAGAGGACGTTGCAGTCCCTAACGTCTCTTTGATATTGAATCCTTGCTCGGATGTCATCCAGTTTATTGTCGATTGATTGTACATTGGCTAACAATATACTGGGCAGTGGTGTACAGTGGCGTCTGGATCTCAGCCTGTTACGGATTAGTACTGTACTGTACAGTACTATATAGTGCAAAGCAGAAATGGGATGAGGTACAATTTAGGTACAATTTACAGTAAGGTGTACGAGTTGTAGTGCAATCCTTCATCAATAAATATAAAGTGTGGGGAGTGGGTGCTACAGTGTGTTTGTTTAAAGTGGGTGTGTGCTATAAAGTGTGTGGAGTGGGTGCTACAGTGTGTTTGTTTAAAGTGAGTGTGTGCGTGTGGATGTGTGTGCTATGTGCGTTTGGTGGTTGTTGTTGTGTAGTGTTCATTGTTCGTTTAGCAGCCTGATGGCCTGGGGATAGAAGCTTCTTCTGAGTCTTTCTGTGCTCGCCTTGAGACTCCGGTATCGCTTGCCTGACCGCAGCAGTTCAAAGAGGCAGTTGTTCGGGTGACTGGAGTCTTTAATGATTCTCTTAGCCTTGCCCTTGCAACGCTTGTTGTAAATGTTCTGGAGGGTGGGGAGCCCCCCTCCAATTGTGCGTTCGGCTGGACGTGTCACTCTTTGTAGTCTGCTTCGGTCTTGTGCAGTGCTATTCCCAAACCAGGAGGTGATGTTGCCGGTCAAGATGCTCTCTATTGTACATGAGTAGAAGTTCTTAAGGATCTTCTGACTGACTTGGAACTTCCTTAGGCGCCTGAGGAAGTAGAGGCGTTGTCGTGCCTTCTTCACAACACTGTCAATGTGTGTGGTCCATGTCAAGTCCTCGTATATGTAGGCTCCGAGGTACTTAAAGCTGTTGACTCTCTCAACCGGTGCCCCGTCGATGCTGAGGGGGCTGTAGTCCTTGACCCCCGACCTCCTGAAGTCCACAATCATCTCCTTTGTTTTGCTGACGTTCAGGGAGAGGCTGTTTTCCTGGCACCATCCCGCCAGGACCTTGACCTCTTCCAGGTAGGCCCTCTCGTCGTTGGCAGAGATCAGGCCCACCACCACTGTGTCGTCAGCAAATTTGATGATTGTATTGCTACTCCGCTGAGCCACAGTCGTGTGTGTACAGGGAGTAGAGGAGGGGACTCAGAACACAGCCCTGGGGGGCCCCTATGTTGAGGGTGATGGATGAGGAGGTGCAGTTGCCTGCTCTCACCACCTGGGGTCTGCCAGTCAGGAAGTCCAAGACCCACTGGCAGAGGTCATAGTTCAAGCCCAGGTCCCTGAGCTTGGCTATGAGTATGGAGGGGACTATGGTATTGAATGCCGAGCTGTAGTCGATGAATAGCATTCTCACATAGTTCCCCTGCCTCTTGTCCAGGTGTGATGCTGCTGTGTGCAGCACATGGGCTATGGCGTCCTCCGTGGACCTGTTGGGGCGGTATGCAAATTGCAGGGGGTCCATGTTGATGGGGAGGGAGTAGCAGATGTAGCCCTTTACTAGCTTCTCAAAGCACTTCATGGCTATGGAGGTGAGAGCTACAGGGCGGTAGTCGTTGAGGCAAGCAGGCTTGGATTTTTTGGGTACAGGGATAATAGTGGACTTCTTCAGGCAGGTGGGGATGACAGCCTGTTCTAAGGACAGGTTAAATATGTCAGTGAATACTGGGGCCAGTTGGTCGGCACAGACTTTTAGGACGCGGCCGGGGATGGCGTCCGGACCTGCTGCCTTCCTGATATTCACTTTTTTAAAGGTCCGCCTCACCTCATGCTCTGTTACCCTGAACACTGCGCCTCCATCAGCAGCCGACCCCCCCCCCCCCCCCCCCCCCCCCCATTGCCGTGGCTTGTGAGCTGGTGTTGTTATTACCAGCATCAAACCTCGCATAGAAGGTATTGAGGTCATTTGCTAAGGAGATGTCACTGTTCAGTTTGAGGGAGGCGCCTTTGTAGTCTGTCATCGTTTTGAGCCCCTGCCACATAGCTCTAGAGTCAGCTTGTTCAAACTGGAGTTCAATTTTATCCCTGTAGCGCCGTTTGGCCTCTGACACTGTCCTCCTTACGTTGTATCGCGCCACCTTGTGGTCATTCATGTTGCCTGCCACTAGGCCGTCGTTGTATGCTTTGGTGCGCTCTCTCAGAGCTTCACGGACGGATTTGTCTACCCAGGGTTTTTGATTTGGGTAAACTCTCATTTTGGTAGTGGGGATAGTTTCTTCCACCAAAGTACAAACATAGTCCAGCACTGTCTCCGTGTAGACATTAATGTTATCTGTGTCGCGGAACACATTCCAGTCTGTGCAGTGAAACGCAGACTGGAGCGTCTCCTCTGACGTCAAATCCCATTTCTGCACCTCTCGCGAGACTACAGGAGTACTTTTGATTCTCTGTTTGTACATTGGTGAAAGAAAGATGGACGCGTGATCTGATTTACCAAAGCCACTATCAGAATGAGCCTTGTAGCCACCTTTAAATTGCGTGTAACAGTGATCTAGGATGTTACCGCCTCTGGTGTTGCAAGTCACATGCTGATAGAAGTCAGGTAATACCTTTCTCAGATTGGCGCTATTGAAATCACCCAGCACAAAAATGGCGGCGTTAACGTTCGCCGCTTGTATTCTATTTACCTCGTCGTGGAGTCTGGAGAGCGCGACGTTGTTGCTGGCTTGCGGTGGAATATACACTCCTACAAGGATGATCGCCGTTAACTCCCTCGGGAGGAAGAAAGGACGACACTTGATGGTTATATATTCCAGGTCTGGGCAGCAGTGGTTGGATAATTCCTTCACGTTAGTTGGATCGCTCCAATTGTTGTTAAACATGAAGGCAATACCTCCTCCACGTTGTTTACCGGACTCTGCTGTACGATCCTTGCGGTGGATAAAGAAGTGTTCAGCTGGTTGGATTGCGTGGTCTGGAACGTCCGACGTGAGCCACGTTTCGGTGAAGCAGAGAACGTTGCAGTCCCTAACGTCTCTTTGGTATTGAATCCTTGCTCGGATGTCATCCAGTTTATTGTCAATTGATTGTACATTGGCTAGAAATATACTGGGCAATGGCGTTCGGTGGCGTCTGGATCTCAGCCTGTTACGGATCCCAGCTCTCTTCCCACGCCGTCTGGTTCCATTGTTCCTGGGATCAAGGAACAAAGGCTCTGGTCCCATTCTCCGGAGAATCTCCTCAGGCCATTGTTGCGGTTCGGAAAGCTGGTCCAGTGAGTAATCCAATCGGTAAGTTTCCCGTAATCCGATGTCTATAAGTGACTGACGGTCATACACATTAAATGCACCTACTGTTGGTACAGACAAAACTCTTAAAACTATAAATATTAACAAAAGTAAGCACAGTCTCGACGGAGCGAACAGAAAGGCAGCCGGACGTTGCAGCGCCATTGGAGGGGATCTTGTCATGGCCAGTGGCCTTGTTAGGTTGGAGGGCGCTACATTTTTTGAGTACCTCATCGGTTGTTACCATTTCAAGTTTGAAGTCGTCTTTGTGGACCCCTAGGTTTTTGTAATATGCTACTATGTGTTCTACCCCATAGTGCCCTGAGTGGGAGGGTAGTTTGTTTACCAGTGTTGTGGCTATGTTTGTGAAGAAGATGTTTAAGTAATTGGCTACATCCAGCTTGTCTGTGATGAGCGTGTTGTCCGTCTGGTCAATTTGAGCATGGTGTTATTCACAGTCAAAGATTAAAAAAAAAATATTGATATTCTCATTTGGTTCATTACAATTGACTCAAAATAAAATTTTCATTCAATCAATCACCAAGCAGATTGATTGATTGAATGAAAATGTTATTAACAGATTGCAGAATGGGTACAATACAGTACGGCTCAATACACACAATTGTTAAGGGGATGCAGACCAGAGAAAGACTTTCGTCTTGTTTACATCAGGGTCCCCCATTTTCAATTCATAATGAATTGTAAGTAAGGGTGCACCTTGCACTGTGCAATCCATTCTTTGTGGATCTAGCCCACAATATGGCAAATACATTCCCTGAGATTCATAGATGTCCCTAGAATCAGATACCAAGAACATGCAAATGGACCATATTAAAAAAAAGTCTGTAAATGTGTATTCTACATACGTATGGAATTAATGAGATACAAAAAATTTATAAAAAAAGAATTATATATGTATATATATTTTTTTTTAATAAATTGAGTTCATTTTCATAACGCGACAATTTGCTGTGTAATTAATTAATCTAATTAATGCGATAAACTGACAGCCCTACTAACAATACATATACAGTATATATTTTTTTTATCATAATGATTATTGTGAAATAAGTTGCCTTTTGACAAAATATATTTATTTTCTCTTTCTCTAGAGTCTACAGAAACAAAGACTGAGGCAACTGACTGAGATTTGATGCTTGCTCTCTTGCTCTCATTCATCACTCGCGCACACACACTCACACACACACACACACACACACACACACACACACACACACACACACACACACACACACACACACACACACACACACACACACACACACACACACACACACACACACACACACACACACACACACACACACACACACAGTATTACTCTGACAATAAAATAAGAGGTGTTTCAATCAATATTGTTATTGCTTTGGTTGTTGTTTTGTTGTTACCTGTTGATATAATGTGCCTATTGTTAAAATAAATAATTATTTCAAATACAAATTATTATTTATTTCCTAATCATTTGAATGGTGTCTTTATGGCAATAACAACTATAGACGGAAAAACCAAAGTAAAGATTCGACATTTGGATTTTTGGGACGGTTTACATTCTCTTTGGGACGGTTACAATTGTATTTCGGGACGGGTCCGGGACGGTGGTGAAAAAAGTTAGTCTGGAGCCCTGACACACACACACACATACTGTACACCAAACTCCAACACACACACACACACACACACACACACACACACACACACACACACACACACACACACACACACACACACACACACACACACACACACACACACACACACACACACACACACACACACACACACACACACACACACACACACACACACACACACACAGTACCTGAGTTCGGGGTCGTCACTGTGTACGGTGACGGTCTGAGGCACATTGAAGGGGTTCTTGAGAACGTACTCCATGTACTCCGCCGTACCCAGGCTGGCATAGACTACGTGCCGGGTGGTGATGGCCTGGCTCAGCATGTTGGCTATGCCCTCCACCTTGCTCCGCTCCCGGTAGGCCTCGATCAGACGCAGGTCCCTGGCCAGCTGAGCCCGCTCCTCCCTCTGAACCTGGAGCAGAGACAGAGGGTGAGGGGGTGAAAAGGAAGTGTTTGCTCAAACTATTTTTTTTCTTGCCAGTTCCACCATTATTCCAGGTTATGCTATAGCATACATTCATGAATAATGTTTGTCAGGGTCTATGAATGAAATTTTAATGAATGGATTTAATTAATTTCTGTGTCTCGTCTTCAAACTATCCTTTTTACAGGCATATAAGACTGCTCAGCGAAATGCATGTTTAAACAACAAACACCTTTTACAAAAAGAAAGGAAATAATAGTAGAGTTGTATCACGTGTGCCAAGATAAATACACCAGAAAAGACAAAAACAGAGGTTTGTTTTCTTTGCTTTCTATAAATAAATCAACAAATCCAAATGTTCTTCAAATACTATAAACAAATATAATATAATATAGTACATGGTATGTGTTCTGTGTTTGTGTCGGCGTCTATGTTCAATGTCTGTTTTTGCTTTGTTTTGGTCAGCTTTTATTTCGGCTAACACTTGGGGACTTAATTATTATCCCTGCATTATCCCCAAGATCTTTCTATCAGTGCTTTCAAACAAAATGTCCAGGATATTTCTAAAACTTTTTGGACATAATATAATTTACACAACCTTTCCAGTTTTCTAATTCTATGACCTGTCCATGGTCTCCATGATTGCAGGAACTCTGTGAGTATGTATTTATAAAGGAAGCAACTGCTAATAGCTCCTTTCTCATCTTCTGTATTTCGCTTAAAACTTCTTATTGTAAAAATCTGCAACAATCCAAACAAATGTTAGCTATCAAATATAGAATGTGAATAAATTTAGTTATTGTGGGTGGCATTCATTGGACTCAAAGCCTCATTCTCACAGTACATTTCGCAGAGTACATTTTACTCAAACTGAGTACATTTTACTCAAGCTGAGTAAAATCTTACTCAGTTTGAGTCAAATGTACTCAGTTTGAGTCAAATTTACTCTGCGGAATTTACAGGTACCATTCAAATTAATAGATGTCAGTATTAGGGTGTTCCAAACAACAGACGAGGCACTCAACAATATTTGGAACCAAATGAAGCACCTAAATTGTTATCTCAGATTCATGTTCAAGTTTAAAAATGTCAGAGAGAAGTTCTGAGAAAACCTAACATGGGATTTCCATCCCAGTCTCCAAAAATATGCATGTGACAGCCGGATTGGGCTGTGTGGTTCAAAACTCATGCAGTGACTACCAGCCATTAATTAAATATCAAATCCAAATAATTCAACTTCTTTAGCAAGTCTGAAGAGTGCGCTTTAAAGAGATGAGGAACACAAGTGTAAGTGTAACATGTGTACAGCGACCGGCGCAGATGGGCCCCCAAAGTCAAAATCACATTTAGCATGTGTACCTTGGGGTAAAAGTACAAGACGTGCCCGTGGGTTAACACGTCCATGTACAACCGCAGGAACAGGGAAGGCCGAGGGGCACTTTGCCGCGAGTGCTCTACCACTGCCAGGAGAGAGAGAGCAATGCTCCAAAAGGGCCTCCCAAGACATATTTCACAGTGCACTGCGCCGGAATTGAAGCGATTACTTGCCTCAGTTATTCGTTTGAAATGTGAGTTAAGGCGGCACACGTGTCTGGAATACTGCGGGTGCACTCTGGAGATAGGGTGCACTAAAGCTTTT
>NC_140181.1:47826281-48000135 GCF_963971535.1 Notolepis coatsorum | reverse complement strand
AGTATAGTAGACTACACACACTGCCATGGTTAAGTATAGTAGTAGACTACACCACTGCCATGGTTAAGTATAGTAGTAGACTACAAGCACTGCCATGGTTAAGTATAGTAGTAGACTACACACACTGCCATGGTTAAGGCGCTCTGGATCAAAGCCTCTACAAAACAGCACAGCGCTACTGTCAAATCTTATTCTCCTTCTCCAAAGGTCAGTTTTTTCAGAAATAAAGTTTCTAGTAGTCACTATATGAGTTTTGACACATTCCGTTCTCCTCTCCTCTACCAGTACCTGGGTATCTCTTGCTCATAAACATGAGTGCGCAAAAACACATTCACACACATTATCCTCTTCTTTACCAGTACCTCTCTCTCGCACGCACGCACACACACACACACACACACACACACACACACACACACACACACACCACACACACACACACACACACACACACACACACACACACACACACACACACACACACACACACACACACACACACACACACACACACACACACACACACACACACACACACACACACACACACACACACACACACAACTGTGTGGCTCAGCGGAGTAGCAATACAATCATCAAATTTGCTGACGACACAGTGGTGGTGGGCCTGATCTCTGCCAACGACGAGAGGGCCTACCTGGAAGAGGTCAAGGTCCTGGCGGGATGGTGCCAGGAAAACAGCCTCTCCCTGAACGTCAGCAAAACAAAGGAGATGATTGTGGACTTCAGGAGGTCGGGGGTCAAGGACTACAGCCCCCTCAGCATCGACGGGGCACCGGTTGAGAGAGTCAACAGCTTTAAGTACCTCGGAGCCTACATATCCGAGGACTTGACATGGACCACACACATTGACAGTGTTGTGAAGAAGACACGACAACGCCTCTACTTCCTCAGGCGCCTAAGGAAGTTCCAAGTCAGTCAGAAGATCCTTAAGAACTTCTACTCATGTACAATAGAGAGCATCTTGACTGGCAACATCACCTCCTGGTTTGGGAATAGCACTGCACAAGACCGAAGCAGACTACAAAGAGTGACACGTTCAGCCGAACGCACAATTGGAGGGGGGCTCCCCACCCTCCAGAACATTTACAACAAGCGTTGCAAGGGCAAGGCTAAGAGAATCATTAAAGACTCCAGTCACCCGAACAACTGCCTCTTTGAACTGCTGCGGTCAGGCAAGCGATACCGGAGTCTCAAGGCGAGCACAGAAAGACTCAGAAGAAGCTTCTATCCCCAGGCCATCAGGCTGCTAAACGAACAATGAACACTACACAACAACAACCATCAAACGCACATAGCACACACATCCACACGCACACACTCACTTTAAACAAACACACTGTAGCACCCACTCCACACACTTTATAGCACACACCCACTTTAAACAAACACACTGTAGCACCCACTCCCCACACTTTATATTTATTGATGAAGGATTGCACTACAACTCGTACACCTTACTGTAAATTGTACCTAAATTGTACCTCATCCCATTTCTGCTTTGCACTATATAGTACTGTACATTAATACACTGCATAGTATTGTATATTATATGGTAACTCAGTTACGTCTATTCTGCATCGAACATTGTACATATGTCTATACTGAACACTGTGACCTCATTTTCTACTTCTAAATTACATGCTATACTATGTTATTTGATACTATCTTGTCTAGCACAGTCTCTGGAGCGTAACAGTAAAAAGCATTTTGTATGAAAGTATTCTGTACTTCTGTATGACAACTATTAAAGAAACTTGAAACTTGAAACTTGAAACACACACACACACACACACACACACACACACACACACACACACACACACACACACACACACACACACACACACACACACACACACACACACACACACACACACACACACACACACACACACACACACACACACACACACACACACACACACACACACACACACACACAGATGGGCGGGCGCGTGGGCGGGCAGGCAGGCAGACAGACATACAGACAGACAGACAGACAGACAGACAGACAGACAGACAGACAGACAGACAGACAGACAGACAGGCAGGCAGACAGACAGACAGACAGACAGACAGACAGACGCACACACACGCACACACACACACACACAGGGTTGCGACCAGCCACCAGAGATGCTTAGGCAGGCTCAATTAGGCTGCAAATTGAGTGGTTGAGAACTCGAGCCAACAGACAGAATAAGAAGTAGATGAGGAAGGGATCATCACTGCGAGGGCTGCACTGTTCCTTTTACTTTATAGTTATTGTCATATCAACTTGTTCAATATACATCGCAAAGAGCTGCCATGTGAAAGAATCCACTGTCTGCAAGCAAACAGTTCATGGCCAATCACTAGAATGATATGACGTTCCAAGCCAATCAGATGGCTTGCATGCACATGTCCTATTAGACTAGAAAGGAGAGGGATGCTGGAACAGTGAGGACCAAACACAGAGAAGACACATTTGAATGTGAGAATAACAGACGTGTGACAGTAAAAGGTGTCTGAGAACACAGCGCTGAAAATAGGTAAATAGACCCATTCAATTTGACCAGCTAACCCAGAGCCTTGCAGAGTGTGGACATAAGAGGAGCCTACCTGCCACTAACTCACTCATTCTGTGAGGGCTGGCCCAGGACTGCACGCTTCTCAGCGGCAATTACCATCACGCACCTGAGATGAGTTTCCAATCAGCTCGGCGGGAGCACTCTTATACTGGGTTTGCTGATCATTTCTGTGTCAGGTCGTTTTGTCACCACGTACTCTACTGCTGTTCCCTCTCGTGTTCCTCCAGTGCGCACTTGGAGGTTGTTGCTGTGTTCTCTCTCTGTCTCCGTGGACCCATGCCTCGTTATCCCACTTCGACCTTGCTTCTGGTGAGTCTTTTGGAAAACTATTTTTCTATGAATTGATATCCTCTTTTTTTGCCCTGGACTCACTGCCTTCGTCTGTTTTTTGTGTGTTTCCTCAAACACTGAAGAATTGTTGATTGTTTTGTTACTGGACTACGCCTGTGTGTTTCCTCAAACACTGAAGAATTGTTGATTGTTTCGTTACTGGACTCTGCCTGTGTGTTTCCTCAAACACTGAAGATTTGTTGATTGTTTTGTTACTGGACTCTGCTGTTTTGGAACTAATGACATTCTCCGTTTCTATTTTCCCCGCGAGTGGGATAGCATAAAGCTGCAAAGCCGCAGAGTCAACTCTGCGAAGGGCAGTGCTGCAGAGCCCATCTTGGCTAAAGGACATTCCCCTCGAAAGGATTAACATTGTGGTTGCACATTTCTGTTTTGTGAAAATAAATACGCCCTTCGGTTTTGGCTAACTCTGAACTACCTGTCTGTGTCGTGCTGTTGGGGTTGTTTACAAACCATAACACATTCATTAAATCAGTAACTAAAATTAACTAATATACATACATTTAGTAATTTAGCTGACACTTTTATCCAAAGCAAAATACCATTGTTCGCTAAATAGTGTGGAACTTGAGTGTTACTCTCTGAGTGCATAGTAGTAGATTAGCATGATAGGTAGTAGTACATAGTGGTATGCCTATGTCATGTTTAGAGAGCTAACCCTATGGTTTCAACTCAAAACACGTATGCAAGATGGCGTTGATGAAAAAGGAGTCTATTTCTATCTATATTTCCAAACAGTAACCTTAAGCCTTAAAACGGCCCATTTTCATTGTGAGGACCAGCCAAAATGTCCTCAGTTCCCCCCAAGAAATCCTTATTTTAATTATGTCCAAAGCACAAACTGGTCCTCACAAGTGTGAAGAAAAAAAAATAGAACACACACACACACACACGTGTGTTCAGGGGTCTTACCATTGCGTGAGAGGATGTTGGTAGTCAGGCTGCCTCCCCTGAAGCCGCTGGTGCCGTGGTGAGGTGTGATGATGTGGGAGCGAGGAGGTGGCAGCTCTCCTGCTCTACTCCTCTTGGCCTCCACTGGACATCCTGGAGGAGCAGAGGACAGTCTATGATACGAACCTAAACAAAACACAAGCCTTGTCCCCAGGCGTTTGTAGAGGACAGTCTATGATACGAACATAAACAAAACACAATGTGGTCAAAATCAGTATTGTCAAAAACATTCCAGATTCAGGCTTTAACACATGTCCTATTTACACCAGTATATTTCTTTGGCATCTTGCTCTATGCTGGAGATGTGGAGTGGAGATGTGGAATGGCAGAGCCATTCTAGATTCTACAGTGGCTTTGGGCCCAATAATCTGGCTTCCAATCTTCAGTCTTCACCTCTGGATGTAGCGAGCTAACCATCTTAAATTTGACCGAGAAACGTAAACACCGTCAATGAGATTATTGTTGGTTTGAGTTCTCATTAAAGCCAGAGGTCCAAAGCAACATTTTCACTAGACCTGTACAGAGGGGCCAGTCTACAACAATGAATATCATTCAGTCATTTAGTGACTGAAGATATTAGGGTGCAGTTGGACCGAGCACTCCTGGTCTGGTTGGCTGTAAATATGGCCAAAATCAGTCCTGACAAACCATTGTCGTCAAAACCTTTGGTCTGTATATGGAGACAAGCCTAGGGCATTTCATTAATGTCCTGACATGGTCATGAAGGCCTGGACAAAGACAAAGGCAAGCTGATTGGGTGGTTTGGCTGTGTGGTACATGGACTGATATCTCAATAACAATGCCAATGGATTGACTAGTAGACTGCCATCACTTCTGTCTAGTTGAGGCTGTTAGTGCATATCACAAGCAAGGCTGATAACAAGTCTGGGATCAATTATTTTCTTTCAGTTGAAAGGGTAAATGGCCACTCAAATGGCTTCATTCTCAATGACAGTATTTCCTAACAGTGGGAAGTGAAAACGTTCTTGTTTTAAATCTTTTTTTCAGTATTTCTTTATATAAAGAAAATCCACTTCTTTGAAATAACTGAATTAAAAGAGAACTGCCTCGAACTCTGCCGATAAATATTTTTACTTCATAGAAGTGAGTCTTGCATATATTTGTAGATATCTGATAGCCGCCCTTCAGCGTAGTCTCTCCCATGGTGCCGACTTCCCCAGAATCCCTGTACCGTTCCATGGGTAGCTGTGAGCATCAGGTTCCTGTCTAGGAAAAGAAAACTGCCTCCTGGCAAACAGACTTGCTTTGGCATTGAAATTCTCCCAATTGCTCCTAACTGGCAGAAAAGTGGTTTGTTTCCTCTCCCTTTCATGCACAAGTGGGGGAGTAAACGCTGTGGGGTGAATGATGATCGATACCAGGTTTCCCTGGTGCAGAGCAAACATTAATTAATTTAATACAGAGCCCCTACGGTAACTGTAGTAGTGGGGGGGGGGGACTTGCCAAGAATCGTTGAACAAGGCTTTATTCACAGGTAATGGCAGTGTGGCAAAGGCAATTCCTCGTGGGTAGAAACAGCCATGGCACCAACTTCTGGATGCACCGCCATTGGTGCCGGTGTATTTCCAAAGAGGCCAAAGAGTTTGTGTGGGTTCTTCTGTGGCTAAGCTTGGCAGATTCCTGATACGATGTATTGAAATGGTAATTATAGCTAAAGGTTACAAATTCATTAAAGCACATTGCACTCCACGCTGCAATTCTCCGGCATAATTCGAGGTTTCAGGGGCCCCCGAAAAGTTTCAACTTAACATAACTAATTGACAGCCTTCATCACAGCATCTGAAATTTCACCACTTTTTTGAGAGGCTTCGGGGGAACCTCATGAAGCGGTAAAGTGCGGTAATTAGGCAAAAAGAGACACCCCTTCACTAGCCAATGGGAGTTTTTAAGAGGAGAGGGAATTAAAAGTGCCCTCCACATCTTCTAGAGGCAAACTCCTTCATCAACCCACTGACAATAGGCGGGCGGCCCGGTGAGTAATGGGGAGCCGGCGTTGCCATGCAAACAGGCACAGACAGCGGCGTTTTGCAGATTAATGGGCGAGGTGTCTGCTTTCCCCTCCACGTTTCCTTCATCATCCATCACTTGTCCCCAACCACTGAATTCATCCAAATATAAACGTCACATTTATTTGAGTTATACCCCCCCCCCCCACACACACACACACCCCATTACTGTGAAGACATTACTTCTGCTGAGATATAAACATTTCAGATCGATAACAAAGCCATTAACATCCCATTCGCTGTGCCTCATTATGAGCCTCGCAGCCTCCTTTTCTTTTGGGCAAATACTCATATGATTGATAGATTCCCTCAATAAGCCTGCAAGGATGCGATAAGGCTGGTAACCAGCGCTTCACCCGCCCTCAAAACAAACAAATTAACTGGGTTGACCAGCCACCTCCACTACAGATGTATCATTCACTTACAAGTAATTAATCTGCTATAACTAGAAATGATGGTTAGGATTAGTGCTGTCAGGCGATTAAAAAAATGTATCTAATTAATTACAGGATTTGTAATTAATTAATCTAATTAATCGCATTTTAATCACATAACCATTTTATGCCTGATATTCTATATTCTATAATCATATTTCAAATTGCATGTGTCCGGATGGCAGAATTGTACTGTACAGTACTGTATCTACAAAACCTTCTGTTTAATCATCTTCCATCTATTAATTTGCTTAGATTTTTCAGGTCTGGTCAATTTGAGCATGGTGTTATTCACAGTCAAAGATTAAAAAAAATGTATTGATATTCTCATTTGGTTCATTACAATTTACTCAAAATAAAATTTTCATTCAATCAATCACCGCGCAGATTGATTGATTGAATGAAAATGTTATTAACAGACAATTGTTAATGGGATGCAGACCAGAGAAAGACTTTCGTCTTGTTTACATCAGGGTCCCCCATTTTCAATTCATAATGAATTGTAAGTAAGGGTGCAACTTGCACCGTGCAATCCATTCTTTGTGGATCTAGCCCACAGTATTTCTGACACTAGGAATACATTCCCTGAGATTCATAGATGTCCCTAGAATCAGATACCAAGAACATGCAAATGGACCATATTAAAAAAAAGTCTGTAAATGTGTATTCTACATTCGTATGGAATGAATGAGATAAAAAAAAAAAAAAAAATCCATAACGCGATAATTTGCTGTGTAATTAATTAATCTAATTAACGCTATAAACTGACAGCCCTAGTTAGGATAACACATGTTTTCATGCTAAACCAGGTTGATGTAGATGCCTCTCTCTATCACCTCATATTTAATTCCCTAACGTCCTAACCTCTTAAACATCAGCACTTTTCCCTCGTCTGCCGGCTCCGGGCTGCATTTTTGCGGATCAACCAATACCTTGTTGGAAAGTTGAATTTGCCGCCTTTCGATCGTCACCCTACTAGACCTATTGCTTCCAGTCTTGGGTTACAAGACCAAACATCCGACAAGCATAATTTGACAAGCCATTCGGACAAGTGACCACGTCTGGTTTGGCCGGGTCCTGAACGAACCAGTCACCTCCACATGCTTGACCACCTTTGTAGCCAATTAAATTCTGGAGCCAAGGGTATCCAATGTGAGGATTGATTGCAACAAGAAAGACAAAGAAGAAGCTGGACAAGTTCTTTGTTTTGAGGCATGTCCGATATTATCGACCTACCGATATTGGCATTAAAATGTAATATCGGAAATTATCGGTATCAGTTTTCAAATATATATTTTTTTACATTTATTTAACCTTAATTTACCCAGGCAAGCAAGTAAGAACAAATTCTTATTTTATTTATTGTCAAAAGTATGCATAATATTGGGTTAATTCCACGACGAAGAGATATGTAATGTTAATTACCTGAAATTATTCCGTTTTTTAGGGGGGAAACCCCGCATATATCTGTATCAGTTGATATCGGTATCGGAAATTAAGAGTTGGACAATATCGGTAAATCGGATATCGGTAAAAAAGCCAATATCAAACATCCCTAGTTTTGACTAGCACGTCGGAATCAATGGCAGCGGATGGCCATTTTGGATAATCATGCTGAATTATTGTACGTGTACACATTACAAAAACCTTTGTAAAATAAATTCTCTGTGGGATTGTTATCAACTTTGGACCTGTACTAGATAAGACGTCAGGCTATGGAATCGTTATATTTTCCAGCTCCTACCTCTCAGCTGGAACTCAAAAACAGGCATCTGGCAACAAGTAAACAGAAATGTGAGTAAACAAAACTTTAACTTCAGTGTGTTCAAACCTCTGTAACTCTATTTCATTAGCACTCAGAGTGATTCTTCCGGCTGTGGAAGAAAGTTCAGAATGTCCTTTCAAAACAGACCAGACTCATGCATGTGCTACAAGTATAAAGTATAATAAATAGCTAATTACTTTGGGTATGCAATCTCCAGGCGTGTTATGCAAAACTAGCCCAATTATTTTGCCTGATGCATAAGAGGTTAATCATGGTTGGGGATTGGTGAGACGAGGCTGATGATTCCTCCCCGCTGGCATTCAGGCTTAGGGGGCTTTCTCACTCAACATCGGGGTCGAATCAGCTCCGTGCCATCCTCATTCCGTGCCGAACTCCCCCCCCCCCCCCCCCCCCCCCTCTAGTTTGTGTACACACTTCAGTCTTGGTGCACTCTGGGTTTTGTTTACGGTTTGCGTTTTGAGCTTGTAAGCTTGCCGTAGTCGATGATGTCACGCTCAAAATGTAAACACAGGAAGTGTTAACACGGAGACTGGAGACTGGATGCTGATATAAAAGAAACAAATAACCAATAAATATGAAGTTATATTTGAACCTCTGTTGTCAAGCCTTGTCAATATAACCCACCCCCCTTTTCTCACGAATGGAACTCTGTTGTAGAGTCCGCTTTTGAGCGTTTTGCAGGGTTAACGATAACGCTAAGCTAACGGCTAACGCTAGTTAGCTTAGCCTTTTACTAGTAACATTGCTCGCATCGATTATATTGAATGTCATTGATCTACTGGTCGACCACGGCCGACTGGTTGGGCACCACTGGTCTAATAGAAATAAATGCATTCGAACAAGAAAGTATAGTAGACAGCAATGGCTAACGCTAAGCTAACGGCTAACACTAGTTAGCTTAGCCTGTTCAGAAGCTAACATCCCATCGCTCGTGGCAATTATATTGCATGTCATTGATCTACTGGTCGACCACGGCCGACTAGTTTGGCACCACTGGTCTAATAGAAATAAATGCATTCGAACAATGTATAGACATAGCAATGGCAAACAAAATTGCCAGGCCTAATGCGAGCCAGGGAAGTGTTGCGCTTTGTGCTTTGTAACGTGGCTTCATGTTTTCATCCACTGAGCTGTGAGGCTCCACATGCGACGTTGTGTGTGTCACGGCCCTTGCTCCCACTAGTGCGCACCCGAGACCACCTATTTCACCGGCCCAGGTTCAGCGCCCCCGGGGACGAATCAGCGGGGGGCAGGGACGGGGGACAGCGTTCTCACTCAGACAGACACACCCTTTTCTGATGCGAGCCGGGTCTGATTCGACCCCGAACGGTGAGTGAGAAAGGGCCCTTAGAGTCGGGTGTCTGGGTTTCCAAGAGGAGGCCTGGCTGCGGTATTTGGGGGCGGCCCAATTTAAGTTGTCCAACCGGAGGAGACTAATTGTGAAGGGAGTGCCGGAGGGGTTCAACTCCATCAGAGTTATTGACTTGCCGTCGTACTGCATTATAACGCTCACCTCCCGCCCACCTCCTTCCGCTCGTCATGCTAAAGGTTAAGGCCACAACAAACCGCTGATTCGCTGCCCCAAAAGCAAATGGGAGCGAGCACCAAGGGGTTTCCAAATAGCCAGCGACATTCGTTTTCTCCAGACTCCCTGTTCCGGGGCCAGCAACCTTTCAGCATAAGCAGATTCCTTCGCACCTCAGGTGCGAGGGTGAAGCTCGATAAGTCACGGGGCCACGGTGCAGACAGCCGCAGCTTTTAATGAGTCAGACATATTGTACATGTGTCTCCTCGGGCGATGCCGCACAACAATCTTAATTCATGCTGCTTCTGTCGGGTACATTTCATTGATATTGGCTCCAGTAGGAGGCTCTTTTGGGCAGGAGTGCTCTATCTCTCTTTCTGCTTCAGTCACTCTTTCCGGGGCTTATCGCTCCGCTGCAGATGGGAGGTGCTGAGGAAGCCTGGAGAAGGCCCATAATCTGTCTTCTCCACCATTGCATACCTGTGTGTGTGTGTGTGTGTGTGCACATGCATACACACAATTCGTGAAGCACGTAGGTGTATGTAAGTCTGTGTGAGTGTATTTTGTTTGCGTAATGTGTATATATTTGTCTGCATGTGTGTATGAGTTTGTGTGCACGGTTGGGTTTATGGGTGTGTAGATGAAGAGAATGAAAGAGAGAGCTTGAGGGAGGGAGGGAGAGATCTGCTGACATGAGGCATTAGACATGCTTGATTTATAGGGGAATACCACTGAATCATTCTTTTCTCCAGTTCACTTATGATGCAGCTCTGCGGTAATCATGCCCATTAACCTGGCAGTGCTGTTAACGAGGCGTTAACGATACTGTGCCCTTGCAGTAGAGGTGCGATTTTTAAGAGCTGGATCTGTACTTAAATATTATAAATATAAATATATATATATTAAGGCCGGGCCGTTAACGCATTTACCGGGCTGAGTTAACGGCAGACTATTATCGTGCGATAAAAGAATTGCCGCCGTTAATCTATTCTCAAAATTGGGTCTGGGAGCCAATTACATTAGCTGATGTATACCTGGTCGAATTACTCTGTGTGTGCGTAGAACTCATGTGTGCTTAGACACGTTGTGGGCGTGTTTATTTACACACTGCTACTACACTTGCGTCGCCAATAAACATAATAGTTCAAGACATTGCGTCGGTCTGAGAGAAGAATCAAGCATCGGAAATACATTTGGACTGCAGTATTCTGTTGTGGATGGTTAAAACCTTTGTTTACATATTGTGGTGTGGATTAAAACGTTCGTTCTGGACCCGTTTTCTGCCTGGCTCAAATCAAGCTGGCAGGCTCGTTTGAAGTTGAACACAGCTAGAACCTCCACCACAAGTCTCTGTAAGTAAGATAGCTAATGGCTAATGTATCCTTACACTACTGGCAAGTATTTTCATATCTTAACCAACATTGCAACTTGCAAGACGCTTATAATGAAACGTTCCAACGGCGACATGAATTGTTTATCAATTCATTCAACCTAGGGTGCACTTATTTTCAACCTAGAACCTAAGCACTCTCGCTCTCACTCTCTCTCTCTCTCTCTCTCTCTCTCTCTCTCTCTATCTCTCTCTCTGTGGGCCCTTCATTGCCGTCTTTGATTTAATGTTATCCTTTTACATAAAGTCCTCATGTCGTATTTGGGTAACTAGTAAAGTAACTGAGTTACTATTTTTCAGTAACTAGCACAACACTGCGTAGAACACACATATTTTGAATGCCTTCGGCAGACTTCAAATGAGCCATTTTAAAACTTTATTTTTTAGCGTTTATCGCTTTTCTGGTCAAGCATGACCGACAGAAACAGGTTGAAATGGGATGTAGAGCAGGGGAAGACATTCTGAGAAATGACGGCGGGTCCGGGAATCGAACTTGTGTCCCCCAGATCCGTGACGAGCACGGTTTTCCCCGACGCAGAAATAGCGCCGAGATATGCGGTGAGCTACGGGAGCTCCGCCAAATGAGCCATTTTAATCTAGATTAACTCCAGGATTGCAGATAGATTAATCTAGATAAAATTTTTTTTATCTATGCCCACCTAGGAGTGTAACGGTACACAAAAACCAAGGTACCTCGGTTTTGAAGTCAAGGTTCGGTATGGGTTTTCGGTACATAGGGGGAAAGTTTGGCTTTCCATGTTCCACTCAGGGGTGATGTAGTGTGCAGTAACTAATTGTACTTGTAGGGCTGACAACGAATATTCTATATTGAAATGAATAATCGACTTGTAAAACATAATTATAATAATAATTGTTGTGAAGGGCCAGATTAAACTGAATATATATATGTATCGTTTGATATACTTTGTATATTATTTATATATATACACGGAATATCCCTTTACCTGCGTACAGACCAGAGTAATATTCGCTCTCCTATTGGACAGTGCCCCCAGGCTCCAGGCAGTCTCGCACTCAGACAGGTGCAGTGGGCGAGTTTGGGGCATGTCAGAACATGCCCAGAGGCAGTGTAGTGATACCAGACAAGAACTGAGGTTTGGTACTAGATTGTCACTTAAGTATAAATACGGCGCAGGTGTAAACAGCAGTAGTTCAATGTCCAAGTTCACCACGAGTCAACGTACATTGAAGTGAGCAACCGTGCGTTTAGAACATGTGCGAATAGAATAGTAAAAGTGTCAGAGTTTAGTGAAGTAACGTCAAGTTCGACCTAGTTTAATGTGAAGTATAGTGCACAGGAGAATCGGCGTCGGCGATTGCAGAACCATTTCTGGTTGGATTATATTGCTTTGGGACCGTGACTACCGGAGAAGAGCACCGTTGATTCCACTGTCGTTTGGGATTTAACCTCGTGAGGATCACCACTCGGGCCCGCCTCGTGGAAGGGGCTGGCTAGCTGTCGTCAATGCTGTCGAGCATCTTGGATTACAACTATTGCTTTTGTCTGCTGATCAAGGGAGTACAAGCACCGGCTCCTGTATCTGGAGCCTCTTTATTCCTCGTTGACTCAGACTGGGTACCCGAACATTCCTCTACCCCTCCCGGCTTTACACCCCGGAGGGAACCCAGTGTCTCCAGTTGGTACCGGTGTGGCCCATATAATTGCTATACCACAGGTGGCGTCAGCTTAGACCCATCATAGTATTCCTACTATTCTCATTGACTTATGCTCTCGACTGACTTTACGTATATTCTTCGCCATACAAGCGCAAGCCTAATTCTCAATCTGTAACCTAACGTTGCTTAATAATAATAAATAACCCTCCAATATAATTTATGTGTCAATGCCGTATTCTTGTGTGGGTGTTCACCATCAATATTTGATGTACTGTTTGGCCAGTAATTAAAGTACATAACTAGTAGTGGTTTAATATATCACAATCTTTAATACAGTCAGGGTTTTGTAACCCCTCAGTTACAATAATAATTATATTAGATTGTGAAAAAAACAGCCCCCGGTGGGCGGTCGTTAGTGGTTAACATACCGTTGTATTCATACGATACACAGCCATTCGGTACGGTACGGTACACACTGGAACGGTTCGGTACGGATACGTGTACCTTTACACCCCATCCCTCATAGGCCCTTTTAAGTACTGTCAAACTGTAATAATTGAATTCACCTATGGATGCCAGGTGGAGGCAGAAAAGCATATAGCGTACAAACAATGACAAAGCAATAAATACTTTCTGGTTATATGCCAGTTTCACAGTAACAGCCATTTCTACTAATGCATAGTGTCCCCAAAGTAGGTTTCAACGTTTATTTCAGGATGTGAAAATTGCCTCATTGATTTTGCATTTGTTTTGTGGCTAACTAGCCTGTATCCAGTATGAAGAACAGCATGGATTGTGCTCTCTAACGACCGGACTCTACCGATTGGCAACATTATTGGTAAGTAAGAAATAGGGCTAGGGGTCAACAATTCTGAACTTAACCTTTAAATGCACCATGTAGGGCTATTTTCTTGTTTTTCGTCCATTTGTTGTCACTTCAGAAGAACCCCTCCAGGCAGGGTTAACGATAGGTTATGTAGATAACCTAGTTATATTAGTATAGGCTAAGCTCCCGCTCTGAGCCTTACGAGATACCCTATATCGCCTGTGATACCTAATGTATCTCCCACGAACAAAAACACATGCACCCCACCTGTATGGGGCCCCGCCCCTTATGGTGGCACCACCCATATAATCATGACTCTGGTCATGACACACCCTTCCTCGCCAAAAACCCGTCCCAGGAAAAGATCCCTCAAGAGGGAACTCAGGGCGCGCAGAGCGGGAGCTTAGCCTATACTAATATAACTAGGTTATCTACATAACCTATCGTTATATTTCGTATGGCATCGCTCCCGCTCTGAGCCTTACGAGATAATGGGGAAGAGCGGGTGCGAGACCCGACAGATGTACCCCCTGAGGACCCGTAAGCCCACATCAAGGGGTGCGGGGAGCCCTGTCACCCCATCCTTCCTAACGAAGGGGGGGCGCAGTCAACTCCACCTGAATGCGAACAAGAGGGAGCCAGAACCCCTTGAACACACCGTACAGGCGGAACCACGTGTGACTCAACACACTGCGGCCCATACCCATACACTCCCGCTACCCGACCAAAGGACGGGAAGCAGGAAAGGCCACAGACCCCAGAACCGCCTGGGAGACAGAACCCCCGGTCATGTCCATGAGGTAAAACCTTACAAAGGAGCCCGGGGAGGACCATGAAGCTGCAGCACAGATGTCCTCCACCGAGGCCCCACCCAGGAGAGCGGCAGAGGCAGCCACCCCACGAGTGGAGTGCGCCCTGACGCCCCCAGGGGGATCCTGCCCAGCCAGCGTGTAGCAGAGGGTAACACCCTCGCACAACCAATGGGACAGGCGCTGCTCCGACAGTGCCTTACCAGCACGAGCCCCACCGTAACAGACAAAAAGCTGGTCGGTAACCCTGAAATCCTGAGTACGGCTGAGGTAAATCCCCAAGCACGGACTGGACATGACAGGTGAAGGCCCGCATCTAACTCACCAGTGTGAGGAGGAGGACGAAACGCCTGAACCACAATATCCCGGGAGCGGAAAGAACTCCGGATATTCTCAGGCACGAAAGCAGGATTAGGTCGCAGAGTGACACCGCAATCGGTCCGAAAAGACAGGCACTCTGGACGTACCGAGAGAGCACAGAGCTCACCTACGCGTTTAGCGGAAGTGACAGCCAGAAGGAACGCGGTCCTGAAGGACAGCTGTCCCAACGGCGCCCGCTCGAGCGGCTCAAACGGGGCCAAGGACAACCGACCGAGGACCAATTGAAGATCCCAAGTCGGAGCCAAGGAGCGTTGCACCGGCTTAACGCCGTAAGCGCGACAGTGGAGGGAGCATGCGCATTCCAGATGGTAACACCATCAGGATCAAGAACCTGCACCCCTCAACGTACCCGTCCCAACAACTGACCTAACAGATGTATGGGGAAGAATCCCTGGCGGCACGGCATCGGTCCCAGACCTGCCTGGCCATGTCCAGACGCAATCCTCACCCGTCAGGATGAGGGCCGCCCCGCGACAGTACACCTGCACCCACATTCTCCCTGCCGGGGATGTGGGGAGCCCTTAGGCCGCGCAGATGGACGACGCCCATAGCCAGCCGCCCGCCGCCTGGTGCAGACAGGGGGAGCGTACTCCTCCCTGTCTGTCGATACACGACACTGACGTCGTATCGTCCGTCCTGATCAACACCATTTGTGGACCAGAAGGACCGCTTTCAACACCAACACATTGAACGTAGCGCAGACCGGGCAGCATGGTTTGCCAGCTGCCCCCTACTGCGTTGGCCCGACGCATCACCAGCGAGGGAGGCGTCGGTGAAAACGCGACGTGAGACAGCGCCGTAACCGTCCTAGGACGGAACCTCCCGAGCGTGTTGACAACACGCTCCGAGATGGATGCCCATAGCCCTCCAACCGTTGACTGGGAAGAGGAATACTCTACATCCAGTCTACAGCAACCCCAGGCTGGTAGAGACCTGCCTGGTACGAGACCTGACGATCCACCTTGACCGCGAAGGACCAGAACGTCATCAGGGCAGAACACTCCGTAACCCCGGATGACGCAGAGGCCCCAGTGCGGCCTCCACGCACTTGGTGAAGATGCGGGGAGCCAGAGAAAACCGAACGGCAGCCTCTGGTACTCATACGCTAACCCTGCAAAGGAAGCGTAGGTAAGCCCTAGGATGGAAGATCGGGGATGCGCATACGCATCCTACAGGTCTATGGAGGAGAACCAGACCCCCACCTGACAGTGTTCAACAGGTAGGAGACGATCCAAAAAATGCTGAACCTTCCCATGGGACAGGTCCAGCCTGGGTCTTACACCCCTCCCTCCCGACTTCTCGGGCAGAGAACACCGGGAGGAGAACGCCACGACGATGGCTTGCTTCGTCCACAGAGATTGGATCTCGTCGACCAGAGCTGTCCCTGCTGGAGACCCCGACAACAGGGTCTGTACCAAACCTGAAAACGGGTGGGGTTGTGTAAACACAAGTCCCCGCCTCACCATTCTCTCCATCTACCTCGACATATGGTACTGCCGTAGTCATATGTGACGACACTCCCAACGCACCCGCCGTCACGTGGCGCAGGTCCGCCAGGAACTGTAGATAGTTGGCCCGGTCCCCCCCGCTGTGCGAAGACAACCCTGGAATCGTGCGAGGAGCGCGTTCCGTGTCGGAACACCTGACCCTGACACCACCCACGAGGCAATCGCACCCAAGGGGGAACCCCGACAGAAAAGGGCCTGTCTGATACGGGGGGCTTCCGATCAAAAAAGCCCCCCCACTGAACACCCCTCCAGAACATGCTGAAGGAGTTGTTCCGCAGCCGGACATGCAAGGTGTAAGGCCCCCATGGGTTCCTACACACCGTAGCCCTGCAGTGATATCACTACCACCCCAAACCATGTGAGCTGCGACCACTTGCCAATATTCCAGGAGTGGGAGCACCAACATGATACCTGGCCTGGCGAAGGCGAGGCCGGGGAAGCCCGCACTGTGTGCCTCAAAAGGTTTCGAGCCCCCCTGCTGACAACACTTAAGTTGACAGACGTAACACCAGGCTCAACCAACACAGTTCAAGGTGTGGGAGCCGCTTGACAGCACAACATTCTCACGGACAGACCCAGGCTCAGCCATCAACTGGGTGTCAGCCCCTGTCTCCATGAGAAGCGAAGAATGGGGCCGCATACGCTTCAATGAAGGTTCGCGGCCCGCAGCCAAAGGAGAATGCTCAGAGCCCCGCCTCTGGGGATACCAGAGAGAGGATTGAACGGGGAGCGGGCTGCTCGCGGCAAAATGACGACGGAGTGGTTTACCAACACCGAAATCACCCAAAATGGCCGATCCCTCGGCCGCCAAGACTGTCGGCCTCGCGATACCCTGTCGATTCTCCAACCAGGGCACCACTGGCGGGGGAAACATGGCCGCCTGTCGAGGGCCCCGTCATCGCCGCTGACGAGGCCGTGCTCTCTCTTCTTCTGGCTGCGCGGTGTGAGGCGGTGTAGGGCCTAGGACAATACCGCCCGCGCTCCAGCAGAAGACCAAAATCCCCTGCGGAGAGGGGAACCCTGAGCGGTTATAGCTTGCGGCTGGGTCAAAGCTAATAACGTCAACATCCTCGACGGAGTGGTTTACCAACACCGTGCGCGATGTGTCGACGTCGGCCGGCCCTCAAGGCCCCTCCACCAGACACCATCTCGCCAGGCCGACCCATGGTGTCGGCCGGGCGGGGCATTGTTTCAATATATCAAAAACAAAGGACTGACGTTAACATGGAGCACCAGTGGTGATTGCAAACAGCACCCTCCACTGTGGTGTGGACCATGAAAAGGTTAAATGAATAAAAAGAGCTAAACCACAAAAACTGTAGAATGAGCAAACCCATACACACAAAGTTTAAGGGGAGACGGACCAGACCCGTCTTCATTCAAAATATTCACAACAGAACACCAGCCCCAGTTTAGCCCATTTACCAAAAAAGGTAAACAAAGCCCCCCCCCCGCACTACTCCCCCAGTATACCGATTGACCGTCAGTATGAATGGTTTGAGAGGAGAGAAAGCTGTAGCAAGACAGACCTTCTCATAGCAGAGTGACAAAATGAAACAATAGCCCCCTACACAGGGCCGCCCCAGGAGATGGGGGGCCTCGCGTCTAAAAACGCACAGGGCCTCACATTTCTCCCAAGCGGCCCTGCCCTTATACTACTGCAGCCTAACGCCAGGCAATGTGGAACCCAAGACAACAATTGCCTGTGCACAGACACGCAACATGTTTACCATGTCGGCTGGACCCATAGCCCCACTACCCGACGCCAACCCAGATGGGAACACCGTTCAACAAACCCCGCCGGAACACAAGGTAATACCTGGCTAGAACCTAGCCACGACCTACCCCGTTGTCAACCCATTTACCCGAAAAAGGTAAATAGAACTCAAAACCCCACAACAGCTACCGACTGACCTTCATTGATGAACCGGGCAAGAGGCGGGAGAGTGACAACATCTCACGGCGGAGACATTAAAACAGCATAGCAATTAGCAGTAGTGATAGCATGCGGCAGTAGCGATAGCATGTTAGCATAGCTTTAGATGTTTTAGCAGCACGCCCAAGACAGCTTGGAAACCGTTCCCTGCAGAGAACGTTCACCAAACCATCTTGCCCCTGGCGCCAACACACAACAAGGTTGTGTTAACAACACAAACCAGCATTACTAACACTAATACCCATGCCTGAAGACACAGGGCCTACCTGAGTACAAGCTGGCCCGACAGCCAGCCTTGTACAGCTGAACCTCGATGTGCAGTCATCAAACGAGGAACATCACAGGCCCGTCGTGTCGCCGAAAACATGCGTCGAAGATGCCAGGGGCCAGCAACCTCCGGTAAGCTTCCAACATTATTAATCTTCCTTAATCTTTTACATTCCGCTAGCTCGCATGGTGCAAGCATCCAGTGCGCTGGGACGAAAATAGAGGAAGGGTGTGTCATGACCAGAGTCATGATTATATGGGTGGTGCCACCATAAGGGGCGGGGCCCCATACAGGTGGGGTGCATGTGTTTTTGTTCGTGGGAGATACATTAGGTATCACAGGCGATATAGGGTATCTCGTAAGGCTCAGAGCGGGAGCGATGCCATACGAAATATAACTTGGAAGCAGACTGAGATCCCCTCACACAAGTGGACCAGGTACTTTGGGGAAACTACTCTGAAAGCATAGTTTTACAAGCTACCAAATTAATTACAGTATGAAGGAAATCAATGGTTTTCAGTATGGTTATAACAACATATAGATATGAGGTACGTAGGTAAAAACCTTTTAATTACGGTAAAGTGGGGTTTAGCCTCTCTCCTACATCAGTATTAGACTGAGGGGCACACTGAAAGTGTCTGTGTAGAAGCAAGCATTTGAAATAAGAAGCTAGAAAGAGAGGCAAGGTCATTCATGGCTAGGAGATAGGGCGTTGCTATGGCTAACAGCGATTGCTAGGGAAACAGACTTTATAGCTGTGAGGTTGCTATAGTGACAGAAAGATGGTGGTCACCATGACAATGCAGATAAGGAGCGGCTAGGGCAGGGGTCGGCAACCTGCGGCTCCGGGGCCGCATGCGGCTCTTTAGCCACTCAGCTGCGGCTCCCTGGTAAATGTTTTTTTTTTAACTTTTTTTTTTTATCTCTTATTTTGGAGATCGAGGTCATACTGTGACACTGAAATGAAAAAATATTTCATCAACTAAAATATTTCATCAACTAAAATATACAGTATGTCACACCCCGCGCCTCTCCCTGCCGTCTGCAAGTGGCACCCCCAGTAAGCTAACCATGGTCTGAGGAAAATAGAGGGTTTAATTCAGCGTGGACAGATTAATTTGCTTTCACGACTAACGATGCAGGCTTACTTGTATGCATGATATGTGGTGAGAAATTTGCAAACAACAAAAAATTTACTTTTTATTTGATAGATTTTCCACAAATAAGGGAAGGACTCAAATATGTAAGGGATAATGTATAGCTACAAGGTCATTGTCGCAAAATAATTTACAGAGACTGCGTTCTGGAACACAGAGGCGCCGCGCCGAGGTGTTCTAAACGCAGTTAAGGTCAATTATTTTGATAGCTATACATTATCCCGCTTATTACAGGGCTAACTTACTAACAATATACGTAATACATTTTACACCATCGACAAGACGAGATCAAATGCAGACGCAGTTGTTCTGTTGCTCCTCTGTCATCAGCAGGTGTGTGGACTTGATTGCACCTGACGTAGTGCAGCTGTGCATATGGTAAAGCTTAGCTTTTGTGACTGCGATCAAAATGCTTGATTGTGATTGGTCAATAGTGCTCTGTTGCCCCTAGCAGCGGTCATTATTGCGCGTTGCCCCTAGCAGCGGTGAATTATCGAGAAATAATTGACCGCTGCTAGGGGCAACAGAGCGCTATTGACCAATCACAATCAAGCATTTTGGCGAATGTTAAAACGCCATGTAATAAACCTGAATAGTTCAGGGTTTTATTTCAAAGTTGGTCTACAGACACCAGTGTTTTGTCTCCTCTTCTGTGTTTTATTTAAAAGTAGGTCTACACACTACACAGCCAGTCTTTTTTCTACTCTTCATAAGAGTGAGGTTTTCCTTTGTATGTCAAAACATTTCTTTTTGTTGCTTTATAATTCCATTAACAAACTGTGTGCTATAAGTATAATGTATAATAAATCGCAAATTACTTTGGGTATGCAATCGTCAGGTGTTTTATGCTAAATGTGGGGTATGCTTGGGGACAGGGCCGTCTGGGAGAAATGCGAGGCCCTGTGTAAGATTTAAACGCTGTGTGTGTTAGAAAGAGAGAGATAGAGAGAGAGCATGTCTGTTTGTGTGTGTGTGTTAGAGAGAGAGCATGTATATGTGTGTGTGTGTTAGAAAGAGAGAGAAAGATAGAGATATAGAGCATGTCTGTGTGTGTTAGAAAGAGAGAGAGAGAGAGAGAGAGAGAGAGAGAGAGAGAGAGAGAGCATGTGTGTTTGTGTGTTAGAGAGAGAGAGCATGTCTGTGTGTGTGTGTGTGTGTGTTAGAGAGAGAGCATGTATGTGTGTGTGTTAGAGCAGTGGTTCCCAAACCTCTCCTCGAGACACCCCAGCCGTTCCATGTATTTGTTAAATTCCACCACCAGCACACCCGATTCAACTAATAAAGGGCTTTTTAAGTTGAATCAGGTGTGCTGGTGGTGGAATTTAACAAATACATGGAACGGCTGGGGTGCTTCGAGGAGAGGATTGGGAAGCACTGTGTTTTAGAGAGAGAGAGAGAGAGAGAGAGAGAGAGAGAGAGAGAGAGAGAGAGAGAGAGAGAGAGAGAGAGAGAGAGAGAGAGATCAACGGCGGGAAAGAATAGGTTGCATGAAAAACTCACCCTAACGCAGAATCAATGGCAAAGTTGGAAGGAGACGACATCGACGCATTTTCCGTGGAGATGAAAGGTACCAGTCCCTTGGGAGTCCTAGTTTATCTGCCACACGTTAGCACTCGATAACGTAGCAATTAGCTAAAGGCAGGGACGGTAACTAGCGTTAGCTAACGCTAGCTAGCTTGCTACTCTAGCCGACATAGCTATAGCCTGACTGAAGGTTCGAACATGCAACAACTTTCATCTTCAGTCCATCTGCCGAACATCCTCTTCGTCTTGGCAAAGTTGGCATAACCATCATACTTGGTATGATAACAAGCTTATGGCACACAGTGTTATTTCTTCTGCTCCATGCTGCTTTTCAAAAGACATCCACTCGCTCCTCTGGATAGCGCTGAATAGATCCTGTACCTGGCTGACTGTAGCCCCTTCCCTCGTGGATCCGGGAAGAGCCCGGAACACTATTCTACAAACGTGTCTATCTGCAGAGCAGCAGAGCCGCAGCAGAGCCGCAGAAACCGGAACACTATTCTACAAACGTCTAATGTGAAATATATAAGCATGTAAGCAAAACTAGATTTTAGGTCTGTGATGAAAAAGGGCCTCGCAGGAAGGGGGGCCTCGCAAAAAAAATAAATAATAATAATAATAATAAAATAAATAATAAAAAAACGATTTTTTTTTTTTTTTTTTTTTTTTTTTTGCGAGGCCCCCCTTCCCGCGAGGCCCTGTGCGACCGCACTGCTCGCACACCCCCTGAGGCGGCCCTGCTTGGGGATAACTATATATAAAATGTTATACACTGTGTTATCTTCATTTTAAGGGCAAATTGGTTTTGCGGCTCCAGAGGAATTATATTTTGTGGGGGGAAATGGCTCTTTTGATAGTAAATGGTGCTATAGTAACGAGATAGCCACACAACGAAGAGAGTTGTGGACAGGCAGTCACAACAGCAGTTATAATGTATATTTTCATCAATACGTTTGTTTACCAATAGGTTAAAGTGTTATTAGTGATATTTTATTTTTTGAAATGTGGTATTGTGATCGCGAAAATCCGCCATTTTGAAAAAGCGACCGTCGCTGAATGTAGTAATTTTTTTTTCCATTTTTCTAATTTTCTCCTGTCCCCAATTTTGCATTGTCCAATTCTACCCTCCCCTGTCTCGAACGCTGTTAGGCCATGCCTCCCACAAGCCAGCTGCAATGTGGACGAAGCCTTGCATCACGTGTCCCCTCCGGTACTCGAGGAGGCAGCCGTCGCATCTTTTCACCTGCACAGCGCGATCTCTCAGCAGCGAGGGTCTGCGTGGGAGGGACACGCCGCCCTCGTCGCTTCCTGATTCTACTGCGCAGGCGCACCAACCGACCTGTAGGAGTCGCTGTCCACAACGTCCGATCCCCACCCACCAGCTTCCCACCCCCTAATACTGCCAATTGTATTAGTATGAACGACCAGCCAAGCTGGTAGCAACGCCGAGAGCTGGGCTCAAACCCAGCATCTCCTGCGTTGGTGGTGAGCGCCTTGCCCACTGCACCACCTAGAATGTAGTCATTTTGAGAAGAGGACATCCAGAGCTTTCAATGAGCGTTAAAACAAAAAAAACTACACTTCCCAAAGGCTTCTAGCTCCCTTGAAACAAATGACTTGCTTATGAATTTTTTTTATTCTCTTATTACTCTGGAGTATATACAACAAAACTGAACATTATTGGCATATATTGGAGCGCAGTTAGTTTGTCTCCCCTATTTTGAGAATTTAGCAACCATCCAATTTGAAATCAGTTTCAAAATGGCGGAGCTGTTGCAAGAATAAAAAACCTACTGTACATATGTAGCAGGTATATAAAATATACTAATGTTGTATTCCACAAAGATCCCTCCCTAACGTTTTATTTTAATTGTTTATTATTATTTTTACTCTAATAGTCTTTTATTTTGAAGCCGTCGTCACTTCCTGCCGAAGTGACGTTTTTCCCCTTGCACCTCCCCTCTCGCGCCAGACTATCTGGAATGCTGACAGGGGTAAGACGTGCTTTCAGTGTCTGTAAATATATCAGGTCTAAAAGAACGCACTATTGTAAATAAGTTGCCGGGCAATGAACCGGAGTTGTATATAGTGGTAACTGTGTTAATGTGGACAATTTTGCACTTTTTGTAATGTGGTTTAGCTGTGGTGGCGAACTATTGTACGACACATGCTGACTGAGTTTGTGGTTATGGTCTGAGCAATGTGTGTTAGGCCTCGTTTCTCACAGCGTGACATTTCTCCCCCACTGTAGCTTATGCAAGTTATTGACGCCATCTGCTGGCCAAGTGTTGACATGTACCTGTGGGATGTTTCAACAGGTAATTGGAGATGTCTTATTATTTAATTTGTATTATTTCATTGTGTATTTTATTATTATTGTGATATTTCAATGTATCATTCAAAGAGACTATCTGGAATGCTGACAGGGCTTATGCAAGTTATTGACGCCATCTGCTGGCCAAGTGTTGACATGTACCTGTGGGATGTTTCAACAGGGGAAATAAAACACTGAATGGCAACAACTGTCTCATCACTTCCACTACACGACGACGACACAGAGGGTGGCCTTTAGACCAGTTACAGTGGTGCCGTGACCCGGATACGCAAGAACCAACGCCAGCTTGGTCACCGGGAGGTCGTCGAACGGAACTACAGAAGAAAGATGCTGTGATCACTAAAAAAAAATTTTGCAATGAGGGTCAAGGCCAGCTTGATCATCGGAGGTCGGAGGAAGAGGAGGAAGAAGAAGAAAAAAAAGAAAGTTCCCTTGGGAGGTTTGTGTCGAAGTGACTGTGTCACGGTTGAGAGGACATCGTGTTCTTTCTAAGAAGAAGAGAGAAGAGGACATCGTGTTCTTTCTAAAAAAGGAGGACACCGTGTTCTTTCTAAAAAAGGAGGACACCGTGTTCCAGTGTTCGAATTATGAGGGGACCAATGGGGGCTCAGCCCCCATAGCTATAGTCTGAGCCCCCATAGTCAAGACCCCCTGTGGGGGTCTCTCAAAAAAATTATATATTTTTTTTTTTTTTTGTACGAATTAGTATTATTTATGCTACCTAAATAAATTGTTATTAGATCATATTTTTCTTTTCAGTTTTTAAAAGAACAGCGTAATTAATGTTGTGGAATAGGCTGCATTTCACCTCCAAGCCGCTATGTGTCGCCCATGAGCGTCGCCCCATAAGTTTAACGCTACTCCAACCTAGTGAAGAAGAAGCAGCTGATGTAAACAGAAGGCTGCCGGTCCGTCTGTGTCCTGCAGGCTGCAACTGAAAACATAAACACTAAACAGTACGCCACATGCCGCCAAAAAAAAGGCTCAACCCGCCGCAAGGCTGTACAAAGCTGGACAGCTTTGGTTTTATAAAAAGGCCAAAGTCTGATGCTGTTAGTGCAGCAGCTAGCAGCGCTACTGTCACTGAAGTTGACACTGCTAGTGCTAGTACTAGTGTTAGCTCTGCTGCTCCTGTGCGCAGTGCACCTGTTATTGTTACCGCGCCGTTTGCCACTGCCAGACCCGAGTCTCCACCACTAGACCTGGACTGCGCTGCTACTCAACCACCACAATGCTGGGGTCCGAGTCAGTGGATCTTTTGAAAAAATAAATATAGCTGGTTATTTGCCATGGAGGGATGCATTGGCTGCCTTCCATGTAAAAACGCCAAGATATTGTTAAATAAATCATTTGGAGCCCATTTGGCAGAGCAGTGGATGAATGGGACTGTGACTAGCTCTCAGAGCAAGAAGTTGAGGAAGAAAATATACTTGCACAGTGATAGCGTTGCTCATAAGCAAGCTATAGAATGTCAAACCCAGAAGAAAGTGCTTCCAAGAAAAGTGAGCGAAATCACATCTGCTTTGCTCAAGGAGACAGCCAGTTCATTCAGGGCAGCATATACTGTCGCTAAAGAAAGGTTGCCTTATACCAAATTGAACCCCCTTATGACACTTAATGAGTTGAACGGTGCGACAGTCGGGCCAGTTCACCGATCCGATCATTCTTGTGCACAGATCATAGAGCACATTGCCACAGAGATGAAAAAAAAAATTGTTTCTCGTGTCAAATCGCAGGATTCACGTATTAGTATAACACTGGATGAAAGCACAATTCATGGAAAAGCTTACATGATAATTTATGTCAGATGTGATGTCACTGGGGATGGAGATGTGGACAATGTTTTTCTTGACCTTGTTGAACTTGATAAGGGCACAGATGCAGAGTTGCTTGATTACCTGTGCACATTTGTTTATAACATTATTTATTTTGATTTATACAAGTATGAAGAGTTTATCGCCGGCCACTAGAGGGCAGCTTTTATGTTCATTTTATTATCAGATGATAATGTTACTTACTGTATCCTGATGAATGCTGCTGTTTTTTTCCATTCGATTATTTTGTTAGTTTTTGATTTATAAGTGCAGAGACAAATAAATGTTAATTCAAGTTCATACATTTTGTCTCATTTTTCAAATTAAATTGTTGTATTTTATCAGATGCAAAATGCAAATAAGTAAATATGGCATTATATATCAGAGGTGAGTAAGAAAATGAACAAATATTGATGGTTAAGAATGAGACTGAATAATGACATCACACAATAGTCTAATGATTAGACTGTTGTGTGATGTCATTATTACTTAGTATTAGACAAATTCTAATGAGATATTCCTCTAAATATGACTTCGAAAACAGCCACAATTTCAGGAAAATAATAGTAAAAAAAAAAAAAATTCAGGGGGCCCCCATAGCTCTCAGATGATAATTCGAACCCTGCCGTGTTCTTTCTAAAAAAGGAGGACATCGTGTTCTTTCTAAAAAAGGAGGACATCGTGTTCTTTCTAGAAAAGAGGACATCGTGTTCTTTTTGAAAAAAGAAGAAAGTTGAGTTGTTGAAAAGGACTGGTGGTCAGTTTTTGTTTTTCTGTTTGTTTAAAGGTGCTGAAGCATTTGGAGATTTTTTTTTTGTGATTAGTGGAATATATATATAATTTTTTTCCCTTCTTTCCTGATAGCTCGTTTTGTAGTGAGAGAAGGAGGATGGATCCCTATGTCGTGGAGGGGATTTCATAATTTTTCCTCTGATGGTGATTTAATACATGTAAATAGTATAAATGTGGGATTGTTGATCGTTATTTGGTTAGCTGTTTGACAACAGTTGCGGTGGTGTGGTGAAATGGCAGCGTGCAGAGCCTGGAATTTTATTGTCATGTCACTGGAACTCTCTGCTTTGGTGCAGAGCTGGTGCCCTACAATACAGAGTCGGGAACTCTCTGTCATGTCACAGGAACTCTGTGCTTTGTGCAGAGGCCAATTTTTTTTTGATTTCACGCTCCTTGATTTCCGCGTCCTGTGTTTGTATCTTAAGTGTTTAGGTTGTAGGGCGGGTTGCCGTAGTTGCTGCAGTTAGCTCACACCGTGTGGTCAAGGGGCAGTATACTATAGTGACTGCGGTTAGCCTTCGCGGGGCAGTGTACTGTAGCGGCTGCAGTTGGCTCACACCGTAGAAACCGACGTTGTCTAGGTCAATGGGCAGTATACTGTAGTTGCTGTAGTCAGTGCATATTTGTTTAGTCTGTGTACACTTTAGTCTTGCAATGTGTCACTGTAAGTAGTGTTACTGCATGTGCTCACAGGTAGGATATGGGACTTGAGTAGGCCGGGTAGGTTTGGTGTATAAGGCACCAAGCGTTTCTAGGAGGAACAGGGGCCTGATCAACCTTTTGTTTTCTCTGAACCTGTTTGACAGGTAGCTTCTAGCTGATTCTGAAGATACGTTTCTTCATGTAAACCCGTGCCGGTTCTGACGTAGTGTTGGAGGTCCCAGTTAGTGTGTCCTGTAGGTTCGGGATTTTAGCGGAATTCAGGGGGGGAGTATGTAGCAGGTATATAAAATATACTAATGTTGTATTCCACAAAGATCCCTCCCTAACGTTTTATTTTAATTGTTTATTATTATTTTTACTCTAATAGTCTTTTATTTTGAAGCCGTCGTCACTTCCTGCCGAAGTGACGTTTTTCCCCTTGCACCTCCCCTCTCGCGCCAGACTATCTGGAATGCTGACAGGGGTAAGACGTGCTTTCAGTGTCTGTAAATATATCAGGTCTAAAAGAACGCACTATTGTAAATAAGTTGCCGGGCAATGAACCGGAGTTGTATATAGTGGTAACTGTGTTAATGTGGACAATTTTGCACTTTTTGTAATGTGGTTTAGCTGTGGTGGCGAACTATTGTACGACACATGCTGACTGAGTTTGTGGTTATGGTCTGAGCAATGTGTGTTAGGCCTCGTTTCTCACAGCGTGACATTTCTCCCCCACTGTAGCTTATGCAAGTTATTGACGCCATCTGCTGGCCAAGTGTTGACATGTACCTGTGGGATGTTTCAACAGGTAATTGGAGATGTCTTATTATTTAATTTGTATTATTTCATTGTGTATTTTATTATTATTGTGATATTTCAATGTATCATTCAAAGAGACTATCTGGAATGCTGACAGGGCTTATGCAAGTTATTGACGCCATCTGCTGGCCAAGTGTTGACATGTACCTGTGGGATGTTTCAACAGGGGAAATAAAACACTGAATGGCAACAACTGTCTCATCACTTCCACTACACGACGACGACACAGAGGGTGGCCTTTAGACCAGTTACACATACAGCAGATTTCATTCTCTGTTCTTCATGCATGCCTGGTGATACTAAATCCAAATTGAACTCTGCAATTTGAAAGAGGAGATTTGGCCAGATCCATAGTGTGCAAATTGGCTATAATAATAGGCCTCATATTCTATATTCTATAATAATATTTCAAATTGCATGGGTCCGGATGGCAGAATTCAGTGCTGTATCTACAAAACCTTCTGTTTAATCATCTTCCCTTTATTAATTTCCTTAGATGTTTTGTACACGTGATCTCAAGAAGGTACTGAACAAGCTCAGTGGCAGTTTTTCATGTCTGGTCATTTTTAGCATGGTGTTATTCACTGTCAAAGATGCAAAGAAAAATCATAATTCATATTCTCCTTTGTTTCATCACAATTTAAGCAAGCCTAGTAATAGACACAATATTTCTGACACTGGGAATACATTCACTGAGGTCCATAGATGTCCCTAGATACAAAAAACCTGCAAATGGACTTGTAGAAGTGGAGCAATATTCCATTTACTTATGCAGCACTGAAAATTAAGATCGCTTCTACCGCCATTCTATCGCCTTCTATCGCCCTCTAACACCCCTTCCTGACAGGCAGCGACGCGAGCGAGCGTGATTGCGAAAATGATTCAAATGTATTCGTTTTAATCAGACTATCCTGACCTGCCGCGAGCGACAGCGAACTGAGCGGCGATGTCGTCCCCCCCTCAAATATTCGCTCGCTGTGTCTCTAGTTGAGCGATTACGCGGCCGAGTCCCGCCCCTAAACACTTTTTTATTAGGGATGCTCGATATTGGCTTTTTTACCGATACCGATATTCCGATATTGTCCAACTCTTAATTTCCGATACCGATATCAACCGATATATGCAGGGTTTCCCCCCCAAAAAACTGAATAATTTCAGGTAACTAATAATTTCAGTGGATATATATATAACAAATATTGTTATTGTTTTTTTTTTTTTTTAACCGATACCGATATTTTCCGATATCACATTTTACTGCCGATATCGGCTGATAATATCGGTCGGCCGATAATATCGGACATCCCTACTTTTTATTGGTCAAGAATCGCAGGCTGCTTTCCCCCCTGTGTGCTTCCAGGTAAACACACACACAGACACACTCGGACACGCGCCGCGTCATATCAGGACAGTGTCGCGCGCGATTTCGTCTCCAGTTCGCTCGCTCGCTCCCTGTCAGGAACCGGTGTAACGCAGTGGCGAATCCTTATGGAAGCCAACGGAAGCCATGCCTCCCTAATATTAAAATATGAATTAATATCAAATATGAAATATGAAAAAAAAAAAAAAAAAAATTAATATAGTTTACATTCTTTTTCATCTGTGCATCTGTGTTACAATTTTTTATTTTTTTTTTTAAATATCTCCCTCTTCTCCTTCTCACTCCCTCTAACACACTGTCAGACTCACTGTGCTCATTGCAGCTAGTATAGGAGAGAGGCAGGGGGTAGGTCTCTTTCTCCAGGCTTCCAGCATTATAGAGTCCAAATCCGATCCTAGCCAATCAGATTCGAGCTGACTGCCACACCCTAAAAATGTAAAACGGGGCTGTGAGGAAAACACTCGTAGCCCCGAAAATGCTTAGAAAAGGAAAACAGAAAGCGTGGAATAAACTCGCCGAAACGGAAAAGTGTCCCACGGGCGCGCCGTGATTCCGATCCACGTGAAAATATTCACGGCCATAGAGGAGACCGTGGGACACCTTTTTGCAACCGAATATGTGTCTCGAATTTGCTCCCACGCGGCGCGCAAAATCGGACCAAAAATGAACCAATGCTCCAGCAGTATTAATGACCCTGATGTAAACAAGACAAACGTCTTTCTCTGGTCTGCATCCCCTTGAGCCGTACTGTATTGTACCCATTCTGCAATCTGTTAAATAAATAAAAATAAAGTTTGATTGGCCGCCGAGCCATACTGTAGTGTACATGGTGACTGCTTGACTTAAAAAAATAAAATAAAAAAAAATATTAATACAAATATTTAATAATTCCCCTGTTATTTTACCCACGCGACGCCACTGGTGTAACGCCCTCGTCAAATAGTAGCGTGGTTGCGGCTTCTGTTTTGTGCCGCCAGGAGGCGCAAAGTCAAGTTGGAAATCATTATATCCATCCAGCGCACCGCTGTGTGTGTGTGTGTGTGCGACACACATATTATTTTGTAATGTAATGCTTTTCTGTTGATTATTTAACTGTTATTGGTACAGTAATTGTGTGGAATTTTTGATTAACGTGCGTTTTTTATGGTTAATCAGCTGAGATGTACAGTATTATATTATTATTTATGTTGAGACAACCTAGCCTGCTGGCCCGAAGACCCGCCCCTACTCTGCCTCTGATTCGCAGACTGTGGGTGGTTGGGGGCTCTTGTTGGGGGAAATGTGACTGGACACGTTACAGCTGGTAATTATAGTCTCGCGATTGACTTAATTGAATTAATGTGTCTGTTATATTGTACTTAGGGCTGTCAGTTTATCGCGTTAATTAGATTAATTAATTACACAGCAAATTATCGAGTTATGAAAATTAACTCAAAATGTATTACAAAAAAAATATTAAAAATAAAATGTTATATAATTTTTATTTTTTATCACATTAATTCCATAAGAACGTAGAATACACATTTACAGACTTTTTTTTATATGGCCCATTTGCATGTTCTTGGTATCTGATTCTAGGGACATCTATGGATCTCAGGGAATGTATTCCCAGTGTCAGAAATACTGTGTCTGTTACTAGGCTTGAGTAAATTGTAATGAACCAAAGGAGAATATCAATAAAAAAATATTCTTTGACTGTGAATAACACTATGCGCAAATTGACCAGACCTGAAAAATCTAAGCAAATTAATAGATGGAAGATGATTAAACAAGGTTTTGTAGATACAGTACTGAATTCTGCCATCCGGACACATGCAATTTGAAATATGATTATAGAATATAGAATATCAGGCATAAAATGGTTATGCGATTCAAATGCGATTAATTAGATTAATTAATTACAAATCCTGTAATTAATTAGATAAATTTTTTTAATCGCCTGACAGCACTAATTGTACTGTACACTACAGACATAAGACAGACCATTTTCGTTCATGTGATCATGCCGTCCTGATTTCAGCCTGTCTGTTGCTGTACTGAACTTACTGGTAAGTTAACTTAGGTTTAATGTTAGTTTGTTTACTGCAGTTATGTCAGAACGACAATCAACTAAGGTAACGTTACAGTAGCAACTGCTCAAATAAAGCATATCCACATTGCTAAGGTCTCCCATATATGAAATGGATTCTTGTATACAAATATTTTACTGCAAAACTTGTTAAATTGATAGATATTGTTATACACCCCCAAAGGAAAAAAATAACCAAAATATATATAACTATGAATTGAAAATGGGGGACCCTGATGTAAACAAGACGAAAGTCTTTCTCTGGTCTGCATCCACTTAACAATTGTGTGTATTGAGCCGTACTGTATTGTACCCATTCTGCAATATGTTAATAAAGTTTTCATTAATTCAGGTGTGCCGGGCAACACAGCTCTCTACTCTCTGGGCCCTGGACTGGACACCGCAACCCACTCGCCTCAGCCTAATCTGAAACATACTGTATGGAGGATCAGTCTCCCTGATGGAGCAACATCAGTGATTTATTTCAAATATATATATATATATATATATATATATATATAATATAAATATATATATATTTAGGTCCTCCTCCTTATATACAAAGCACTAAATGGAACAGGACCAAGCTACATAGCAAATTCTCTAGTCAACTATGTGCCTCCTAGAACATTGCGATCATCTACTACTGGTCTATTGTTATTTGCACTTGCAAACATACATTCTGGAATAAAAGAAGTAAAAGAATAACAGTTTAAATGTGCAGGAAAGGTCAAAAGCCCAAGGGCTTATAAGCGACCTCCCCTCTTAAACTATACTGTAGGAAACTACACAGAACCCCCCCCCCCCCCTCCTCCACACAACTAACACAAGTTTAAAGTTTCAAGTGTAATTGAGACCCATTATTATTTCCATGTTCCACTCAGGGGTGATGTAGTGTGCAGTAACTAATTGTACTTGTAGGGCTGTCAACGAATATTCTATATTGAAATGAAGTCTTAAGTCACAGTAACTAAACATATTTGAGTTGCCTTTACTTGAAAGCCTTACAGTAAGTCACAGTAACTGTACATATTTGAGTTCCCTTCACTGAGAATTGTATGTATACTGTACATATTCTCTAAGTCAACTGCCTGTCTTTTTAACTTTCTGTCTACAGTAAGTGCATGTCTATGGCTTGGGGGAAACCAGCTATACTATGTTATTTGATACTATCTTGTCTAGCACAGTCTCTGGAGCGTAACAGTAAGAAGCATTTTGTATGAAAGTATTCTGTACTTCTGTATGACAACTATTAAAGAAACTTGAAACTTGAAACTTGAAAGGCTTTCGAAATTCATTGAGGCATTGTCTCCCTTCGTTAACATTTGAATGCAAAATAATGTCAGACCCCCACCCCCTTGGGAATGAGCCTGTTGCCAGAGGTGTTAATAGTACCTCTGCCATTCCTTAGCACAAGCATAAAACTTCACAGTTGTTTTAGGAATACAGTCATTTCCACAACTCTGACAGCCTGGTGGAAAGCCAACTAAATCACTGGTTTATTGTTTATTGTTAATTGTTATTTGCACTTACAAACATACATTCTGGAATAAAATAAGTAAAATAATAACAGTTCAAATGTGCAGGAAAGGTCAAAAGCCCAAGGGCTTATAAGCGACCTCCCCTCTTAAACCTATATACTGTAGGAAACTACACAGACCCCCCCCCCCTCCACACAACTAACACAAGTTTAAAGTTTCAAGTTTAATTGAGACCCTTTATTATTTCCATGTTCCACTCAGGGGTGATGTAGTGTGCAGTAACTAATTGTACTAAACATATTTGAGTTGCCTTTACTTGAAAGCCTTTCAAGTAATTCAATATACATATATACAATACAGAGTAAAATGAGGTGTGTGACATACACGACATACAGATGTACAAATATATATCATGGAATGTATGACACAAATCGATCTCTAAACAATGTTTGTATGTCTCCACAATGGTATTAGAGTAGACGATAGAGTACAGCAACTTGCAATGGGCCTGCTCTACAAGATACACTACACGACTGTGGACAGAGAGACTTCGGCTCAGCTTCTTCCCCCAGGCCATCAGAGTCTTGAACACTGAACTATCCACACACAAGCACACATGAGCACACACACAACACACACACTGTATACGCTCACACACTAACAGTCACTTTAGCATGAACACACACACATGCTGCACACGCTCACACTCAACGATCACTTTACACAATGAAAAGGTCACAAAAAAAAAGAAAAAAAAGAACGGGAGTGGTTCTTGTATAGTAAATAGATGGATATAGCAAGTTAGCATAAGGACACATAGTATAACTGTAGATTGTATACAGGGCTTGACATTGGCACCCGCCCACCCGCCAGATGCGGGTAGAATTCCCCTGTGGCGTGTACCTCTGTCATTCTACCCGCCCCAGTGGCTAGTGGCTTAAAGGTCTGTCTGTGTGTATGTGTGTGTGTGTATGGGTGTGTGTTTATGCGTGTGTGTTTAGCGTCTTTTTCCCCGTGGCCATGTGCGTTCTAAAAATAAAAAAAATCTCTGCCTTTGATTGGCTATAACACGTTCATTATGCAAAGACCAGCCCTGATCTGCCTCTGATTGGCTCTGATCATCACCCCTGATGCTGAATGACGGAATAAACAAAAAAGCCAGGTGAAACCTGAAACCTCTCTTCAAAGTTATTTTCACACTGAGTTGCGCCGTCGCCAATACACATAATTTACACCCGTTTTCTGCCAATCAAGCTGGCGGGCTCGTTGAACACAGCTGCCTACAACCTCCACAAGTCTCTGTAAGTAAGCTAGCTAATGGCTAATGCATCCTTACACTACTGGCAAGTATTTTCATATCTTAACCAGCATTGCAACCTGTCTCTCTCCCTCTCTCTCTCTCTCTGTCTCTCTCTCTCTCTCTGATTGATTGATTGATTGATTGATTGAAAACTTTATTAACAGATTGCAGAATGGGTACAATACAGTAGGGCTCAATACATACAATTGTTAAGGGGATGCAGACCAGAGAAAGACTTTCGTCTTGTTTACATCAGGGTCCCCCATTTTCAATTCATCATAACATATATGACACACACGACATACAGATAGACAGTACTGCTACATCTATACATTTATGACATACCAGATTTGCAAATACAGTACTGTTTGTGATACAAAAAGTGTCCAGAAAAGAGTGTATATACATTTGACGTAGAAACTGTACATTGGAGGAGGTCTCTCATTCATCACGGTGGTGAAAAAAGTTAGTCTGGAGCCCATTTTCACATGACCATTTTAATAATCACATTATTACCATTGCAGGACCTTAGCATGTCTTACCATACTTTTTGTAAACGTATGTACATTATACCCGTTATGTCTTATTCTTATTACTTGTATTATTGCACAAATGTCTTATTCTCATTCCTATTCTTATTACTTGTATTATTGCACAATCACTGCGGGCATGACCCCCCGCATTTCACTGTATGCTTGTATGCCGTGACAAATAAAACTCTTGACTTGAATTGTATAATCAGCCTGTATAATCCTTTTTTATCGGATCGACCAATAGCACGGCCGTATCCTCGCAACAAAGACATCTGCTATTGGTCAAGCGCAAGATACGTTGGTTGGAGCTTTCGTGCACGTTAATCGAAAATACCACACCATTCATTACTGTACTACTGTACCAATAACAGTTTGCATTGGTTTTAAGTTTATTTCGTTTATAAAGGACAGTGTGTACTGACAATCATTTGCATTAAACAAGACAGAATTCGCAAAACACCTTATCACCGGAGGCATACAGTACAACTAAATTCATTATGAAACTGATCTGCTCTGAGGTTCAAGTTGAAGACGTTTAATTTTAATGTACTGAATAACACAGGTACAGTACTTAAACGAACGTTCAATTCATCAAGACATTTAGAGACAGACAAATATACAGTCCTACTGTACAGTATGAACCGGGAGGACGTTAGCTACTGTACAACTCACGACTCACCACTAAAGCAAGTGACAGACGGAAAATAGATCCTAATGTCCAAAATAGCGAAGATGCCACGGCCTAAGGCACTTACATTTTCACTGAAAGACATATTTGGTTAGAAGAATGCAGCTATAGAAGCTATAAACATCCAACAACGAATCGGCTCTCGCCGCCACTCTCTGTTCTGTGTGTCTGCCAATCAGAGACAGAGCAGGCCGGGTTTCGGGCCACCCAGCCAGCCAGCATGTGTGGTTGTCTCAACGTTAATAATAATACACATCTCAGCTGATTAACCACTCAATACAGTATACTGTACTGTTCAGACAAATTAATTCAATGAAGTAAACCACAGCCGTATATAATGTAGTATTTTTTATTTTCCATTTAAAATGTATTATGATATAGAACGATAGTTCACCTCATGTCGAGCGTGATCAGTTCCCTCTCTCCACCATGTAACTCGACTCCCCCTACTTGTTGAACCAGGCAGTGCTGCGTCACCTCGCGGCAACTCGCTTCACATAAGCCTGAACCAGCGTCACCAAGCTTGGTGCCGGCGGGAGTGGTTTGAATTTCCAGTGCTTCATCTGTATGTATTTTAGGCAGATTTTCAGAAAATAGGGCTCTGGGCTTAACACATTCCCTGCCACGGTTATATCCATCAATGTAGGCTCACTGCCACCACTCTAAGCCTATGGAGATGTTCACCTTCTTTGCAGGGCTATAACATTTTAAATTGTATTGCTAAATTTACATTACTATGGCCCATTCAACATCGATTATCTATCGTTCAGGATGTAGGAACGTTATACTTTTTCATTCATATATTCTTCCAAAAATACCTTCTAGAATATAAGTATGTTTTTAACGTTTTCTGCAGTAATTCATAGAACGTGAGTTATAGGCATAAACGCATATATAGATTATCAACTGCCGTTTATTCCCGATACACGCTATATTAAAAAATGCAACTGTATATGATCCTATACGTTATGATTCATCATGTGCGGATGAAAGGGGGGGGGGGGGGTCGTTTATAATTCTGTGATCGTCAGTAAATGCTTTATGTAGTATGGGTGATATATTGATCAGATCGGTTTGCAGTGAAAAGAATAAACAATCAAGCTGAAAGTAACGTTAGTGTCCTCTTACCGTTTGTATGTCGCAATAAACACCGAAATCATATCGATTATTATGTTTATAAAGCGATCGATATGTACTATTGTGTCTGTCGGCAGTCTTGCGACAATATCTGACGGCCGGATGAATTTAATGGACGCACAGCAGCAATATCCTGTTTACCAGTGTAACTCGCCCGACCATCCAACAGGCGGCGGTATTGAGCCGTAGGGTCCAGCTGCAGCGCCGGAGGTGTATATATGAATTATGAATGCCATGGCATTAATATTGATCTCAATATCGCTGTACAGCTTGGTTTGGCAGACAACGCATGGCCGGCAATAACACTGTACAACGTGATTGGCGGGGAATGTGTTAAGAGACTTTCAATTTGTTTCATTCTGTACAATACTTTTTGTTTATGAAAATAAACATCCCACCAAGGAAAGAGATCACGTTTTCGAGTTGATTCTTTTGCCCGGATGCATCAAACAGGGTGATACAGTGTGTGACAGCCAGTAAGATTGCCATCAACCAACAAATAACAAACACAACGCAGACTTCACGGAACAGCATGACGGGTTGATAAGGCTGGAAATACTGATATCCTTCAAGTAATTCATACTGGAAGAAGTTGAACTTCAGTAATGCCACCTTCAAGAGAGATATTGTTTGGTTTAAAATGAGTTCAGTCAGACATGAAATAACACCAAATAACCCTATCTGGGTTCTTCCTTCAACAAAATGTAAGACCATTACCAACTTGATCCTAACAATGGTCTGAACTGAACAATTGACTTGTCGGCTTAGTTGTCAGAGCATAATTTCTAACTTATAAGATTCATATATGCAGTCTTTCAAAGTTCCTTTTATAGACATAATGACTCAAAATCAGCAGGGGAAGGCACATAGAAACAGCTCTTTACAGCTTGCTCGCTCTCATGGACTGTCCCTTCACCTCGTTTCACTTCTGTCTGTGGATTGCTACAACTACAGTAAGTGACATGTTCTGTCTGTCTATCGATTTCCTCTGCTCCATTTGAGTGCTATGGACAGCAGGCACCTACACAAGCAACCACTACACACAAACAGAGCTGTCCATGGTTCTGAAACAACAGCAGAGCTATCTCCTGTCCTCTCTTCTGCTCTGCTCTGCTCTCCTCTCCTCACCCCTTCCTTATCACAGAAAATGTGGTTTTGTCAATATACGGGACAAGGGGGGTCCAGATGGGACAAACCAATTTATATATACTGTACAGGATGTCCCAGCTAATATGGACCAGGGCACCATCATTTAGTTTAGTACTTTTGGACACTCTCACCTACTTTTTTTCATTACACACCTGTGTGAAGCGTGAAAGGGGTATTGTATCATCTGTTAGTTAGTCTGGAACAGAACAAATGTTTCATCCTTACTTGATGAAACACCATACTTTGCAGGCTTCACCTGCTTTTTTAAGTTATGTATCCTTTGAGAGATACTAGTATCTTTGGCCCTATTCCAAACAGTTTCAGAGGACGACTTCCCAGATGGTTTGTGCAACAGGAGTCAGGTTACAGCTAGTCAGCCAAGGACCAACAAAGATATTGATTCTCATTCATTATTGTTCCAAGATTTGACAGCGCACAATGTTTTAGCCATGTCCATTGAATTGTCCCAGATGGTGACTGACAAGATGCACCATACTATAATGAGTCCTCTCGGTCTACCCGCTATTTTCCCAAATATTCATGACGAGAGGGTTTAAAGTAGGGATGCACCGATACTGACTCAGAGGACTATACCGTCAGTATGGGCCCATACCAAGTACACATCGAACACATAACTTTTACTGAACAGCATAGACTTGGGGTCACTCAACAAAATTATTGAGATTATGCCTTTTCTCCATTTTGATCAAATGTTCTCCATTTGAACCCAAGCAAAACAGAATTGATCCACCTGCCGGCCAAATCCTCACCCCTGACCGACCTTTCCATCACAGTCGAGAATGCAGCTGTGACCGCGACCCCGACCGCCAAGAACCTTGGTGTTGTCCTCGACGACCAGTTGAACTTCTCTGCTCACATTGCAGCGACAACCAGAACCTGCAGATTCCTCCTGAGCAACGTCAGAAGGATCCGCCCCTTCCTGACAAAAGAAGCCACCCAACTCCTTGTCCAATCAACAGTCATCTCCCGCCTCGACTACTGGAACGCACTGCTCGCTGGCCTGCCTGCCACTGCCACTAAACCTCTTCAACTCATTCAGAACGCAGCGGCCCGCCTGATCTCAAACCTACCGAAGTCGGCCCATGACACCCCACTTCTTAGGGACCTGCACTGGCTCTCCATTGCTGCACAAATCCGCTTCAAGGCCCTCGACCTAGCATACCGTGCGGCAAAGGGAACCGCTCCCGCCTACCTCCGGTCAATGGTCTCTCTAACTACACACCCTCAAGACCCCTACGCTCTGCATCTTCTGGCCGCCTCAGACCTACTCCTATCCAAGCTACGGGAGGGTAATCAAAGAGAAGTCGCCTATTCTCAGTCCTTGCCCCACAATGGTGGAATGAACTACCCACCCCAGTTAGGACAGCCGAAACCGGTCCAATCTTTCGCCGTCGACTAAAGAAGCGCTTCTTCAACCATTATTTGAATAAAAAAAAAAAAAAAAAAAATCTAACCCTAACTAACCTTACTGTCATGCACTTGTCCTAATAAACTAACCTACACTGTAGCACTCAACACTTTGATGCACATTGTTACTCAGCTGAGTTGTGCCCTTCCTGATGACTTGTCGTACAGAACTTGTAAGTCGCTTTGGATAAAAGCGTCAGCTAAATGACTAAATGTAAATGTAAAATATTTATTGTTTCCATCACAAACCACAATGGAAATATTTGCATTGATGCTCTCTTGATCCGTATTCTTGTCTTCTTGGCAAAATGTCCATGGTTTTCATCATGTACATTTCACCGTTTTCTCAGCAAGCTAACGTTAGCACTACTCCTAGCAGCCTGTTGATGTAGCATCAACAAGCTAATGTTAGCACTACTCCTAGCAGCCTGTTGATGTAGCATCAGCAAACTAATGTTAGCACTACTCTAGCAGCCTGTTGATGTAGCATCAGCAAGCTAATGTTAGCACTACTCCTAGCAGCCTGTTGATGTAGCATGATCAGCAAAAGCACCTGCGGCTACCGTAGCCAGCAAATTTTTTTTATTTTTTTTGGCTTTTCCCGTCAGGGGTCGCCACAGCGGATCATCCGTTTCCATCTGTTTCTGTCATCTGCGTCGTCCTCCATCACTCCCGCTGCCCGCATGTCCTCCTTCACTGTGTCCATAAACCTCCTCTTGGGCCTTCCCCTCCTCCTCTTTCCTGGCAGCTCCATCTCCAGCATCCTCCTCCCGATGTACCCCACCTCCCTCCTCCGCACATGTCCAAACCATCTCAGTCTTGCTTCTCTCACTTTCTGCCCGAACTGCTCAACATGGGCCGTTCCTCTGATGTAGACATTTTCGATTTTGTCCAACCTTGTTACTCCCAGACAGAACCTTAACATCTTCATCTCTGCCACCTCCAGCTACGCCACCTGCTTGTTGGTCAGTGCCACTGTTTCTAGACCATACAGCATAGCTGGTCTCACTACCGTGCTGTACTCTGTAGACCTTTCCCTTTACTCTTGCTGGTACCCTTTTATCACAGATCACCCCTGTCATCCTTCTCCACCCGCACCACCCGGCCTGCACTCTCTTCTTCACCTCCCTACCACAGTCCCCATTACTTTGGACTGTTGACCCCAAGTACTTAAACTCGTCCACTTTTGGTACCTCTACTCCCTGCTCTCACTACAGATCGCAATGTCATCTGCGAACATCATGGTCCACAGGGACTCCTGCCTGACCTCGTCTGTCAGCCTGTCCATCACTACTGCAAATAAGAATGGACTGAGGGCCGACCCTTGGTGTAATCCTACCCCGATCTTGAACCCTTCAGTCACTCCCACTGCACACCTGACCACAGTCGCACTGCCCTCATACATGTCCTGTACTACCCTGAACTTTTCCGCTACTCCTGACTTTCTTATACAGTACCACACCTCCTCTCTTGGTACCGTGTCATACGCCTTCTCTAGGTCTACAAAGACGCAATGCAGCTCCTTCTGGCCTTCTCTATACTTCTCTAACATTCTAAGGGCGAACAATGCGTCTGTCGTGCTTTTCCCTGGCATGAACCCATACTGCTGCTCACTAATCCTCACCTCTCCTCTTAACGATAGGTTATGTATATAACCTAGTTATACGAGTACTGGCTAAGCGTCCCGCTCTTATGCCATACTGAGATATACCTCATCTCATGTACCTAGTGTACTCCATCAACGAATAAAAAACAAATACACCCAGCACCTGCCAGGCCCCGCCCTAATGACGTACTATATAGTACTAGGCGTGGTCACCACTCGCTCTTCCTCGGAAAATCGTTTCCAAAGAAAAGTTTCTCATATAACTAGGTTATATACATAACCTATTGTTATATACTCGTACTGGCATCGCGTCCCGCTCTTATGCCATACTGAGATATGGGGTAGAGCGGACGCGAGGCCCGACAAATGCACCCCCTGAGGACCCGTAAGCCCACTGGGGGGAGGGGAGTCCCGTCACCCCACTCTTCCTAATGAAGAGGGGGCGGCAGTCAACTCCACCCGAGTGCGAACAAGAGGGAACTAGAACCTCTTGAACGCACAGCACAGGCGGAACCACGTGTGACACAACACATTGTGGCCCACACCAACACACTCCTGCTAGCCCACCAACGGACGGGAAGCAGGAGAGGTCACAGACCTCAGAACCGCCTGGGAGACAGAACCCCCGGTCATGTCCATGAGGTAAAACCTTACGAAGGGACCCGGTGAGGACCATGAAGCCGCAGCACAGATGTCCTCCACCGAGGCCCCACCCAGTAGAGCGGCAGAGGCCGCCACCCCACGAGTGGAGTGTGCCCTGACGCCCCCAGGGGGAGCCAGCCCGGCCAACGTGTAGCAAAGGGCAATGCCCTCGCACAACCAATGGGACACGCTGTTTCGACAGTGCCTTACCAGCAAGAGAGCCACCGTAACAGACAAAGAGCTGATCGGTAGCCCTGAGGCCCTGAGTACGGCTGAGGTAAACCCCCAAAGCCCGGACCGGACATGACATGTGAAGGCCCGCCTCCAACTCACTAGTGTGAGGAGGCGGATGAAACGCCTGAACCATAATATCCCTGGAGCGGAAAGAACTCCGGATATTTTTAGGCACGAAGGCAGGATTAGGCCGCAGAGTGGCACCGCAATCGGAATGAAAAGACAGGCACTCTGGCCGTACCGAAAGAGCACAAAGCTCACCCACGCGTTTAGCGGAGGTGAGGGCCAGCAAGAACGCGGTCTTGAACGACAGCTGTTCCAACGGCGCTTGCTCAAGTGGCTCAAACGGGGCCAAGGACAACCGAACGAGGACCAATTGAAGATCCCAGCTCGGAGCCAAAGAGCGTTTTACCGGCTTAACGCGTCGAGCGCCAAGCAGGAAACGCCTCACAAGAGGGTGGCTGAACAAAACAACACCCTCAAATCCCTCATGATAAGAGGATATAGCTGCTGCATATACCCTCACCGTCGAGGCCGACAGTCTATCAAGGAGAGACTGAAGGTAAATAAGGACAGCATCCAGGGGGCAGGACACCTTATATACCACTCTTGGAACATAGGCCACCTACCCGCGTAAAGCGCGACAGTGGAGGGAGCATGCGCATTCCGGATGGTGTCAACCACAGAAGGGTCCATCCTCTCCAGACTTACCCTCTCACCAGCCAAACCATCAGGGGTTGGCATATCACCGGGGGCTGAACAGCGACCCGTGTGCTTGAGAGAGGGCCCCCGCCGACCAAGGAATAGGCCACGGCGGGGCTACCAGTAGCTGGATCAGGACCAGGAACCACACCGCTGTTCCCCCGGTCCGGCGCGACCAGGATCACGGTCCTGCGCTCCCTCCGTATCCGCTCCAACAACTGACTCAACAGATGTGTAGGGGGAAAGGCGTATGGGGGAAAGAATCCCAGGCGGCACGGCATCGGTCCCAGACCTGCCTGACTATGTCCGGACGTAATCCCCACCCGTCAGGGTGAGGACCGCCCCGCGACATTACACCTGTACCCACATTCACCCTGCCGGGGATGTGGAGAGCCCTCAGGCCACGCAGATGGAGAACGCTCATAGCCAGCCGCCCGCCGCCCGGTGCAGACGGGGGGAGCGTACTCCTCCCTGTCTGTCGATATACGACGCTGACGTCGTATTGTCCGTCCTGATCAAACACCGTTTGAGGACCAGAAGGACCGCTTTCAATACCAACACATTGAACGTAGCGCAGACAGGGCAGCATGGATTGCCAGCTGCCCCCTACTGCGTTGGCCCTACGCGTCTCCAGCGAGGGAGGCGTCGGTGAAAAACGTGACGTATGACAGCCTACTGCCCATGGGGACCCCCCTGGTGAGGACCCCAGGCCCTCCCCAGGGGCGAGGTCCCCCAGTACTGACACGGGAACCTTAGCCGCTTCCACTTGCCTCTCACCGGGTCTATTTCCATACTAGAAAAGAACCACCTCCGTAACCTCCTCCTGGGGTGAAGAGGAGGCCAAGAGGGACCACGGAATGAGCAGATGCCCTCATACCGAGCAGGCGTATCACGGACAGCGCCGTAACCGTCATAGGACGGAACCTCCCGAGCATGTCGCAACACGCTCTGAGAGGGATGCCCATAGCACTCCACCCGTTGACTGGGAAGAGGAGTACTCTACTTCCAGTCTACAGCAACCCCAGGCTGGTAGGAAACCTGCCTGGTATGAGACCTGACGATCCACCTTGACCGCCAAGGACCAGAACATCGTCAGGGCAGAATACACTTCGTAACCCCTGACGACGCAGATGCCCCAGTGCGGCCTCCACGCACTTGGTGAAGATGCGGGGAGCCAGAGAAAAGCCGAACGGCAGCCCCTGGTACTCATACGCTAACCCTGCAAGGAAGCGTAGGTAAGCCCTAGGACGGAAGATCGGGGATGCGAACACGCATCCTACAGGTCTATGGAGGAGAACCAGACCCCCACCTGACAGTGTTCAACAGGTAGGAGACGATCCAAAAAATGCTGAACCTTCCCATGGGACAGGTCCAACATGGGTCTGACACCCCCCCCCCCCCCCTCCCGATTTCTCAGGCACCAGAGAACACCGGGAGGAAAACGCCACGACGATGGCTTGCTTCGTCCACAGGGATTGGATCTCGTCGACCAGAGCTGTCACTGCTGGTGACCCTGACAATAGGGTCTGTACCAAACCCGAAAACGGGTGGGGTTGTGTAAATACAAGTCCCCGCCTCAGCGTTCTCTCCATCCACCTCGACATATGGTACTGCTGTAGCCATATGTGATGACACTCCCAACGCACCCGCCGCCATGTGGCGCAGGTCCGCTAGGAACTGTAGATAGGCGGCCCGGTCCCACCCGCTGTGCGTAGCCAACCCTGGACCCGTGCGAGCAGAGCGTTCCGTGTCGGGACATCTGACCCTGACACTACCCACGAGGCAATCGCACCCAAGGGGGGACCCCGACAGAAAGGGCCGGTTTGATACGGGGGAAGCTGACATCAGTCTAGGTATCAAAAGCTCCCCCACTGAACACCCCTCCAGAACATGCTGAGGATTTATTCTGCAGCCGGACATGCAAGGTGTGAGGACCCCATGGGTTCCTACACACCGTAGCCCTGCAGTGATATTACTACCACCCAAATCACGCGCGCCTGCGAGACCACTGCCAATCTTTCAGGAGTGGGAGGCACCAACATGATACCCGGCCTGGCGAAGGCGAGGTCGGGGAAGCCCGCACTGTGTGCCTCAAAAAGGTTTCGAGCCCCCCTGCTGACAACACTTGTAGTTGACAGACGTAACACCAGGCTCAATCAAACACAGCTTATGGTGTGGGAGCCGCTTGACAGCACAACATTCGCACGGACAGACCCAGGCTCAGCCATCAACTGGGTGTCAGCCCCTGTCCCCATGAGAAGCGAAACGTGGGGCCGCATGCGCTTCAACGAAGGCTCACGGCCCGCAGCCAAAGTAAACAAATCAGAGCCCCTTTTCCGCTGATGTTGGGGGAGGGAGTGATCGGAGAGCGGGCTGCTCGAGCCAAGCCGAGCTCATCCAACATGGCCGATCCCTCGGCCGCCAAGGCTGTCGGCCTTGTGGACACCTGTCGATTCAACGCCCAGGATACCTCTGGCGGGGGAAAACATGGCCGCCTGTCGAGGGCCTCGCCATAGCCGCTGACGAGGCCGTGCTCTCACCTCTGGCTGCACGGCGTGAGGCGGTGTGGGGCCTAGGACAAATACCGCCCGTGCTCCAGCGGAAGACCAAGATCCTCTGCGGAGAGGGGAGCCCTGAGTGGTTATAACTTGCGTCTAGGTCAAAGCTAATAACGTCAACAACCTTGCGCGATGTGTCGACGTCGGCTGGCGCTCAAGGCCCCGCCACCAGACACCATTTTTTGATAGAAAAAAACAGCAATTCGAACACAGTTACTAATCGCTGCCAATTCCATACCGTGGCGGTACAGGCTTTAGCAGCCCATCAGCCACTCGCCGGGCCGACCCACCTCATGGCGTCGGCCGGGCGGGGCACTGTTTCAATATGTCAAAAGCAAAGGACTGATGCTAACACGGAGCACCAGTGGTGGTTGCAACCAGCAACCTCCACTGTGGTGTGTACAATGAAGGGGTTAATGAATAAATGAACTAACACCACGAATATACTGTAGAATGGGCAAGCCCATGCACACAACGTTAACACTTTGATTGCCTAAGGCTAAATTCATGATATACCATCCCTTGCCAGCTCTATTTGTCTATGGAAAAGTTCCCCTTCTTTGCAGGGCTATAACTTTTTAAATTCTATTCTATTCATAGTAAAATATGGTCTAAAGTATAAGTATGTTTTCATCTCTTTCTGCAGCTTTCTCCAGAACGTGATTTATAGCCCCAAATGCATTATATTGATGATGAAATACAGTTTTCAAATTTCAATTGGACGTACTTCTAGAAGTTTCTACGTATCATCTGATGATGACCGGATGGGCGGGGGATCGTTTATAATTCCGTGGGCAGCGTTATATCATTCATCTAGTGTGGGTGATATGATCATCAGAGCAGTTTATATCGAACACGTTCAAAAATAACGCTGAATCTTACCGTATCTTCCTCGCGCCGTTGGACGATGAGCGTGGAACTGAAATATTCCTATTATGGGATGTAGAAATACGCGATCTATTTCCAGGTTGTATAATAGTATATACGTCCAAATCATGTTGTTTATCGAGTTATTGGCAACGGATCGCTATGTATTCTGTCGAGATCGAGTCCCGGGACCTATAGAGAGTGCCCGGAAGTAATATGGGCGATCAGCACTTCACCCATATCACTTCCTGTTTGGCGATTGCGCCGATCGGCCACCAGATGGCGCTCTTGAACCGCTAGAGGTTTGAGAGGAGCTCAGAACTGTGTGTGAAGGCTGCGGATGGAAAATATGATTCCGATCACAGATTTTTGAAATATTGATATTAAAGACGAGTTACGGCGTCCTCTGCAACTTGAGCATGGCGGGGAAGGACGCCTAAACACGTTTTCGGCACTTAAAGTGTTAAGGGGATGCGGACCAGAGAGAACCAGTCCCGCATTCACTCATAATATTCACAACAGCACACCAGCCCTAGACCTCAGCCCATTTACCCATGGAAAGGTAAACAAAGCCCCCCCGCAATACTCCCCCAGTAGACACCGATTGACCGTCAGCATGAATGGTTGAGAGGAGGGAAGACTGTAGTGTAGACAGACATTCCCGCAGCAGGGAGACAGAACAGAAACAGTAGCCCAGATATCCCGCCGCTTGCGCCAATACACAACTCGGTTGTCTCCCGGGACAACTCGAGCACATCACAAACGCCAGCATTGTCATCCCTAGTGACATCCCACAGCGGGGAACAGTAGAACAGTGACACAGCATTTATAGCATTTAGTATTAGCAGCGCGCTCCAGGACAGCCTGGGAAACGTCCACCTCAGAGGGACCTTTACCCAAACATCCTGCCCCTGGCGCAGATATACAACTCACAACAAGCAGCATTTACTAACACTAGCAATAATGCCTAGTGGCGCAAGTCCTACCTTGTGTGAGGTAGCTCGATAGCTACACCTCACACGCCGTCCCTCTGTCTGCTGTCAACAAGACAAGGAGACTACAGACTCGACGCTGAGATGCATCGAAATGCATCCCGCTGCAGAGTCGCAGAACCCATACGAGCGCCGCCAGAACATGCCGCGAAGATTCCAGGGGTAGGCAAATCTTCGGTAAGCACTCAACCTAATTTCTCTAAACTTTTCATGACAACTAGTTGCATAGGGTGCACGCATCCGCTATGATGGAAACGAAAATAGAGGAAGAGCGAGTGGTGACCACGCCTAGTACTATATAGTACGTCACTAGGGGGGGGCTGGCAGGTGCTGGGTGTATTTATTTTTTATTCGTTGATGGAGTACACTAGGTACATGAGATGAGGTATATCTCAGTATGGCATAAGAGCGGGACGCGATGCCAGTACGAGTATATAACCTAGCCTCCACTATCCTTTCCCATAGCTTCATGCTGTGGCTAATCAGCTTCATTCCCCTGTAGTTGCTGCAACTCTGTGCGTCTCCCTTATTCTTAAAGATCGGCACTAGCACACTTTGCCTCCACTCCTCTGGCATTTTCTCGTTTTCCAAGATGTTGTTGAACAATCTTGTTAGAAAAACCACTGCCATCTCTCCTAGGCATCTCCAGGCCTCCGCTGGTATGTCATCTGGGCCGACCGCCTTCCCACTCTTCATCCTCATCCTAAGGTTGTAGCCAGCTACAACCTTAACAATAATGTCAGTCAAGTTTATATATTTATAATATTTCTGTTTATGCAACTTTTTTTGTTGACCTCTTCTGTCTTTGACAAGGAGTATTTGCTGATGTGTTTCATTATTCAAAAAAGTAAGTTAGTTGACAAGTGATGCTTAATTCATTCACCATTTAATGTGATATCTTCATTCTGCCTCTATCTCTCTGTGTCTATTTCAGCCTCTGCCTGGTAAAGGAGAGATGAAACAGCAGACAAATAACCTGACATAATTCAGTTTAACCTCAGGACATACCGCTGCCCTTCCTGTAAGTATGTGACGTATCTTTTCCGCATTAATAAAAGTCTGTTTGTCCTCATAAAATGTCTAGTGCTTGCTGAGTTTATGCTACCATGAAATATTCAATCTGATAATATAACCTAATTGTCTACTGTTTCTTTAGAATAGGCTATTTGGTTAATCGAACACAGCAGCAGCCTATTACCTCTAGAATTAATTCATTGCCACCTGTATAGTTATAGTCTAATTTGATTTCCAACTTCCTCTTCTCTCTGTGCCTGTCTCTGTTGTGTGTGTGTCCATAGGGAACATGGGGTGCCAGTTTGATTGCAAGAGACCACATGCCTCCTCTGATAGATGTGGAGACTCACAGCTACTTAAGAGTCCTCTGTTGCAGGCCTGGTGACTTCATAGCACCACAGCATGCAGCTAGATAGTCAATTCTTTTGGACTCGAATAATTGAAATGGTCCCCTTGATGCAATACATTTATTTTGTGAACATCGGCGATATCTCCTAGTATCTTTTATTCACTGTAGAAATAAAAAATTTAATACTTAACGAATACTTTGCAGATACGGGTTGTTACACGCGGCAACATGTGAATAAGGGGAGTACTGACACCCCCCCCCTACTTCAAGTACTGAATAAAACCCAGATTTATTCCAAACACACAACAACAATTCTAGATTCTTATTCAAACAAAGACTTGTCCCTTTCGGGACTGTCATGGTATTAATAACAGTGGCATTACAACATGATTGAATGGGTCTGACAGCATATATCATTACCATGCAATTAATTACTTGTCAATCCAACCTTGTGATAATTAAAAAGGATATAATTTGGTGTTTCACTCTTTCCATTTGGAAATTACTGTCTGCCACTCATGGTTTTCAAATGAAGGCTAATTCTGATGAATTCCTGACAGTGGAAAAAGACATGATTGATTGCATGCATGACTGAAACACAGAACATTAGAACAATGGAGAACGAGCGGCGGCCAGAGCCAACATGGCCACAGAGTTGTAAAACCTTAGAGGGAAGTAGACATTCTCACTAACCGTGGCCAAATGTGATATAATTATACGTTTGACAAGTTATTATTAGCATCTGAGAATGCATTGCTGATAATAAATGCCCATATTAATCTATATAAACAGGACACTCACAATTGAAACACTTATTGCTTGGACTGCAGTAGCCAGAGGGACCATATATCTGCCGTGTTTGCTCATGCACTCCCCCCCCCCCCCCTTTTCCTTCCCCCCCCCCACACCCTCTCTCTTTTCCTTCCCTCACCCTCTCCCCCCCCCCCCCCCCCACACCTTCTCTTTCTTTTATTTTCCTTTCCTCACCCTCTCTCTCTGCCCTTGTTATTCTGGGCCAACCAAGCCTTCCCCCAGCTATCACATACAGCCTACCTCTACCTGTCACCCTTCCTCTCTCCACTTCTCTCTTTCATCACAGAATCACTCCACGCTCTGCTACTCTTCCTTTTGTGTGTGTGTGTGTGTGTGTGTGTGTGTGTGTGTGTGTGTGTGTGTGTGTGTGTGTGTGTGTGTGTGTGTGTGTGTGTGTGTGTGTGATGTACTTGTGTGTGCCTGGTGCATTTGAGGGATTTGATATGCATTCAATTGTGTATGTGTGTGTGTGTGTGTGTGTGTGTGTGTGTGTGTGTGTGTGTGTGTGTGTGTGTGTGTGTGTGTGTGTGTGTGTGTGTGCAAGCACATGCAATTTGTTATATGCTTCAGTGTAGGAGTGTGTGATGTGTATGGGTGATTTGGTAAAGTAGGTGTTTGTGTGTGTGTGTGCGTGTGTGTGTGTGTGTGTGTGTGTGTGTGTGTGTGTGTAGCATATGTGTATGTGTAGAGGTTTGATATGCCTGTCACAATGTGTGTGCACGCATGCACACACGCACACACACACACACACACACACACACACACACACACACACACACACACACACACACACACACACACACACACACACACACACACACACACACACACACACACACACACACACACACACACACACACACACACACACACACACACACACACACACACACAATCATGTGTGTCGCACATAAAGGTGAGTTGACATGTTGATATGTGACTCCTGGTGTGTGTACACTGTACAGTATGTAGTCGAGCAATCCTTCACATCCTTTACCAGCCAACAAATAACATTCATTAAGACTTGATGAGAGAGAGGGAGAAGGGAGGAAGGGAGGGGTAGAGATAGATAGGAAAGGTGCTAGGTTTAAAGGGGAATACCACACATTTTAAGAATTCACCAAATGTTATTCCTGTGTTCCAGGGCAGATACTCTTTTAGACGGCTGACAAAACTGGTCATTTTCAAAGGGGTCCCTTGACTCTCACCTCAAGATATCTGAATGGGTTCTATGGGTAGTCATGATGCTCCCATGTACAGTCATGCCCATGCCCTTTATGGTAATCCTATGGCATTTTGCATGCAGTATAAATGTGTTATTGTCGTCTATTCTAAGAATGGTATATTTGAATATTTCAATGTCTTGAAGTTGCATAAATTGAGTATGACTGGAAAGCTGAGACTCTTCTCCAATTGTATTCATGTGTGATGATGGTAGTCGCCATAGTAGTTGTTTCATTGTAGTGAGACAACTTTTTGAAACTTGACCTCACTGCATAAAATGACCTATTGTGACCTCTAGGATAATCACAGCCTCATGAAAACTTACAACCACAAACTAGAGACCTGGGCCATTCAGCGGATGTATGGCTTTCCTAGGTTTATTGACAATAAGGGAGGGATGTCTTTTTATTATGGCTTTTTCCCCCCCATCCCCCAATTTAGTTGTTATGTCAATTCCTTCCTGGTCGTTCAAGTCAAGTCAAGTCAAGAGTTTTATTTGTCACGGCATACAAGCATACAGTGAAATGCGGGGGGTCATGACCGCAACGATTGTGCAATAATACAGTAATAAGAATAGGATGAGAATAGACATTTGTGCAATAATACAAGTAATACAAATAAGACATAACAGGTATAATGTACATACATTTTACAAAAAGCATGGTAAGACATGCTAAGGTCCTGCGATAGTGCAATACACTGTTAGCTACGGATGAGGCACTGGGTCTTATGTACACTACTATACAATGCTATACTATACAATCTACAGTTGTACTGTGTGTCCTTATGCTAGCTTGCTAAATCCATCTGTTTCCTATACAAGAACCACTCCCGTTCTTGTTTTTAAAGTGACCTTTTCATTGTGTAAAGTGACCGTTGAGTGTGAGCGTGTGCAGCATGTGTGTGTGTGTTCATGCTAAAGTGACTGCTAGTGTGTGAGCGTATACAGTGTGTGTGTTATGTGTGTGCTCATGTGTGCTTGTGTGTGGAGAGTTCAGTGTTCAAGACTCTGATGGCCTGGGGGAAGAAGCTGAGCTGTCGGTCGGTGGAGGGTGTAGACTACCACTCTGACTAGACTACAGATCCAGCACTTAAAAGTCGAACCTCTACTGCAAGGGCGCATTATCGTTAACGCCTCGTTAACAGCACTGCCAGGTTAATGGTGCATGATACCGCAGTAGCAGTGCAGAGCTCAGAGTCCTACGAGCTGCATCTGATACATGTGGAGTCTCCAGCCGCTTCTTTTCACCTGACAGTTAGGAGTTTCCCCTAGATCCCCTCCCCGCTGGGGCCTGCTCTGTGTGTTTCCTCTTGTCTGACTGCGTTGTCTTGCAGGTCCCTGGTAGGCGTTAATTAGTGCAACTGGGCCAGTCTCCTGGCCAGTCTCCCACGAGTATTAATACTTTTTGTTTAAAAAACGCATGTCTCCAGTTTTTTTTGTGCATGGCTCATGAGCCGCTGTCATGTCAGGGAGATTTCGGAGCAACTTCCAGAACAGAGGTGTTCGCCATCCAATTGCCGGAAAATGCAATTCTTGCAGAAATCTCCTAAGTGTGGCATTCCCCCCATTTTATTTATTTCTTTATTATTTTTTTTAGCATTTTTACAGCTTTATTGGTCACGCAGGACCGACAGAGCAGAGGGCGAACAGGAGGAGAGGTGGGGAGGACATGCGACAAATAACGACGGGAGCTGGGATCGAACCCGGGTCGGCCGCGTAGGTGCGCGAGGCACTATGGTATATGCGCCACGAGGGCGCCCCCATTCCCCCCATTTTAACTAAAAAGAGAAAGAGAGGGAAGAAGAGAAACAGATAGAGCAAACAGAGGGAGGGAGGGACATAGGGAGAAAAACTGGTATAAAGACTGAAAAGAAAGTTTAGGTGAATTGTAGGAAACTAGACACAGCCACACAGAGAAAAGTGGGAATTTGTGTGAATTATACAGCTAGACAGAGCCACACAGAGAAACGTGTGAATTTGTGTGAATTATAGAAAGCTAGACAGAGCCACACAGAGAAAAGTGTGAATTTGTGTGAATTATAGAAAGCTAGTCAGAGCCACACAGAGGAAACACACTTTCTCCAGTCTAATTGATTCCGCCTGCAGGCCGCAAGGGCCAGACAGAGCCAGCGAGGTGATGGATATCTCACCCTTGATTGGAATTTATATGCCAGACACCCGAACCCCACCCATAACTCAGCACTCAGCTCTAACCCCACTTCAGGGTAATAAGTGTGAGAGGAGGAGAGAAAAAAGCAACGGCCGCAATTACAGTAGACCTGACAATGGAACTCAGTGGCGTTTTTGGCAGATGATGCATTGTTTATGAGTATCGTTGCTGTGGCTTATTAACACTTTCTCCGCCAAAAACGCTGTACAGCGTTATTGGCCGCCATGCGTTGAGCGCCAGACCTCGCTGTACAGCGTTATTGAGATCAATATTTGATTTTTCACCATGGCATTCATAATTCATATATACACCTGCGACGCTGCAGCTGGACCCTATAGGTGATGGCAACGATGGCTCAATACCGCGGCCTGGTGGAATATAGCGTGTATAGGGAAGAAACGCCAATCGATAATCTATATATGCGTTTAGGCCTATAACTCACGTTCTAGGAATTACTGCAGAAAACGATAAAAACACTTATATTCTAGAAGGTATTTTTGTATGAATGTATGAATGAAAAAGTATAACGTTCCCACATCCTGAACGATAGATAATCGATGTTGAATGGGCCATAGTAATGTCAATATAGCAATAACATTTTAAAAGTTATAGCCCTGCAAAGAAGGTAAACATCTCCATAGGCTTACAATGGTGGCAGACTGGGTATATTGATGGGTATAACCAATGGCGGGGAATGTGTTAACAGTGGGGAAGATATTGACTGCTGCTATCGCAGTGAGGGGTGTGGCCCAGATGCCCCCAAATTGGATAACTGCGAGAGAGGTAGAGGAGAGAGGAGAAGGGATGAATGGAGAGGAGATGAGATGAATGGAGAAGAGAGAAGAGGAGAGGAGACAAGAGCAGGAGAGGGGATGAATAGAGAGGAGAGGAGAGGGAATGGGTGGAGATGAGAGGAGAATAGAGGAGATGAATGGAGAGGAGAGGGTGCTCAGTTGCTAGGCGGAGGGGGTGGGAGTGAGCGAGGCTCTGTCATAACCCAAAGCACTTTAAGGACAGATTGTGTGAAATCAATTATTTGCTAGTCTAACTCAAAGAACATTTCTGTCCTATCAGAGACCTATGTGGGTTTCCTTTAGTATTCTTCAACACCAGTGTTTCCCCTGTTATAGATATCCAACAGGCCCAACTCAAATACTGTACATTCCACAAACTGATAATCATAACATTAACATGGCTGATTGGTTTCTGCTAAATGACATTGATAATGTTGGCTAGTATTAGCTGCAGCATTTGGTAGCTAACCTCAGTTTTAATGTTTGGTAGATATTACAGTATTCTGCACATTTCCCGTCAGCTCAGTAAATGGGATATTTCTTAGGCCAACAATATGTTAATAAGGCTCTACTACAGTGAACAGTTGATGGTTTATAGGGGTAGGCAATTAAGTTTGGCCGAGGGCCAAATCTTTTCCAAGCCATTGTATGGGGGGCCGAAAATAAAAACAATGGCTAATTTAATATATTTTTTTTGATCCACTTTTTCTCCTCCTGTTTTTCTGTATTTTCCTCCCATCCCAATTTAGTCGTTATGCCAATTCCCCCCCCCCCCCCCCCCCCCCCTCATGGCCGTTGCATGCATGTGCCCCCCACTGGTCGGTCTAGGGAGCCCTGAAGTCTATCACATGCTTCCTCCGATACATAGGAGACAGCCAGCAGCCTCTTTTCACCTGACAGCGCGGACTCTCATTGGTGAAGTGTAACGCGTGGGAGGTCACACTACCTTCACCATTTCCCTCCCTCGCTGTGCAGGCGCTCTGACCGACCTGTAGGAGTCGCTGTTTACAATGACCAGATTACCACCCACCGGCTTCCCTCCCGCTGACACCGCCAATTGTGTCAGTATGACGGCCGGCCAAGCCGGAGGCACCGCAGACAGCCGGATTCTATACCAGTGTCTCTGCGGTGGTAGACAGACGCTTAGTCCGCTGTGCTACCCGGCCGCTGGCTAATTTAATATATTGATAGTGAAAACATTTTAACTCTGTGACAGACCAGCTTATAACTAAGACATACATTTGTGGCAGAGGCGGAATGGACAAAATAAAGGAGCTGCATAGGTGGCATAATAAACTGTAAACGACATACACATTTGCACTGAACATTATACCTTTGTCTTTTTGCCATTTTATTATAAAACCAGAGACAAGCACCTCTCTCTTATCGGTCTATCTTACATTACACACAACCAATGCTTCTATCTGACGGTCCTTTCTGTGGAGCGCACTGGACTATTGAGAAACAATAGGAATTTTCCATTGGTTCTCCCAGTCCATGTGACCATTTCTAGCATTTCCATTGGCTATGGTGACATACATAGATATATGGATAGATACAGCGGATTAGATGCAGTGCAGAGAAAACAACCAATCTAGATATCTCAAGATTCAATGCTTTACATCTGCGCATTCTCGGAAAGATGCACTAAATTTTGAGATGCCAATCGATTCCGATACAATAAAGCAAGTCTTTATCACAAACAAATCCAAAGATATTTAATGTTTTACAAAACATGTCTAGTGTTGCGCCCGGCTTTAGAGGGTTAAAAGCCAAATTGTATTTTTTATTTAGTTAATAAATGTCTTGTTGTAATTCCTTATATACCTAATGTAGCGCATCTTCTTGAAGCGGATTCAGCTTTTTTTGCTCTGATTTAACTTCAGTTTAATTGCATTGTTACTGTTCACATGTGTGGTGCCGTCACAGTCATATATAAGTAAAGATACAGTTTGAATGACTTACTGAATTGGTGTTTTAATTTCACACCACACTGCTTGTTTGTTATTTCAGCACCAGGCACTCTCCACCGACTTTATTCATGTTGAGCAAGCGCTACATTGGGGTCCTACTAATCACCCCAAAATACCAGAAAATACCCTAAAGTACCCCAAAGTATACCCCAAAATACCCCAAAGTACCAGAAAATACCCCAAAGTACCCTAAAATACCCCAAAGTACCCAAAATACCACAAAGTATACCCCAAAATACCCCAAAGTACCAGAAAAGACCCCAAAGTACCCCAAAATACCCTAAAATACCCTAAAATACCCCAAAGTACCCCAAAAATAAACGTTGCCGTTTCTTGCCTGTACATGTTATTATTCCCAAATCAAATCTATAGCATAGGTATTATGTTTCATCATGAATGCATGGAAGGGGGGGAGGGAGTCGTTTTTTTTATGCTTTGATCGTCACCAACGGCATACGTTGTGGAGTAACGTTACACACATATGTTGCGATCGGGGTGAAGACATGGTTGGATCAATGCAGGATTGATATCATATAGCCCTTACCTTCACTAGGATGTACCCCAAAAAGAATATTCCAATGATCTGATCGCGAGTCCCAGTATTGGTGTTGATCGTGTCGCCAACATAATCCACCACACATCATGCATCGGGAGCATTCGACGCGTCTCAATCCAATCGTTATAATTGCCCCGACAAAGAAAAGTGAGCCCGGTGACATTTGACCATTGCTCAGGCCAAGATACAATGTTTCAAAGGGTGCTCGATACCGCCGTCTAGCTGGATGAGGCCGGTATTGCACTTTGGCGATCTCAGACTCATTCCCTATGGTAACACCGAGGTCCCCGGATGAATAATGAATACAAATATTGAGGAAAAGCGATCAAATAACGTATATATACGTGGTTGGCGTTCAAAGGATGGCGCCCAATAATGTATATAAACGTTGTTGGCGGGGAATGAGTTAATATCTGCACAAGAGTTCGACATCGCGGTAAGCTGTGAGTTTTTCAGAAGACTAACGAGACTAGGAGACGAAGCAAACGCGTAGACACGTTGACAGAGAGAGATCAGTAAGCTGGAGGGTGGGAGGCCCTCCACCCTCCGGTTGCCACGAGATAGCGAGCTTCGGCTAACAGGGAAGGTTTTTGGCTAACCACTAGGCCGCGACAACCAACGGGCTGAAGAGAGAGATCATTAGAATAATGAATTTAGACTGACAAAGACAATTCAAACTGTTTCCATCAGGTATGAGTCTATGTTTATGGAATAAACATCAACATCCAGGAAAGAGACGTTTTCGAGTTAATTCTTTGTACGGGTGCATTAACACATTGAGTGCCACGCCCCTTCCGGGAAGTGACCTGGCCTTGCCGTCCATTAACCCCATGTAAACATAGTTGTACTTTGTAGAGCTAAACCTATATTTTATAGTATAGCTATGGGTCTAATAACGCCGTCGAGTCTCAGTGAATTGCTTCCAGTCAACGTTCAAAAAACAGAATCTTTTTTCATCCGTACATTTCCGTTTTATACCGTTTTGAATATGAATATAGTTTGGTTGCTTTTGAGTAATTCCAGGGGAAAGACGCGAAAACAGCGTTTTTGTGTAATTCAATAAACACGTCATTTTTCGCCTGATTATCGGATCTTCCTGAAATCAATGCTAGATCATCATTATTATCCTTCCTCGTGCAAGCATGCAATGTGGTTTAGACCGGCATGTCCCCCCCCCCCCCCCCCCCCCCTCTCCTGCAACCCAACGGCAGACAGCCACACACATAAAACACAGATAGCTTCAATCAAGGTAGAAATAAATATCAGATCAACGCAAGCTTTCATATATTATAGTGTCCTTACCTGGTATCTGATGTAATGCAATGTAATGTAAAACAGGGAGAGATAGAGATAGAAAGGGAGAGAGAGAGAGAGAGAGGGACACAGAGCACCCCACAGACACTCCCGACCGTGCGCTGGGAAACACACACACACACAGTCGGGAGCACTCGCATATAGGGTTGCAACTAACGATTATTTTGGTAGTCGACCATTCTGTCGATAATTTTTTCGATTAGTCGACTAATCTAACGATTATTTCTGTCACACCCTCCATCTCTGCTTCCTGTGGGCGCGGCTCCTTTTCCAGGCTCTTAGCAGACTTCTTAGCTTAACATAACAGACCGACAGTAAGTTTGGGGGAACTAATGGGATAACTGGGGTTGCAACAAAAGTCAAACTAGGGCTAAAAACACAATGAAATAAAATAATAATAATAATAATAATAATAATAATAATAATAATAATAATAATAATAATAATAATAATAATAATAATAATAATAATAATAATAATAATAATAATAATAATAATAATAATAATAATAATAATAATAATAATAATAATAATAATAATAATAATAAATAATATATCCTTCTTAGCAGACTTCTTAGCTTAACATCCCAGGGAACTAATGGGATAACTGGGGATGTTGTTTGCTCCTGATAAGAGTCTCAAAGTCTGGGGTGATGGATGGTAGACAAAGCAACTCTGAGGTCATGATCAATGTCCAATCTGTTCCTCTGCTTTGTCTTCAGCTGGACCAGAGCTGAGAAGATAGGTAGTGCAAAAAATATATATATTTACGACACATCGACGCAAAAATTCGGCGTCGAGGAGTTTTTATGATCGACGTCGTCGATTATGTCGACTAATCGTTGCAGCCCTACTCGCATATCACTGTCAACCTGCTGCAAAATATCATTGCGCACGCTCCCACGCACGCGCCCGTATTCCGATTCGTGCAATAATATTCACAGAGGTATACATTGTCATTTGAAACAAGTTACCAATGCATTGTCCCATGGGATTATGCCCCCCCGCGGCGAAATTAATTAGTATCCCCCTCAATCTCTCTATGTCTCTCTCGGTCTGCGGGTTCACTCAAAGCGCTTTGCGAGTATGGGCGGAGCCCAGCCCAAAACAGCTTGACATCTTGAAGTGGAAAAATGCTGCTTTAGAGTACTTGATTAGAAATACAAAACAATGAATTATTTTGAAAAAAACCTTACAGATGTGTTCCATAGACTAACAGGAATTGTGTAACATTGCCCAAATAGTGAAAGGAATAGCAAAACATGGGACATTTAAGGACTTTGAAACCTTTTTCCTGATATGTGCCTTTCCATAACTTTACCCAAGAGTAGCTACTTTTCAAAGATCCTTGTTGCTTGTAACTGAGGGGTACAATTCCCTGACTGTATTGAATAAGTATGGTATCATTAAACCACTACTGCGTTATGTACATTACTACTGGCCATACAGTACACAGGTATATGTGATGAACACTCCCACAATAACACGGCTTAACAAGAAATACTGTTTAGAAGAATATTTATTAGCAGCACGAAGATTATCTTACATTACTTATCAAGATTGAGAGTTGCGCTTGTAAGGCGAAGAATGTGCATGAATAGGTCAAGAGCGTAAGTCCATGAGCATATTACGCAGGAGATAATTAATACCACCTGTATCATAAGAATTATATATGGTACACTAGTAGGGCAGCTGGAGATACTAAGAGGGTCCCTCCGGTTGTAGGCCAGCAGGGGAGAGGATTTGTCGGTAGCGAAAGTCTGGGTCAACGAGGAATAAGGAGACTCCAGGTACAGGAGACAGTGCAATAATCCCTTGATCCGCAGACGAACAACAGCTATTCTCCGGTATGCAGTGCCGCATGGAGGAAAGCTAGCCAGCCTCAGGGGTCCTAGAGGCGGGCTCGACGTTGCTCCTCACAGGGTAAATCCCACACAGTTGTGGGTGTAGACGATTCTCCGCTCCATCAGCTACAGGACCAAAGCAAATATAATCCAGCCGAAAAGGGCTCTGTAGTCATCGGGGTAGGTTATCCAGTGTACATATCCACACGGTTCTCGTCTAGGGCTCCTCGGATGACGGCACCAGGTTAAGCCGCCCAGCCTGGATAAGCACACTAGCTCGGTACGAGGAAGCGTTGGTAATGCTGGTCACTGTAGAACGGTAGCCGCACGATACACTATACATAATAGACTATTACTTAATAATAGAATAGGTCGAACTCGACGATACAGCATTAAACTCTGACACTTCAGCTATCAATTCGCACGCGGTTATAAGTGCTCTATTTAGACGCAAGGTTGCTCACTTCACTTGGTCGTTGACTCGTGATGAAGGCTTTACTAGTAAGGAACGAACGATACGTTGAACAAACGTTTTAGGATAAGACAAGACTACTGCTGTATCCACCTGCGACGTATTTATACGTACGGTGAATAATCTAGTGCCAACCTCATTTCTGTCTCGTATTCCTGCGCAAACCTGGGCATGTTGAGACAAGCCTTGGCGGTGGCTTTGAACTCGGCATTGGGGGGTATGGCCGTGGCGCCTAGGGGATCGCTTCCAATAGGAGAACGAATATTATGGTCTGTCCTGTACCAGGTAAAGGGATATTCCGTGTATATGTACAAAGAATATACAAGGGATATCAAACGATATACAAATATTATACATGGGATCTCAGGCAATAAATATATATATTCGGTTTAATCTGACCCTTTGTAACATTGCTCATAGTTGATTTGTTCCTCTGAAATGCAATAGTCAGCAGTGGAATCCTCTAGGGACAGCTGATCACAATTACTATGGTTGAACACAGTTGGGAGACCAATTCGCTTGGTGTGTGATCTGGAACATGATTGGTTACCCCAGACCTAAGTTTAAAATAGCTATTATTAGCGGGGTGTACACAATTCCAGTTATTCTAGTTTTAAATGTTTTGTCCCCCCACTTGAGTGTTGTAGGCCACACTATGTAAATACAGATAGATTTTAAAGGGATGCTGTATTTCACTACTTATTTCTTTCCTCCCTGGACTTGACCTTTTTTGATACAAACACTAATTACTTCCACATTAGTACTGCATACACAGAAACCCACTACACTGTCCAAGCACTGAAACACACACACACACACACACACACACACACACACACACACACACACACACACACACACACACACACACACACACACACACACACACACACACACACACACACACACACACACACACACACACACACACACACACACACACACACACACACACACACACACACACACACACACACACACACAATTATCTCTGAGGGGGGAAATCTCTTCTTTTATGCCAATGAACCATGTTGAAATAAATTTAACTGAGAGAGAGAGAGAGAGAGAGAGAGAGAGAGAGAGAGAGAGAGAGAGAGAGAGAGAGAGAGAGAGAGAGAGAGAGAGAGAGAGAGAGAGAGAGAGAGAGCGAGAGAGAGATAGAGAGAGAGAGAGAGAGAGAGAGAGGGGGAGTGAGATGGAGAGGGGGGAGAGAGAGAGAGGGAGAAGAGAGAGAGATAGTTGCAGATAGAGACCCAGGGAGACAGACATTAACCTTCATTATATCAGAGTGCATGGTGAAAAGTTAAACGTGTCCTGGGGAAAAAGCTCCCACTTTTCACAATGTCATTCCATTATCTCTATTATTCACCTGTGAATCTGATACACTGCCATTGCTGCCAAGGTGCAAGTTAAACCCATTCTGAGTGCCAACTGAAAATGTCACAAATGAAGACATCTGTGACATTGCTGTTTGTAAGATGGGGCATCAAGGAGAACGAGAAAGCTCGAGAAAACTCCAGAAATGTTGGCATTCTGGAGAGACAAGGTGTTTCTAGGGGCAAAATGTAGTCTGTTCCTCAGACCGCTCTGTGAGGTACACAGGCTAAAGAAGCACGTGCGGACCAGACAATCTGGGACTGCTACGATCATGCAATAGTGGACCCCACCATACTTCTGCGTAGGCATGTCTGTGCGTACAGAGCGCAGCTGTTCGACGCGCACAAAGGAGGTTGGTGGATCAGATAACTGGTACTCCTGGACTATGAAAGGCAAAGGACTGCGGATCATCCGCCGGCACAGTGTATAGCACTCTGTACGTCAACATTACACAGTACAACATTATGTCAATACTGCTAACAGTTTGGCATTTATACATCCGTTACATTCATAAAGATACGTTAAGTTACATACTTATACAGGAGCATGTAAAGAACCTCTGTTCTCACTCCCATACCAGAATGACTGTGTGATTGGGGCACAGGGGGAAACCTCTCTGTGTTTTGGCAACACCAAATGACAAAGCCACATTTATTATGCATTCTCTGTTCAATTCTGATGTTCTTGCCACATCACACGTTTTAATCCAGCTCTAATCCTGCTCTATCACCATCACTCTCTCTCAACAGTTATCAGCAGTGGGGGACTGACTGTATTAGGAATGGCAGCCCCTATGTTATGATGTCATCAGTCCTCCTATGCCCAGCGTCAAATCCTCTTTTGCTGTGGTGATCTGTGTCATCTACAAATATAATTGCTTGAGCATTAATTCCATTTCACTTTGGTTTATTTTGTGTCTATATTTTTTTGTCAAATATTTTTTCATGTGCTTATTACTCTTTTATAACGTTGTTGATGCATAGTGCTGCTGATGCAATGTCCCCATGAGGATACTGAAGTCCTCATTCAGATTCAGATTCCTTTATTAAGCCATTTGTGTAAAAACACATTGGTAATTGTTGCGGCATTACAGTACACATTCAGACACCGATGGCGGAGGCAACTGAAAAGTAACAAACTGCTCAGCAGTTAGGGGTTCAGTGTCTTACTCAAGGACACCTCGACACGCTTCCGGGAGGAGCAGGAATTTAACCGGGAACCTTCCAATTACCAGACGATGCTCTACCTCCTGAGCCACTGTCGCCCAGCTCTGAGCTGCGATGAACACGGAGCGGGAAATAATCAAACCGCGGGGACCTGCGTGACGAGACACCACTGGTTGTGTCGCCTGCCTTGCACCGCCTTGGATGTTCTCTGTGCTTCACGTCTTCACTTTGGAGCAGACAGTAGGCGACCTTGTTCGGATTTATTCGGATGCCTGAATCAGCAGCTTATGGCTGTATGTTATGGACATGTCTTCAGACAAGTGAAACTTTTACAGGAATCAGTTACAGGTAATCAACTTATCATAAAGAAACAGGAAAGTGAATGAGTAGGCTAGATATAGAATTGTGAAAATCCCCACATATAACGTTATTTTAAGACAACTTCTTCCAATGGAAAAAGCTGTTTATTCTCAAAGATCTTCTTACAGTAGATGCAAAGCGTCCCAGAAGCATCAGCTTGACATCTCGACAACGACAATCACCATGTGCAACCCTTGCATACTGCGCCAACACAGGACACCCACAGCATCTCAACAACACCTTAAAAATCATATAAGAAAGAATGGTACTGTCAGTTAAGTAAACATAGTGGGTGATTGCAGTGGCGTCGCATGGGTAAAATAACAGAGGATGTAAATAAAAAAAGTTATTAAATTTTTTTTATATTCTTTTTATTAATATATATATATATATATATATATATATATTTTTTTTTTTTATATATTTAAGCCAAGCAGTCACCATGTACAGTATGGCTCGGCGGCCAGTCAAACCAAGCAGTCACCATGTACAGTATGGCTCAGCGGCCAGTCAAACCAAGCAGTCAACATGTACAGTATGGCTCGGCGGCCAGTCAAACCAAGCAGTCACCTAGCCCCTTTCGTGACTGCGATGCACTGTAATCATAACAACTACTACCTTACACTGTAATCATAACTACTACTACCTTATAGGGGTGCACAATATTGATTTTTGACCCCGATATCGATAACTTTCTGCTCCTCAAGGTCGATACCGATAACCGATAGTATATATATTTATTGTATTATATATTTTATAATACATTTTTTATGTATATTCCTGTAGTTTTGACCTAACCAGATTTATCATGACATGAGCGTTACTACTATGAACAAAACAAAGCCAAGAGAACAGTTTTGACTCTTCAAATAAAGTGACTATATTTATTTTTCCAAATAAATATAATTTGAGTCAATCACAAAATTCACAATCCGTCAATGTCATTAACAATGTGTTTCCCTGAACAATGAGTGAACTAAAAACCAACAGGTATTGTGCTTTGTCAGCAGATAAAACATTTGACGCTATAGGAGAGGAGACTGTTGTGGTCTTGGTCCATGAAACAACTATTACTTGGCATTTATAGGACAGCATGCCTCAAAAAGAAATAAATAAACCAAACAAACATCACAGGTCCATATGTCCGTGGTGAAACTTACGTGCTGTGATTGCTGGCTGCTTTGTCACGTGTCTGGTGCGCCCAGCAATCACAGCGCTCCTACTGTAAAATGCGGAAGCAGCCATTTTAGCGAAGGCTAGCTCAGTGTTTTTTTTTCTCGTTTATAATTTTTTTTTTAAATGTTTATTAGCAACGCCGAGCTTTCAAACCCAACCGCGTGTGTGTGTGAAACCCTAATGGAACGCTGGGTAAGCAGTACTTGGTGGTGCAAATTAACCTGGCTACTACGGAGGAATAAGTGACTGCGTATTCGAGCCCCTGGCTTTCATCGCAGTCACGAAAGGGGTTACAACCAAGCTAGCTTGGTTACGTTAGTTAGCAACCAAGCTAGCCTGATTAACGTTAGTTAGAAACCAAGCTAGCCTATGTAGGCTGCTTACCTGGCCAATAATGTGGTCCTCCTCCTGGACAGATAGATTTGTTAAATCATAATATCCACAGTGGTGTGCTGTGCCTGGTCTTCAGTAAAGGTCCGGCCGGCGAAAAATAAGTTGCTAATAAAGTGCTATATGCTTCATTGCATTTCCAAAGTGCCCGCGAGGCGAAGACGTTTGGTCACGTTTGCTTTTAATGTGATTTGATTGGCCAGACGCGAAATTTGCATATATTCCCCTACCTAGAGAACCAAGCTGGGCCGTGTTAAGGCTTAGGAGCTAAGCCCAACCCAGCTAGAATCTTATTGGCTAATAATTAAGCAATAGGATGAATAAACAAAAAAAATTATGTTTTTATTATTGTAAACTATAAAAAAATAAAAAAAATATTTTTTAATTTCAATTTTTTATTTAAATTTTTTTATTTGTTTACTGTTTATATTTTTGGGCTTCCCTTGGCTTCCATGAATATTCGCCACTGGGTGATTGAGAAAATGGGTATGTGTGATTGGTGAACTTAGATTTTTTTATATATTTGTATGTTGTATTGAGATGTATTGTTGTGCTTTAAGTGACCATATATGCCTTGAAACATGATTGAGTAGATGGGTATGTGTGATTGGTGAACTTAGATATTTTATTATATAATATTTGTATGTGTTATTGAGGTGTATTGTATTGTTTTATTGTATTGCATTGATTGTATTGTATTGATTTGTGTGGACCCCAGTAATAGTAGCCTATGCCTGTGGCAATGGCTAATGGGGATCCAAATAAACTAAACTAAACCACAGTATGAACACTCCTGATAGAAAAGCATTACATAGAGGCGGCTGGGTGGCGCAGCAGTGATTACGCTCGTCACCAACGCAAGAGACTCCGGTCTCAAATCCGGGTGTCAGCATTGCCTCCGGCTTGGGAGAAATTTATTATAACACAGAGATGAAGAATTATGATATTTTTTTGTATTATTGTAAACTATAAAAAAAAATTAAATATATATTTTTCTTTTTCTTTTACATTTTTTTAAATTTGTTTACTGTTTATATTTTTGGGCTTCCCTTGGCTCCCATGAATATTCGCCACTGGGTGATTGAGGAAATGGGTATGTGTGATTGGTGAACTTAGATATTTTATTATATAATATTTGTATGTGTTATTGAGGTGTATTGTATTGTTTTATTGTATTAGCCTAGTCTGTGGCAATGGCTAATGGGGATCCGAATAAACTAAACTAAACCACAGTATGAACACTCCCGACAGGCTGCCTCCTCGTGTACCGGAGGGGACACGTGATGTAAGGCTTCTATCCTCCCTACGACTGGCATAGTCAAGCAACGTTCAAGACAGGGGAGGGGAGAATTGGAAAAATACGAAATTGGGATGGGAGAAAAATAGAAAAATAAGGAGAAAAAGTGGATAAAAAATAAATAAAAAAAGCATTACATTCAGTAGAACCCCATTACATTCTGAGCCGTGTTTATGGGTATAAGTATTTAAGTTCGCTATCACCTATTAGGTGATCCGAGAGGAGGAGGAGGAGGAGGAGGGGAGGGAGGGAGGGAGGGAGGGAGGGAGGGAGGGAGAGAGAGAGAGAGAGAGAGAGAGAGAGAGAGAGAGAGAGAGAGAGAGAGAGAGAGAGAGAGAGAGAGAGAGAGAGAGAGAGAGAGAGAGAGAGAGAGAGAGAGAGAGAGAGAGAGAGAGAGAGAGAGAGAGAGAGAGAGAGAGAGAGTTAGCCTCTCGCTCACTGCCATGAGGTGTGTTTTTCCATTTGGTCAATATCAGGGTTCATGTGTGATGCACCGTTTCATCACGTGCGTGTGCATATGCATGTGTGCATGTGTGTGTGTGTTGTGCTGGCAAAATAATGTGCAAAGAGCCCCGCAAGCTAACCATCTCTATGCCACGTTACAAAATCTCTATGCACAGTACAACATGGACTACTTCTCCCCCATCAAACTGAAGTTCTTTGATTTGTACCAGATCAAACCAGAACTCTTTCTGTGTCTGAAATCTGAGTAGACAACCAGATCAAACTGCTCCAAGAGCAAGTAGTGGACGTTACTCCCCCAGGAAACATCTCCTTCCACATCTTTTAAAAGGAAGAATTCCTCTTAATGTCAACGGTGTCCTTACCGACGTTGCCGGTGCGTACGTGCAGCCGTCCCCTGAGGATGGTGTGGACGTCCATGGGGCTGGCGCCCGCCTGGCTGCTCATCAGCGGGGTGTCGTAGCCTACGTAGTCAGTGGTCAGCACCTCCACCTCGTGCAGCGCCTGCACCGCCAAGCGACCCTGGCGCAACATGTACTGGTACCGTGCGTGCACACACACACACGCACACACACAAAACAAAGAAAAACGTGAAAAAGAGTCAACAAGATACACACACACACTGACACACAGAAACATTTCAATGATTTATGTACAGTATGCGTATTAGCAAACAGGCAAGGGAAATAAACAATGTAAATGCATTCAGATATTCAGAGGCCTTTCCCATGTTATATGATGTGCTTAATTGACAATCAGATTGGTACACACAGCCCAATTAGGCTGACAGGAGGACGTGGACACAGTACAGAGCGTGCATCAACGATATAACACACACACACACACACACACACACACACACACACACACACACACACACACACACACACACACACACACACACACACACACACACACACACACACACACACACACACACACACACACACACTACAATGTGGTTCTCATCCACACAACTCACTCTATGGGTTATAGCATAGCATATGCTATAGGCTTGAAGCTCTTTGTTACATCCCAATGTATATATTCCCCAGTGTGTGTCTCCATGTGTGTGTGTTCTCCATTTTGTTTCCTCCCTCCAGCCATTGTTCCCTTCCCCATTGGTCCCTGCCAGGCCAATCCTTCCATTATTGCAACACAGCAGTGATTGGTGGTTGGCTTTCCAGACTCTAACACTCAATCCACACCCCCCAATCATGGATCACCCCACACCTGTTAAAACATGGCTTTCTCCCTTCAGTCTTTCTCTCTCTCTGGCATGAGGCTAGGCCTAGTGTTATTTTGTGGCATTGTACTTTGATAATATCCCTTTTTGTTTATAGGCCTTTGTAATAGTGAAAGTGCCTTTGTGATTGTATGGCCGCAGAGAGAGCATTGTTACCTATAGATTGTTTTGTTATGTTTCCATTTTGTTGTATGTATCATTAATGTGTTTTTCTCCTCCTTTCTCAGGAAGCACAGATGGGGTGAGCTGCCATTTCCTTTGGATATTGTTTTCTCCTGTTTTGGTTAGGTAAGAGTAGTTTAGGTAATGTAATTTCTTTTACCATAGATTAGATTGGGTTTATTTGGAGTATAGTGGTGTTTGTTTGTTGTTTTGGCCTGGGCTCACCCCTGAGCTACATGTGCTTCCTTTGCATTTACCAATAAATATCATTGTTGTTTACAAACGTGGTCCATCTTTTCTGTCAACCAACTGTTATGTTACAGCCCTTTACCCTTAGACACACAGGGGTCGTAACATAAATGGGGGCTCTGCCGGGATTTTATAACCCGTGTTCAATTGTTGGTTGATGGATTTGGTGAACTGTGTTTGTTTACACTTGTATAGTTATTAATTACTTTGTGTAAAAATGGCATTTGTGTAAGAAAAAATAATGGCAGTTAGTACTTTTGATCTGGGGAAATTCTTGAGCAATCCTACTTGGGAAGCGCTAGATAGCTGCCGCAAGGCAGACTTAGTGGAGATTGCCACACATTTTCAACTCTCGGTTCAACAAAAGCATCTTAAGCAGGATATCAGGTGTCTTGTGGTAGATAAGCTGTTGGAGCAGGGGACGCTTGTTTTACCTGCGGTCTCTGATGAACATGCAAGTCCTCCTGGTGAACCTACAGAAGCACCGCCCTCTGAGGAGCAAGCCCATGGTGCTGAAAAGGCAGGTGTGAACGTCACATTGCCACATTTTCACTTGACCTCTCCTGTGTCAACTGGGTCTCGAGAAGGGGCCCAGGTCAAGGTTAGAATAGCCCGTCTCCAGATGGAGGCTCAGGAGAAGGCACAAGCACGTGAGGCGGAGTATCGGCTTCGTAGAATGGAGCTTGAGGCAGAAAATGAAAGGGCTGTTAACATTCGTAGGTTGGAGCTTGAGCATGAAGTGGAAAAAGAGCTCAGACTGCGGAGGTTGGAGCTGGAAGTCCTAAGGAGTGGATCCAACTCTGCTACACCGACTCCTCCACAAGGCCCGGGTATGTCCTCCTCCACAGCTTATTCATCACACACTTTTGATATAAGTAAACACATTGCTTTGGTGCCTCCGTTCCGAGAGACAGAAGTTGATACTTATTTTAATGTGTTTGAGCGTATTGCTGCTTCATTGCGCTGGCCAAGAGAGGTCTGGCCTTTGTTGCTTCAATGCAAATTGACTGGTAAAGCCCAAGAGGTTTGTTCAACACTTTCCCTAGAAGATAGTCTATTGTATGATACTGTGAAGGCTGCCATCCTTCGTGCATATGAGCTTGTGCCCGAAGCTTATAGGCAGAGGTTTCGCAGTCACAAGAGAGCTGTCAACCAGACCTTTGTAGAGTTTGCTAGAGAGAAGGGAACTCTCTTTGATAAATGGTGTGCAGCAAGCAAGGCCTCAGATCTTAACTCTCTCAGAGAACTCATTCTATTAGAAGAGTTTAAGAATCGTTTGCCAGAGCGTATTGTAATTTACCTGAGTGAGCAGAAAGTGTCCACTCTGCAGCAAGCTGCTGTATTAGCTGATGAGTTTGCGCTAACCCATAAAACTGTGTTTGTAGATAGGCGTGACTCGTTTCTCCCCCATGATTTCTCTCAGAGACCTTCTGTCCCCAACCATTCAGAATTCACACACCCCCGACCAAGAATGTCACCTCCACGCTCAAAAGAGGAGCGGACATGTTACTACTGTCATAAATCTGGTCATGTTATTTCTGACTGTTTAACATTGAAACGTAAGCAGCAACCGTCCTCTCAGAACTTTAGACAACCCAAAGGGGTTGGTCTGATTAAAATGGCACCTGATTCCGATCAACAGATGCACAATGATCAGGATGTTCTCGATCCTTGTTTCAGGCCATTTACTTCCAAGGGTTTAGTTTCCTTGACAGGGGATCCAAAAGATCAGTGTACAGTTCAGATCTTACGAGATACTGGAGCCTCACAATCCTTTATCCTCTCTGATGTACTACCTCTGTCTGAGAAATCTTCCTGTGGTTCTAGTGTCCTGGTTCAAGGTATTGAGATGGGTTTCGTGCCAGCCCCGTTACACTGTATTCATGTACAATCTGATTTGGTCACTGGTTTCTTTAAAATAGGGGTGAGACCTTCCTTGCCAGTTAAAGGCATTTCCTTTATCATGGGAAATGATTTAGCTGGAGGACAGGTGAACGCTGTGCTGGAAGTGTTGGATCACCCAGACACAGATTCTCTGCCTGATGACTTGTCACAGAACTTCCCTGAAGTTTTTTCTGCAAGTGTTGTCACTCGGGCTCAATTGAAAAAGAGAGGTGATGAAATTAATTTGTCTGACTCTGTTTTTGCTTCAGCCTTTGTCAGGGAGGAGTTGCTGGCTCCAACTTCTGATACCGCTGACAAACCACCGACTCATAGTAAGGTACCCCCACAGACAACTGTAACTAGTTCCGACGCATTGAAGTTACCCGTTACTCGTGAAATGCTAATTACTGCCCAGAAGGCTGACCCTTCTCTTGCAAAATGTTTCTCTTCTCTTGAAACAGAACAGAGGAGAGAGTTGCATTCTTATTTTGTGGATGAAGGAGTTTTGATGCGTACATGGAGGTCCCATGGTACTAGACTGGCAGAGCATGCACAATTGGAGATAGGGCTACCAGATCAGGTACCAGACTGGAGCACTGTTTATCAGATTGTTGTCCCTGCAGTTTATCGTCAGCATGTACTGTTCTTGGCCCATGACCACCCTTGGTCTGGACACTTGGGAGTCACTAAAACGTACAACAGAATACTTCAACATTTCTTTTGGCCCGGTTTGAAGTCCGATGTAGCACAGTACTGTCGTACCTGTAGTACTTGTCAGATCACCGGAAAGCCAAACCAGGTAATTCCACCTGCTCCCCTCTGTCCTATACCAGCGGTCGGTGAACCATTTGAACATGTCATAGTTGACTGTGTTGGTCCGTTGCCAAGGACCAAAGCCGGCAATCAGTTTTTGTTGACAATAATGTGTACCGCCACCCGTTTCCCTGAGGCTATCCCTCTTCGCAGAATTACAGCGCCTGTAATAATTAAGGCTTTGACGAAGTTCTTCTCCACGTTTGGACTGCCTAAGGTAGTACAAACGGACCAAGGCACCAACTTCCTGTCTAGGTTATTTGAGCAAGTGTTACAGTCCCTGGGTATCCGACATATAGTGTCCAGTGCCTACCACCCTGAAACTCAGGGGGCTCTAGAACGTTGGCATCAGACCTTAAAGTCCATGCTGCGTAAATATTGCTTAGACACAGAGAAAGATTGGGATGAGGGTGTCCCCCTTGTTCTATTTGCTGCGCGAGAGACCATACAGGAGTCTCTTGGTTTCAGTCCTGCTGAGCTCGTTTTTGGGCACACTGTTAGAGGGCCTCTGAAAGTTCTTAAAGAACGGTTCATGTCAAAGGGTGCCAGCACACCCACTAATGTGCTAGATTTTGTTAGCCAGTTTCGAGAGCGACTGCATCAGGCGTGCTCTCTCGCAAAAGAAGCACTCTCTTCTTCCCAGAGAACTATGAAACGGCACTATGACGAGAAAGCTGTTTCTCGATCTTTCCAGCCAGGTGATAAGGTTCTAGTCCTGTTACCTATCCTTGGTTCTGCTCTTTCCGCTCGTTTTTCCGGACCGTATGCAATAGACAAGAAGATAAGTGATACAGACTATGTGGTTCGCACCCCTGATCGTAAACGTCACTCTCGTGTTTGCCACATCAATATGCTTAAACCATATTTTTCCAGAGATAGTGTGCAGGTGAAGACCTCAGACCAGACAGCCGGACTGGCCGTCTCTGCTGTTGCCTCAACTCCAATAGTTCCGGACTCTCCTGACGTTAGTGGTGAGGACGTAGATGGCTTGGAGTTGCGCAATGCAGCCCATCAGGGTGCTAGATTGTCCAACACTGAGATGTTATTGAACCTGCCCACTCACTTAGCACACTTACCTGAGGAGCAGCGAGAGGACATCACAAATTTGATTCAGGCCTACATGGCTCTGTTTGGTGATGTTCCCTCCTGTACTTCTGTATTGGCCCATGATATTAAAGTTAACAATGCTGTGCCTATCAAGCAACATGCATACCGTGTTAACATCACCAAGAGGGCCATGATGCAACAGGAGGTTGATTATTTGTTAAAACATGGTTTAGCCAAGCCAAGTTGCAGTCCCTGGAGTTCACCTTGCTTGTTAGCTCCCAAATCGGATGGAACTCCTAGATTTTGTACTGATTTCCGAAAGGTAAATGCTGTCACCGTGCCTGATTCCTTCCCACTGCCCCGCATGGAAGATTGTATTGACAACCTTGGATCTGCCACCTATGTTAGCAAACTAGATTTGTTAAAGGGTTACTGGCAGGTCCCTTTGACCCCCCGTGCCTCGGAAATCTCTGCGTTTGTTACTCCTGACAATTTTTTGCAATATACTGTAATGCCTTTTGGAATGCGTAATGCCCCGGCCACCTTCCAGCGACTGGTGACCCTAGTCCTGGCTGGTGTTCCAAATTGTAATGCCTATCTCGATGACCTGGTTGTCTATTCGACCAACTGGCGTGACCACATGACAACCTTGCAAACTGTCTTTGACCGCTTAGCTGGAGCCTCCCTGACCCTTAACCTTGCCAAGTGTGAGTTCGGCAAGGCTACGGTTACCTATCTTGGTAAGCAGGTAGGACAAGGCCAAGTGCGTCCGGTGGATGCAAAAATATCTGCAATCACAACTTTTCCAGTGCCTACTACTAGGCGGGAATTGCGTAGATTCCTTGGGATGGCTGGGTATTACCGTGGTTTTTGCCGGAACTTTTCTTCTGTCGTCACTTCTCTCACTAGCCTGTGTAGCCCGTCCAAACCATTCCTTTGGACAGCTGATTGTCAAAATGCATTTGATAGTGTTAAAGCTCTCTTATGCAGTTCCCCTGTTCTCTCTGCTCCAGATTTCTCCCTGCCGTTCCAGCTGGAGGTGGATGCCAGCGGGGTGGGAGCTGGAGGGGTGTTATTACAGGAAGATCACGATGGTGTCAGTCACCCGGTTTGTTATTTCTCCCGGAAATTTAACAAACATCAACTAAACTATTCCACTATTGAAAAGGAGACTTTGGCTATGTTGTATGCGTTGCAACATTTTGAGGTGTATGTCGGTTCGAGCGTATTACCAGTGGTATTATACACCGACCACAACCCATTGGTTTTTCTGTCGCGGATGTACAACCACAATCAGCGCCTCATGCGTTGGGCGCTCATAGTGCAAAATTATAACCTCAGCATAAAGCATAAGAAGGGGTCTGATAATGTGTTGGCGGATGCTCTGTCTCGTAGTTGAAATCTCTGTTGCTGTCGACTTGTTCTATTTTGCTGTCGACTCGTTCTACTGTATATTGCTGTCGACTTGATCTATTTTTTCTGTCTACTCGGTCTATGTTGCTGTGAACTCGTTTTATGTTGCTGCTAGTTTTTTCATAGCTCTTTGTTTTGGAGTGCATGTTATCTCGGGGATGTTATCTCGTTGTTAAAAAAGAAAAAAAAACATGTTTAGTTGGTAGTTTATGTAGGCATGTTTTTTGTCTTATGTATGGGGGTGTTACATCCCAATGTATATATTCCCCAGTGTGTGTCTCCATGTGTGTGTGTTCTCCATTTTGTTTCCTCCCTCCAGCTATTGTTCCCTTCCCCATTGGTCCCTGCCAGGCCAATCCTTCCATTATTGCAACACAGCAGTGATTGGTGGTTGGCTTTCCAGACTCTAACACTCAATCCACACCCCCCAATCATGGATCACCCCACACCTGTTAAAACATGGCTTTCTCCCTTCAGTCTTTCTCTCTCTCTGGCATGAGGCTAGGCCTAGTGTTATTTTGTGGCATTGTACTTTGATAATATCCCTTTTTGTTTATAGGCCTTTGTAATAGTGAAAGTGCCTTTGTGATTGTATGGCCGCAGAGAGAGCATTGTTACCTATAGATTGTTTTGTTATGTTTCAATTTTGTTGTATGTATCATTAATGTGTTTTTCTCCTCCTTTCTCAGGAAGCACAGATGGGGTGAGCTGCCATTTCCTTTGGATATTGTTTTCTCCTGTTTTGGTTAGGTAAGAGTAGTTTAGGTAATGTAATTTCTTTTACCATAGATTAGATTGGGTTTATTTGGAGTATAGTGGTGTTTGTTTGTTGTTTTGGCCTGGGCTCACCCCTGAGCTACATGTGCTTCCTTTGCATTTACCAATAAATATCATTGTTGTTTACAAACGTGGTCCATCTTTTCTGTCAACCAACTGTTATGTTACAGCCCTTTACCCTTAGACACACAGGGGTCGTAACACTCTTATACACGCCTAGCCATCATTTGGGGAGCACCTCCCTCCCCATAGGTATATAACCATATGCTGTCCTCCTATCGCTTTATTATTAGTATCAAGGCTATTCAAGGCTCTTCAAGGCTCTTCAAGTTTTCTACCATACATTTAGCCTTTTACTATTCTAAATAACAGCTTGTCATAACTGTTTCTTTAGAAGACAACATACTATTGTCTTTGCGAAGCATGGTGTTGTTTTAGGATATTCTTTCCTAGATAGCTAGCCTAGTGTTCTCAGTCCTTTTTCGGTAGCTAGCAGCTGCAACCTATGTGTTGTTTGCTTGTTAGTACCAGTGTTAATTCTAAGTATTTTCTGTTTGATTGATTGAACATTTTATTAACAGATTGCAGAATGGGTACAATACAGTACACACAATTGTTAAGGGGATGCAGACCAGAGAAAGACTTTCGTCTTGTTTACATCAAGGTCCCCCATTTTCAATTCATCATAACATATATGACATACATGACATACAGATAGAGTACTGCTACATCTATACACTTATGACATACCAGATTTACAAATACAGTACTGTTTTTGATACAAGAATAGTCTAAAAAGAGAGTATATACATTTGATGAAGAAACTGTACATTGGAGGAGGTTGGTAGGTAGGAGGGGTGGATGGGGGGTTGGGTAGGTGGGGTGGGGGGAAAACTGTACATTGGAGGTGGTGATGTGGGGGTAACTGTACATTGGATTATCGACTATACCTTACTTGGTCCCAAGAAGAGGGTCTCGTGTATTATTGGGTTTAATAAGATATTTATTGTACATTGGAGGGGGTTGCGTTAGGACATTTACAGGGGCCAGTTTCGAATTGCAGTCTCTCGTAGGTGCTCTTTGAGAGTGGTTTTGAAAGTGGGTAGTGATTCACATTCCTTTACAGCTGTGGGTAATTGCGAAACGTGTTTAGTCCCTTGTTTGAGCCGAATCTGGGTTTAACATGATTTGTGGAGCTCCCTCTGGTGTTGTGATCATGGTATTCACTGACCTTTGGGAAGTATTTTGACATGTACAAGGGTACCTTAGTCGTGTAGTGTATCTTGTAGACCAGGCCCATTGCAAGTTGCTGTACTCTGTCGTCTACTCTAAGCCATCCTAGGTTGTCAAAGTGGGCAGGGGTAAGGTGGGTTCTAGGAGTAAGGTCAAGCAGTAGTCTGACCAGTTTGTAGAATTCGACTCCTTTGGAATCCCCTTTGCGGTGTGGTCGCCCCACTGATTTTACTATACTAGCTGCGGCTCACTGGACCTGTGCTAAGAATTGCATTCATGTCTGCTCTTTTCCATATGGGGAAATCGCCAAGGCAAACACCCAATAGCTGGGGTTATGTATTGGGACTGCCCACCAGTTAAGGCATTCTGGAAAGATGTGACCCATCAATTATCAAAACTCGTATCTTGGAATATACCAGTACACCCCTCTGTATTACTATTGAATGATGTTTTTGAGTTTGCAGTAAATCCACAGCTAAAGAGATTGGTTCTATCGGGTATCACAGTAGCTAAAAAACTGATCGCATCACGCTGGTTTCAACCAGAAAAAATGTGCCGGAAGGTTTGGTTTCTTACATATCTCGATGTGATTTATCAAGAAATATCTACAGCAAGAATTCTGGGACTCAACGAATCCAAAATGTCAATGTGGTTAGAAGTGGTGGAGAGAATAAAAGCTAGCTTATAATGGTGGTGTCTGGTTAGGAGTGAGGGATAATGGAGGTACTATCCAAGGAGGGGTCCGGGAGGGGGGGGTTCGAGCTGGAGCATATGTGTGTAGGGTTTTAGATAATAGGTATTAGGAGTATATCCTGTATAAGACATTGGTAATTTCTTTGGATATACACTGTATACGGTAAAATATTATTATATACTTTTTTTGTTTTCTGTTACTGTACTTGCATGTCATTTTAGCCACCTTAATTGTTAGTTTCATTATGCATTGTGTGTTGAGTACTGACTTTTAACAATTTTGTTTTGCAATAAAAAAAAAAAAAAAAAAAGAATGTAAGCTTTCAAATGATGTGTCATACTTTGAAATCTGAGAATGTTATTATTGTGATGTGCTAATTTTAAATCTTGTAGCAGTCTTTTTTCCCCAGAGACTTAGGGCCCTTTCTCACTCACCCTATTTGTTTCTATTCCGTTCCGTTCTGGCCCGTTCCGAGATCTGATTCGAACTCCCCCCCCCCCTCTCCCCCCTCTAGTTTGCGTACACACTGCAGTCTTGTTTCGTTCCGGGTTCTGTTTACGGTTTGCCTTTTGAGCGTTTACGCTTGCCGTAGGCGATGATGTCACGTTCCTGTCACGTTTCCTACAAAGAAAGTCAACAAGGCGGCGCCGGGCGCCACCATCTTTGCCTGTTTATTTACCCATTGCAGCACTTCTTTTTCAGCAAAGTCTAATAAAAGTGCAATAAACTAAACGGATACATTCACTGTGTGTTCTGCCTGTCATTTGTTGATGAAACAAAACTAACATCAACACAAGTGACCACCAAGAGCGGATAGTTTAGTCTAAAAAAAGATCGGTAGCTACATTGTTAGCTGCATGCTAACATCAATGGAATATGCCATTATAACCGTATAGCATTGTGGCTAGAAGCTAACGTTAGCTCACGCTAGTTAGCCAGCACCAAACTGATGATATCGGGAGCTATCAGTAGTTAGATAACATTAGAGACAACGCTGTGTGTATTAAACAAAGGTGAATAGATGACTGGGCCATTTTGTTTAATGCTTGTTAAGTTGAAAGAGGAGCTTTGAGCTAACATGGGCTGATAGCTAACGCTAGCTCATGTTAGCCAGTGGCAGTGCTCAACCAATCGTTAATGCTAGCAGAATGAATGGATGTAAACTTTATTTAACATATTGCATAATGGGTACAATACAATACGGCTCAATACAAACAATTGTTAAGGGAATGCAGACTGTTGTAGCTTGGACTGGGGTCCTTATAACAATAACTTGACAACAGGTAGCTGCAGCTATTTGGGACACGGAGCTAGTTAGCTTAGCCTGTCCAGCAGCTAACATTATCCCATTGTTCGTGGCAATTATATTACATGTCATTGATCTACTGGTCGACCACGGCCGACTGGTTGGGCACCACTGGTCTAATAGAAATAAATGCATTCAAACAAGAAACTAATGTATAGAAAATAGCATGGCAAACAAAAATTGCCAGGCCTAATGCGAGCCAGGGAAGTGCTGTGCATTTGTAACGTGGCTTCATGTTTTTCATCCACTTGTTTTTGGTTGAGGTCTGAACTCTCAAATTGCCCATAAATATCGTTTTTGTGGGTATTCTCCAGTTGTTGCTGTGGTGTTATCTGCCCACGCCCGTGTTTAGGTACAAGCTCGCAAAACCACGCCCCCCGTTCTCCCGGGGCCGAATCCGAGACCACCTATTCCAACTGATCCCGTTCAGCGGGGGGTGAAACGAATCAGCGCCGTTTCGCATCGCAAAAGGGGTGAGTGAGAACACTCCCCCCCGTTCTCGGGAGCAGTGATTCGATCTCCAAACGTGAGTGAGAAAGGGCCCTTAAGCAGAGAAAACAGCTCTCAAAGATTTGACACCTATCGCCAGGTTTCTGCTGGGTGTAAACAATACCTCCCAGCCACACCTCTCCCCTGAATAGTATTAACATAATTAAGTGCTGTGACAGCCATGCTGTCATGACAGATCAGATACAAAATCAAACATTTTGTATTGTAGTACTATAGTACTATTTGTTTACACTGCTTGTGTTGTCTTTACTACCTGTACCCCCCCCCCCTTGCAGTATGATAATAGTATGTAATAGCAGTAGTATGATAATAGTATGTAATAGAAATATTATCATTGCATGACAAATCAGCAGACGATATCAAATCAATTCAAGAGGTTTATTCGTCACATACATACCAGGGCATACAGTGAAATGCGGGTGGTCATGCCTGCATCGATTGTGCAATAACTGCATCAGCTGATAGAGTTGTGCCCTTCCTGATGGCTTGTCGTACAGAACTTGTAAGTCGCTTTGGATAAAAGCATCAGCTAAATGACTAAATGTAAATGTAATAGCAGTAGTATGATAATAGTATGTAATAGAAATAGTATCATTGCATGACAAATCAGCAGACAATATCAAATCAATTCAAGTATGTAATAGCAGTAGTATGATAATAGTATGTAATAGAAATATTATCATTGCATGACAAATCAGCAGACAAGAGATATCAAATCAATTCAAGAGGTTTATTCGTCACATACATACCAGGGCATACAGTGAAATGCGGGTGGTCATGCCTGCATTGATTGTGCAATAACTGCATCAGCGGATAGAGTTGTGCCCTTCCTGATGGCTTGTCGTACAGAACTTGTAAGTCGCTTTGGATAAAAGCGTCAGCTAAATGACTAAATGTAAATGTATTAGCAGTAGTATGATAATAGTATGTAATAGAAATATTATCATTGCATGACAAATCAGCAGACAATATCAAATCAATTCAAGAGGTTTATTCGTCACATACATACCAGGGTATACAGTGAAATGCGGGTGGTCATGCCTGCATCGATTGTGCAATAACTGCATCGGCGGATAGAGTTGTGCCCTTCCTGATGGCTTGTCGTACAGAACTTGTAAGTCGCTTTGGATAAAAGCGTCAGCTAAATGACTAAATGTAAATGTATTAGCAGTAGTATGATAATAGTATGTAATAGAAATATTATCATTGCATGACAAATCAGCAGACAATACCAAATCAATTAAAGAGGTTTATTCATCACATACATACCAGGGCATACAGTGAAATGCGGGTGGTCATGCCCGCATCGATTGTGCAATAAAACAATAGTAATAGTAATAATAATAAAAATATAATGTACATGTACCGGTACACAACAATACAATTTGTCTATGTCCCTATGCTATACTAGTACAGTGTGTGTGTGTGTGTGCTTGTGTGTGGAGCGTTCAGTGTTCAATACTCTGATGGCCTGGGGGAATGCCATCAATATTGCACTATGCAACAATCACAACAAGTTATTTTCTTAAAGTGTCTTTTTCAAAGTGACCTATGGTGTGTTTGTGTGTGTGTGTCTCTCTGCTCTTTTTGCGTGTATACGGAATGCTCTCTACGGAATGCTCTCTACACACAACAATACAATTCTTCTATGTCCCTGTGCTATACTATCTATGTTCTATGTTACTAACTATACTATCAAGTCAAGTCAAGAATGCAATAATAAGAATCCAATAGGATGAGAATGCGACGTTTGTGCAATAATACAAGTAATAAGAGTAAGACATAATGTATGCACATGAGTTTTACAAAAGCTTTTACTATACAAGAACCACTCCTGTTCTTGTTTATTTTTTTAAAGTGACCTTACATGTGAGCGTGTGCAGCATGAGTGTGTGTGTGTGTGTGTGTGTTCATGTTAAAGTATGCACTATGCAACAATCACAACAAGTTATTTTCTTAAAGTGTTTTTTTCAAAGTGACCTATGGTGTGTTTGTGTGTCTCTCTGTTCTTTTTGCGTGTATACGGAATGCTCTCTACATCCATGTGTCTTCTCCATGGTATCTAACATCGTACAGTCTTGTTCTGAGGTGCTCTAGACGTTGTGGAATCTGTATGTTGTCCGTGAAGCCACGCGTACACCATTGACTTTCTTTGTACTTTGCGTCATCTCTGAAACATTTTGGCATGTTCCAATAATGGACAACAGACACATGTCCCTTTCTCTTGGTGTCAACGACGCAGTGTCCAATCTGTTTTGGTAGATTAACTCAACCGACAGTTTTTTTTAACAAACAGGGCAGATCGTTCAGAATTTTCCTTTCGGCGTGTCTGGCACTTACAGTCGAACGCTTGTATCTTTCTGAGTTCCTCTTGTATTTCGCTCTCCACCGTTAAACCAGAAATCTTTTCAACTGATCGCATGGTCGATTCAGCTGAAAAGCCCAATGCTACAGTTTCAACGCAAATGTCTCTGTCTCCCTCATCGTCTGCCTCACCGTCGTTAGATTCGATTGCATCTGGGACAATGACGCCTGCTCCTTCTGTTTCCTCGTCGTCGGATGATACAGCTGGCCGCTCACATGTACTGTCATCGTCGTCACTGTGAACGTAGTCCGTTATGTGGTCACTCATTAACTTCGAGGAGTCTATATTTATTCCATCTCTTCCTCTATTAAGAGCAGCTGACAATCTCTGTGCGTGGTCCATGTTAACGGTGAATGTTATCTGAGCAGCAAGCAACAGGTTCTGTGAATATAAACACAGTGTGGGCTTACCTCCCAAACACGCAGCCTTTCACATGCAAAAATGGGCCAGCCCCCACAGGGATCCGTTGCAGAGGAACAGACTCTGTCTCAAACAGCCATTTTTAAACACAGATTTATTACAATTAGAGTTATTATATATGTTCACTGTTATACTAAATATGTTCTTCAACCCTCGAACTGTAAGTATATAAAAAAAAAAGAAAAAAAAACTGTGAGGGATTCCCTCATCATCAAACCCCTACTTCAGCCCACGGATCCTGCTCTCCCTCGTCGCAGTGTTAACCTAACAACCTAGGTACGACGTCGCACCCTAGCCTTGCTTCTCTGTCCTTGTTGCATACCTTGTCCTAATCTTGTTCTCCCTGTGCCCAGGACCACCGCTCCCGAGACACCACCCACATGGATGCTCCTGTGCTGCACGAGGAGTGCACCTGCTCGCATCTTTTTGCACATTCCTGTTGTCATACCTGTCTGCTTGGTGCCTACAATTAAAACCAACCTAAAACGCTCCATTCTCTCTTCTCCCGTGTTCTGCTATTGGGCTCTGCCACTGCTGCCCTAACACAGAGAGCCCTCCTAGTGTGGTGGGACCCCCCCCCCCCTACCTTCTGTCTCTAGTATGGTCCTGTCCCACATGGTTATAACCACGGATGAACCCCAACCCAACCCCAAATATCGTCCTGTCTCTCTTCTCTCCTTCCTTTCTAAAACACTTGAACGTGCAGTATCCAACCAACTTACTGATTATCTCTTACAGAATGACCTCCTAGACCCTAATCAGTCAGGCTTCAGGACTGGTCACTCCACACAGAGACAGCCCTCATTGCGGTCACAGAGGCACTTCACTTAGCAAAAGCGAAAGGCCTCTCCTCTGTCCTGATTCTCCTAGACCTGTCTGCAGCCTTCGACACAGTCAATCATCAGATCCTCCTTGCGTCCCTCGCAGGAATGGGAGTGGCTGGTTCTGCGCTGACATGGCTGACATCATACCTCAATGACCACTCCTACCAAGTGTGATGGAGAGGAGTGTCCTCCAGGGCTTGGTCCTTGGACCCTTCTCTTCTCCCTCTACAGTAAATCTCTGGTTAACATTATCACGTCTCATGCCTTCTCGTATCATTGCTATGCCGATGATACTCAACTCTTCCTCTCCTGTTCTCCCTCAGATATCCACATCTCTGAGCGGATCTCGGACTGTCTGTCCGACATCTCCGCCTGGATGATGACCAACCGCCTCAAACTGAACCTAAGCAAAACATAATTGCTTCACCTGCCGGCCAAATCCTCCCCCCTGACCGACCTTTCCATCACAGTTGAGAATGCAGCTGTGACCGCGTCCCCGACCGCCAAGAACCTTGGTGTTGTCCTTGACGACGAGTTGAACTTCTCCACTCACATCACAGCGGAGTGCTCCTAGCTCTGAACTGTACACAGTGCTCCTAGCTCTGAACTGTACAGTGTTCCTAGCCCTGAACTGTACACAGTGCTCCTAGCCCTGAACTGTACAGTGTTCCTAGCCCTGTTGATACTGACCGACAACACGTCAGTGGTCTCTATATATACACACAGGCAGGCTCTCGCTCCCATCGGCTTCACCAGCTTGCCCATATGATTCAGTCTCTGAGGGAAACACAGGGGTGGACCTTCTGTCCAGGGGATAGAGATGGTTTGGGATTGTAGATCTTTTTGCATCCAGAGAAAATGCAAACTGTCCACTATTTTTCTCCATCAAGGACAGATACGCACCACTCTGGCTCACCCGTTGCCAAATTCCCTGCTTTATGCCTTACCGCCAACCCACCTCATCCCTGCCACTCTAGAGAGAGTGAGGATGAGGGGTGCTAGGTGGCTAGCAGAGTTAGCCAGACTGTTAAATGGCCTTCCTAAAGCAGGGCAGAAGAGAGACATGGTGTCCTTGACCAGAATTAAGGGACTTATGGGTCTGGTTCATATGGAGGGGTTAATGTCATTGTAACCATCTAGAATCCTAGGACTCCTTCTACTAGATCATTATATGATCTTAAGTGGAATGTTTTTCAGGCCTGGTGTCGGTGTAAGGGCATATCTCCTATCAGTGTTCTATAGCATGAATATTGTCTTTTCTGCAGGAACTTCTGGAGCAAGGCAAGGCCTACTCTACCCTTAAAGTCTATCTGGCAACCATTTCTGCCTGCCATGTGGTTTTGGGGATATTACAGCAGGGGTGCATCTCTTGGATTGTCGCTTTCTCAAGGGCGCGTGCCGGCTTAGCCTCATTTCTAAACCATTGATTCCTTCTTGGGGCAGAGCCCTGGTGTTGAAGGGTATGTTTGATGTTCCATTTGAACCTCTGCAAGAGGTTGAGCATAAGGTGTTATCGTACAAGATGGCCCCGCTCCAGCTTTGTCACTTCACCCATCCTATATGCTGTTTGCCCAGGCGGGCTTGAGGATTACTCTTAGGCCCAATGCAGGTGTTGTGCCTAAAGTGCTTAATGATTATTGTTGCCCAGCTATTGATAGTTCTGCTTTTCATTCCCCAGCTTTCTCCTTTCCCTACACATATACATGGAGAACTTAGACTTTGTCAGAGTGATCAGTTGTTTCTGTGTTTAGCTAATCCAGCAGTTGGTGTGGAGGATGCCATAATCGACATGGTCCACAAGGCCTATCTACATCTGGAGAAGCCGGGCAGCTCAGTGAGGGTAACATTCTTTGACTTTTCTAGTGCCTTCAACACTATTCAGCCTCCACTACTAGCTGAGAAGCTGTCAGTGATGGGGGTGGAGGACGACTTGGTGGCCTGGATCTTCAACTACCTCACTGGCAGACCACAGTCTGTCAAACTGCAGGGGTGCCACTCCGACGTGCTGATCTGCAACACTGGAGCCCCCCAGGGAACTGTATTGGCACCCTTTTTATTCACCCTGTACACCTCAGACTTCCGCTTCAGCTCCGGGAACTGCCATCTCCAAACGTTTTCTGATGACTCCTCCATCGTTGGATACATCACCAACAACAACGAGGAGGAGTACAGAGCTGTGGTGGAGAGCTTCACAGAGTGGAGCAAGGAAAACCACCTACAGCTTAACATCAGCAAGACGAAGGAGATGGTGGTGGACCATCGACGGAGCAAGAGGAAGCCCCCAACTCCCATCATCATCCAGGGGGTGGAGGTGGAAAGGGTGGAGAACTACAAATTCCTGGGTGTTCTCATGAACAACAAACTGGACTGGACGGACAACACTGAGGCCCTCTACAGGAAGGGACAGAGCAGACTGTAGGTATTTTAATGTCTGCAGCAAACTGCTGCAGATGTTCTACCAGTCTGTGGTTGCGGGTGCCCTCTTCTTCACTGTGGTATGCTGGGGGGGCAACAGACAAAATAAACAAACTGGTTAAAAAAGCAAGCTATGTGGTGGGAGCGGACCTGGACAGTCTGGAGGTGGTGGCAGAGGGGAGGACGAGGAGGAAGCTGCATGCTATCCTTGAGAACCCCTGCCACCCCCTCTATGATGAGCTGACCGCAATGCGGTGCACGTTTAGCCACAGACTCATCCCCCCCGACATACCACAAAGCGCTTTGGGCAGTCCTTTGTGCCGGTGGCAATCAGGCTCCACAACCAGGCAGGGCCAGGACGGGCCAACTGCCGTGGACTGGAGGAGCTGGGTTGTAGACTGTAACAAATTAATTTAATTATTTAACAACACATTCATGATTGGACTTGTTTCTTTTTCTTTTTCACCACTTTTTAGCTCTATTTTAGTCCTATTTTAGCTATTTGTATCCCTGTGTACTTGTCCATCTTGTTTTTAACACATACTAATAAGTGTATGTTATGTATTTTATGCATTAACTGTTTTTTAAATAGCTGTTTTTAAATTGCTGTTATGCTGTTTATGCTGTAAAGGACATCTGAATCTCCCCTCGGGGATAAATAAAGGTTTTCAATTCAATTCAGCCAGTGTGACAATCGGTTCCTCTCATGCACCCAAGGGCTCATGAACAGTGTTCCTCTGCTGCCATCCTGTGGCCTGTTGCCGCTATTGTCTGTGTTCATGTTCCACCTGTCGTGTTTAGTCTCTGCTTTCTTCATTAGTGTGCTCCCTGTCTTAATGTAATTTACTGTGTTCCTGCTATCTGCATTGTTCCCCTGTCTAGTCTAGTGTTCTCTCCAGTATGTTTGTATTGTGATCTAGTCTTGTCATGTATGCTGGCCCTGTCGTGTTTTAGTCTGTAACCTCCCCAGCTGTTGCCTGTTGTAATCCGTGTCTGTATTTATGCCTGCGTCTCCCGTGCTTCCCCGTGGCGTCATTGTTGCTCGTATCCTGAATCCTGTTCCGTGTTTCCTGAATCCTGTTCCATGTGCTCTGTACCCAGTCTTCCGTGTTACCCTGTGTACCTTGCCTGTCGCCCGTAAAGCTCCTGTGTCCTGTTTGTTATTCCTGCCGTTCGCGGAATTGCCCAGTGTATCCTGTATTACTTCGTGAGTCTTGTTCTGTATATCTAGCCCTGTTTTCCAGCATTGGTGAGGTTTTGGTTTCGTGTTGAAGTTCGCTTTTGTTTATTGCCGTGTAACGTTCCGTTGTTATTGCCTTGCTAGTAAAAGCATTGTTGATCCTCACTCCGTCGACTCCTACCTCGTTCTCTCTACTCGCCTCTGTCCTGTGTTTGGGTCCAAACACACTTCCTCACGCTCCCCACCACAACACTGTAACAGCCAGAGGTTCACTCTACTAGAGGCACGGCTACTTCTTGGGTCCTGTTTAAATGTTTCCCTGTGAGTGATTTGTGTGGCCACTTAGGCATCTCCCTACACCTTTTTCTTTTCTTTTTTTTTTTTTTTTTTTATCTTTCTTCCCCTCCTTTTTTCCAGATTTTTTTTCTCCCATCCCACCCTTCCTGGTTGTTGCGTACTTTCCCCTACTGTTGGTCCGGGAGACCGGAGACTGTCACATGCTTTCCTCCGATGCATGTGCAGCCTGGGGCAGGCCAACCTGGCCGCGCAGGTTCTCACCGGGGAGAGTGTAGCGTGTGGGAGGCCACACTATCTCTCCTTAGTTCCAACCCTTGCTGAGCAGGCGCCCCGACCGAACTGTAGGGGTCGCTGTCCACAACGCCCAGGACCCACCCTTCAGCTTTCCCACCCCCTGATACAGCCAATTGTATCAGTGTGAGAGGCCAGCCAAGCTGATAGCAACGCCGGGAGCTCAAGTTTCTTTAATAGTTGTCATACAGAAGTACAGAATATTTTTATACAAAATGCTTCTTACTGTTACGCTCCAGAGACTGTGCAAGACAAGATAAGATAAGTATGAAATAAAATAACATAGTATAGTATGTAAATTAGAAGTAAAAAAAATGAGGTAAAAAAATGAGGTCACAGTGTTCAGTATAGACATATGTACAATGTTCGATGCAGAATAGACGTAACTGAGTTACCATATAATATACAATACACAATACTATGCAGTGTACTAATATACAATACTATATAGTGCAAGGCAGAAATGGGATGAGGTGCAATTTAGGTACAATTTACAGTAGGTGTACGAGTTGTAGTGCAAATCCTTTATCAATAAATATAAAGTGTGTTTGTGTGATCTAAAGTGTGGAGAGTGGGTGCTGCAGTGTGTTGTTTGTTTAAGTGAGTGTGTGCGTGTGGGTGTGTGTGCTGTGTGCATTTGATGGTTGTTGCATATTGTTTATTGTTCGTTTAGCAGCCTGATGGCCTGGGGATAGAAGCTTCTTCTGAGTCTTTCTGTGCTCGCCTTAAGACTCCGGTATCGCTTGCCTGACCGCAGCAGTTCAAAGAGGCAGTTGTTCGGGTGGCTTGAGTCCTTAATAATTCTCTTAGCCTTCCCCCTGCACCGCTTGTTGTAAATGTTCTGGAGGGTGGGAAGCCCCCCTCTAATTGTGCGTTCGGCTGAACGTGTCACTCTTTGTAGTCTGCTACGGTCTTGTGCAGTGCTATTCCCAAACCAGGAGGTGATGTTGCCAGTCAGGATGCTCTCTATTGTACATGAGTAGAAGTTCCTAAGGATCTTCTGACTGACTTGGAACTTCCTTAGGCGCCTGAGGAAGTAGAGGCGTTGTCGTGCCTTCTTCACAACACTGTCAATGTGTGTGGTCCATGTCAAGTCCTCGGATATGTGGGCTCCGAGGTACTTGAAACTGTTCACTCTCTCAACCGGTGCCCCGTCGATGCTGAGGGGGCTGTAGTCCTTGATCCCCGACCTCCTGAAGTCCACAATCATCTCTTTTGTTTTGCTGACGTTCAGGGAGAGGCAGTTCTCCTGACACCACTGTGACAGATTTTCTACCTCTTCCAGGTAGGCCTTCTCGTCGTTGGCAGAGATCAGGCCCACCACTACTGTGTCATCAGCAAATTTGATGATTGTGTTGTTGTTCCGCTGTGCCACGCAGTCATGTGTGTACAGGGAGTAGAGGAGGGGGCTCAGAACACAGCCCTGGGGGGCCCCTATGTTGAGCGTGATGGATGAGGAGGTGCAGTTGCCTGCTCTTACCACCTGGGGTCTGCCCGTCAGGAAGTCCAAGACCCACTGGCAGAGGTCATAGTTCAAGCCCAGGTCCCTGAGCTTGGCTATGAGTTTGGAGGGGACTATGGTATTGAATGCTGAGCTGTAGTCGATGAACAGCATTCTCACATAGTTCCCCTGCCTCTTGTCCAGGTGTGATGCTGCTGTGTGCAGCACATGGGCTATGGCGTCCTCCGTGGACCTGTTGGGGCGATATGCAAATTGCAGGGGGTCCAGGTTGATGGGGAGGGAGGAACAGATGTAGCCCTTCACTAGCTAGAACAGGCGAATCCAGTGTCTCCCGGTGTTGGTGATGAACGTAATCTCCGTGCGCCACCTGCCCCCCCCTACCCTACACCTTTGTTAAAAGGTCCCATGCATTATAAATGGCCTTTTCCAGTGTTTAGCATTATTTCCTAGCAATTGGGGATTATATCAATGTGGTCTGTGTTGTTAATTATCATATTGACTCATCAGTCTAGTCTCGAGATCTTCCCTCACTCAGCTGTTCTGATTTGACTCGCAATGCGACGTAGCAAGTAGCTGATCTGCAGTAACGCCCCCTCTATGGTTGTAGCGCATAGTGTAACCCGACACTTCCTCAAACGGGTTTTGACAGAGAGGCAGAGAACGAGAGGGAGAGAGAGAGAGGGACCGGCGGGACCATGTAGAAGTGTGTGTAAAAATGTGTGTGCGCCATCTCTCTCCCTCGTCGGAGAATTTACACACAAACTTGACTGCGTGTGTGTCGGGGACGCCTGAATACTTTCGACAACAAATGTTTGTTTCTGCGTCTCTGATTGGCCACACACGTTGCTGGTCATGTGACATGTGCGCCAATCGTGGGACCGCAAGTTTCTACACTGGTTAAGCTTAGGCGCTCTTTCGAAGTTGGTTAAGGTTAGAGTTTGTCTTAGAGCATGGCGATAGAACGCCTGCCCTGATTCCGACGGTTAAGCTTAGGCACTCTTTCGAAGTTGGTTAAGGTTAGAGTTTGTCTTAGAGTATGGCGATAGAACGCCAGGTAGTTTGCAGGCTGTTAGACCCGGAAATAGGCGCAGAACTTGCTGTCCCACGATTGGCGCACATGTCACATGACCTGGTCAATCAGAGCGCAAAACTCGAACGCGGAAACAAACATTTGTTGTCGAAAGTATACACGCGTCGGGGACGCATCTCTCCTCTCTCTCTCTCCCTTGTCGCAGCATTTACACACAAACTTGACTGCGTGTGTGTCGGGACGCGTGTAGTCTTTTACCAACACACTTGCAGTTCCGCGTTCGGGTTCTGCAATCTGATTGGCCACTGACGTTTCTCTCTGCGCCAATCGCCACGTAGCTGCCGCCTCGCTGGTTCTCATTCAACTACTGTCCAAGTTGCTGTATAACAGCAGCGTGATTATGTTAGCGTAATATCTATACTTTTCAAGAAAACAAATTCTGTATCTTGTCGGTGGAGAACAAAAAGACACGTAGCCTTTCCTTTAAAATCCTGTCGAAAGTCTGGGAGAAGCTGTTTTCCTTAAAGCAGTGTTTTCTCTCTCTCTTAATGGTGTTGTGTGTAATGCTGTTGCATGTTTCAAGCTTCCTCGAAGTGTTTCTGGCTTGCGGTGGCTATTCTGAAATTAGGCAATACGATTATGTGAGCATGTGCTATCAAGAAAATATATAAAAGTTATTACTTCAACCCTAAATCCGTGGATCTTTAAAGACGAAACACAAGTCAGTTAACTCCGCTGGCACGATTCATATCCAACAGATATCCATTATGCAAGATGTGATGGTGAAGATGATGACAGATAGGCCTGTTTTACCCTCTATCTTGCTTTTCTCTCTTGTGAACTTGTCATTTCAATATTTTCTAATAGAACAGCAGCTACAGCGGGATGAGTCCCGTGCCACGGGCAACTAAAGGAAGCATTAGACCGTATACCTCCCATCGGTAAAATAACAATTCGGTGATGTTGAACAACCAATGAACATAAATCGTGAGCCGTGACGTAAGGGTCCCTGTTGCATGTAGTCTTTTACCAGCAAGATAAGAGGGTAAAACAGGTATACTTTGGGGTACTTTGGGGTACTTTGGGGTATTTTCTGGTACTTTGGGGGTATTTTGGGGTATACTTTGGGGTACTTTGGGGTATTTTCTGGTACTTTGGGGTATTTTCTGGTACTTTGGGGTATTTTGAGGTATTTTCCAGTATTTTGGGGTATACTTTGGGGTATTTTGGGGTATTTTAGGGTACTTTGGGGTATGTTGGGGTATTTTGGGGTATACTTTGGGGTATTCTGGGGTACTTTGGGGTATGTTGGGGTATTTTGGGGTACTTTGGGGTATTTTGGGGTACTTTGGGGTATTTTCTGGTACTTTGGGGTATACTTTGGGGTATTTTGGGGTACTTTGGGGTATTTTGGGGTATTTTAGGGTACTTTGGGGTATACTTTGGGGTACTTTGGGGTACTTTGGGGTATTTTGGGGTATTTTGGGGTATTTTGGGGTATTTTCTGGTACTTTGGGGTGATTAGTAGGACCCCTTTTGAGTACTTCATCAGAAATATAAAACAATGAATTATTTTGGAAAAAAACTTACAGATGTCTTCCATAGACTCACAGGAATTGTGTAAAGTTGCCCAAATAGTGCAAGGAATAGCAATGCATGTCCCCTTTAAATAGTATTGTCTTGATGTTACTGCCCCTAGTTTAGGTCATGCAGTGTGGGAGGCGAATCTGAACATTTCATAGTGTTCTCCTTCCCAAGGGAATGGAGGTTCTTAACCTCTTCCACCCGTGCGGTCCATCGGCGGACCGCAAATGACATCACGTCATAAATCAATCTCTCCAGGCTGTTTGACAAAAGTAGCGTTTTATTTTTCAAACGTATACAAGTATAAACATCATAACCATGTCACAACAGCAGTTATAATGTATATTATCATCAATATGTTAGTTTACCAATAGGTTAAAGTGTTATTAGATAGATTTTAGTTTTCGTTTTGGTCTTGTTTAGTTCGCGAAAGTTGACCATTTTGGAAAATTTGAACGTCGGGAATTGTAGTTTTTTTGTGGCCATTTTGTAGAGGACACGAGAGCTTTCGATGAGCGTTGGAATTTTTCCGAACGACACTTTTTTTTATATCTCTTATTACTCAGGATAATAAACCACACAACTTAACGTTAATGGTATATATTGAAGTGCAGTTAGTTTCTCTTCCCTATTTTTAGCATGTATCAAACATTTTATTTGAAATTAGTTTAAAAATGGTTGCACCCTGGCACAAATACATACAGTAGATTTCATTATCTGTTCTTATGCACGCCTGGTGATACTAAATCCAAATTGAACTCGGGCATTTGAAATATAAGATTTGGCACAATCCATAAATGTGCGAATTCGCTATAATAAGGTAATTTATAAGCCTGCTATTCTATATATATATATATATATTTTTTTTTAGTCGTGCCAATTCCCCCCTCCCCTGTCTTGATCATTGCTTGCATGTGCACTGGTCGGTCATAGGGAGGGTTGAAGAATCTATCGCATGTCAGCCAGCCACTTCTTTTCACCTGCCAGCGCGGACTCTCATTGGCGAGGTGTAACGTGTGGGAGGCTCACACTAGCCTCGACATCTCCTGTCCTTGCTGTGCAGGCGCCCTGACCGACCTGTAGGAGTCGCTGTTTACAACGACCATATTACCACCCATCTACTCCCATCCCGCTGACTCTGCCAATTGAGTCAGTATGATGGCCGGCCCAAGCCGGAGGCAACGCTGACAGCCGGATTCGATACCGGTGTCTCACGCATTGGTGACGAGCGCTTAGACCGCTGCGCCACCCAGCCGCACCTGCTATTTTATATTCTATAATAATATTTCAAATTGCATTGGTCCGGATGGGAGAATTCAGTACTGTATCTACAAAACCTTCTGTTTAATCATCTTCCCTTTATTCATTTCCTTAGATTTTTTGTACACATGATCTCAAGAAGGTACTGAACGAGATCAGTGGCAGTTTTCCATGCCTGGTCCTTCTTAGCATGTCAAATATGCAAAGAAAAATCATAATTCATATTTTCATTTGTTTCATCACAATTTAAGCAAGCCTAGTAATAGACACAATATTTCTGACACTGGGAATACATTCACTGAGGTCCATAGATGTCCCTAGATACCAAGAATATGCAAATGGACCTTGTAGAAGTGGTGCAATATTCCATTTACGTAGGTACATGGACTTAAAGAAGGCTTTTGATACTTTGGACCACTCTATTTTGATTTCAAAGTTACATACATATGGTGTGAGAGGAATGGTGCTCGACTGGATGCGAAGCTATCTAGATAAAAGAAAACAATATGTGCAGTGTGCAGGTAACACATCTGAGTGTATGACTATCGAATGTGGGGTCCCCCAAGGTTCCGTTTTAGGACCAAAACGTTTTAATTTGTACATCAATGACATTTGTGACGTGTCAAAAATATTACAATTTGTTTTGTTCGCAGATGACACAAATGTTCACTGTTCTGGATACGATTTAAACAAGTTAGCTGAAAGTATTGAACATGAAATGACAAAAAAAATTGTTTGATGTAAACAAGTTATCGTTAAATCTGAAAAAAAAGTTTATGATTTTCGGTAATCGACAAAAGGACGACAAGGTGGTAGTATCAATAGATGGTGTGGCTATTGAAAGAGTGTCAGAGTTTAGATTTTTGGGTGTAATAATGGATAGCGGACTAACATGGAAATCCCACATAGCACACGTTAAAAAAAAGATGTCTAAGAGTATTTTTGTTTTAAATAAAGTGAGACGTGTTAAAATATGATGCAATGTGAATACTATATTGCTCACTTATCTCGCCATACCTTGGTTATTGTGCTGAAGTATGGGGAAATACATATATGACTAACATAAAATCATTATACACATTACAGAAGAGAGCGGTACGTATCATGCATAATGTCGAGTATAGAGAACACACAAACAGTCTATTTATCAGATCGAGGGTATTGAAACTTGAAGAGATAGTGAAACTACAGACGTTGTTATTTATGTTTAGGGCAAAAAGCTATTCACTGCCAGTTAATTTACAAAAGAAGTTTGTATGTAGTTCAGAAAGTGGGGATAGCATGCAGGAGGAAATTTGATTTTAAACATCAGTTTGCACGGACCACTCAGAAGCAGATGTGTCCTTCAGTGATAGGAATACAAATGTGGAATTCTCTCCAAAATGACCTAAAGGGATGTAAAAATATTTATCAATTTAAAAAATGTTATAAGATGAAAATAATTAGACAATATGAAGACTATGAAAAGGATTAGACTCTTTTGCTTATATTTTGCTTTTCTACATGTTTGATTGTTCATTTGTTGCTCGTTTTTGTTCTAGTTGTTTTGTTTTGGATTTGTTAAATTAGCATTTAAGTGCAAGGAATGGTTGGATGCCCTGTTCATTTGTTGCTCGCTTTTATTCTAGTTGTTTTGAATTTGTAAAATTTGCACTCTAGTGCAAGTAATGGTTGTAAGCGCTGACCTCAACTTAAGTTTATTTAATTGGATAGGGGGCAGGTATTAATAAGAATTTATTCTTCTTCCTGCTCCTTTTCGCTTATGGGTGTATTTGATTATAATAACTAAATGAATAATAGGAATTTGTAATGTACTGTAATACACTACCATGTACGAAACAAAATACAATTAAATGAAATTAAATGTATTTAGACGGAGTTTCAGAAAATAGGGCTCCGGGCTTAAGAGGTTAAGGCCTGATCGGATGGGTTATCATGATGCGGCTCTGAGTTCTACTTTAAACACCCATTTGTATTAAACACCCATATAGTGGGCAACAGTGGCTTGGGAGGTAGAGCAGTCGTTTGGTAATCCGGAGGTTCCCGGTTTGATTACCGCTCCTCCCGGGCAGTGTGTTGAAGTGTCCTTGAGCAAGACAATTAACCCATAATTGCTCACGATGAGCAGGTTGGCACCTTGCATGGTTGTTTCTGCCGTCGGTGTGTGAATGGGTAAAATGTGAGGAACAAATTTTAAAGCGCTTTGGATAAAAGCACTATATACATGCAGCCATCTACCATTTACCATTAACACTGAGTGCCAGCGACGTGTTATGTCGTCTTTTCATGCCCCCCGTTGAGTGCCGACGACGCGAATTGTTGTTTGATTTTTTTATTAGCGATCTGAATTCATATTTCATCAACCGAGTCTCCCGTTGATACAGCAGTCCCTCTAGGAGCTCAGATGGGAAAATACCGCCCCCTATCGTCTATCCCTGTGTAACTGCAGGCCATTCGATTATACTGGTGGATCTGTGTGGGGGGAGCAAACTGGCTCCATTATGCTGGCGAGGGATCTGATGAACATGGAAGTGATCGCGAGTTGGAAAGCAGCCTGGAATATATATTTACAGCAGCCAATAATCAATCAATAAACGCGATCGATATTTGGAATGGCGATCAGGAATTGGAATAATCTTTTTGGAGAACATCTGATATAAGGTAAGGAGTCTATGTTACCAGTTTTAGGATAATCAGAGATGTATTCACTGAGATAACAGCGTGTCCCGTATGTGTATATACCGTAATTCCTCTAATAGTAACCCCGGCTTGTATTTGTTTCAACTGTAGCTGATACCAGGCTTGTATTAGGAGGAGGCATGTATAAGAGAGAGGCCTATATTTCTAATTTTCAAACAGATCATAATGAATAAATCAACATTTTGTGTCAGTTTGAACCCAGTAAAATGTACTGGGTTCATTTATTGAAACCAAGTACTGTATGACATACGGTAATAAACAGTGCAATTACAGGTGGTCAAAAAAAGTCAAATAAAGTAAAATAGTGCAATCACAATACTGGTATAATAATAATAATAACTTCGTTTTATACAATTCTGAGGTAGGCTTACTCTCTTGGTAAACATTAACACCATACCATTATATGGTATTTACTGCACAGCCAGGCCAGCATATACATGAAACCCGGCTTGTATTAGGAGGCCGGCTTATAATTGCTTAGCTCAACAGCGCACCCGGTCATTAATAGAGACCCGGTTTTTAATTGAATACCGGTTACTATTAGAGGAATTACGGTATGTGTGTGTGTGTGTGTGTGTGTGTGTGATGTTGAGGAAATGAGGTAATGGATTTCTCAGCTCGCTTCTATAGCGTGCATAAGTACACATATACTATCGATAATCTAGCGTTTATTTGAAAACGATTCATAAATAGGCCGACAAATGACAACGTGTCTAGTGTATTCGAGAATATTCCAATAAATGCCGTTTTATGAGGGAATCTTTCTATTTTCCGGAGATTTTCGAGAAAACGATAGCTTTTCGAAATGCTATAAAAAGGATATGAACCGATTAAAAAACAATCAGTTTCGACAATGTTGACTGCAAACAAGTCATTGATAAGCGATGGGCAGATTAGACACATAACCATAATTTAAAACATAGATTATGCGTTTTTAACGCTATCATTGAAGTGGATGATGGCACTCAAGGACATTAATCAACGTTATGGCCGGCACTGAAAGTGTTAACAGTGAGTTGTGTGTTGACTGGAAGTGAACATCTGGCTGCTGTGCAGCCTCGGTTCGATAAATGCAACCTAGATAAGCACACTGGAAAATGTAACCTATATAAACACACATATATACAAAGCAACAAAGAAAAGAGACAAGATATTCAGTCACTCCCACACAAACACACTCAAAATTAAAAGCATAAGAAAATACACACACATGCGTGCACGCACACAAACACACCAACAAAACGTGGGAAAGAGTAAACAAGACACACACACAAACAAAACCTCAGGCAACACACAAAACACACAACACCCAAATGAGACACAGAGGCATGCAAACACACAATAAAACAAGCACACATAGAGGGTGGAAGACGAGAGGGTGAGGGAGGGGGATCAGGACGGTAGGAAGGTGCAAACACACAGCGCTTCTAAATGAAGCCTCGTCTGTCAGGGCTTCACATGGCAAGCAAAGGAGCAGCTTCTTCCAGATGTAAAGTGTTCCCACGCTCACTGTTCTCATTTATATGCCTTACCCGCGCAGAGCCCCAGCACATCGCTTCCAAATGTCAAAGGGTGCTTAGATTCAATCAATAAAAAAATACAAAATATATAATATAAACTAAACAACAGTTGAAGACCAATAATGGATGTTAGAATGTCTCTCATTCCACGGCTTGTTGACTAAACATGTCATCTTTATTCTTTATTTACTTTATTCTTATTTATGTACAGACAGCATACAAATGAAAGTGAACACCTGAATGAGTGGAGAAATGTAACGAATGGAGATGTTTCCATACAAGTGTACTGCATACAAAATGTGGCAATTGAGATCCTAGCTTGCTCTGTGGTGGATATATAACTACTGAGCAGGTCCAGCTGACGTCAAGAGGGCAAGAGGAAAATATCTAAGTTACTTTGAAATAGGATTCATTATAGAGGCACATAGCAGGAGCTGCCCATCAACAGGGCACTAACCCTAACCCATCCACAGGACACTAACCCTAACCAGTAACCCATCCACAGGGCATGAGGGGTCACTGAATGGTATGACAATGATGTGAATCATATGCTATGGCCTTCACAGTCACCAGATCTCAATCCAATTGAACACCCATGGGAGTTTTAGGACCGACATGTTAGATGGTGCTCTCCACCACCAAAACCCCAAATGAGGGAATATCTTTTGTAAGAGTGGTGTTCCATCCCTCCACTAGACTTACAGAGACTATGCCGAGGCGCATTGAAGCTGCTCTGGTGGGCCAGCACCTTACTAAGACACTATATGTTAGTTCCTTTGATTTGTCACCCATATATATATATATATATTTTTTTTTTAAGGATGAATATTCAGGTTAATTTTGGCCTCATTATTGGTCAGGAAGGGAGTCAAGCTACAACATGAAAAAACACAGTTGGAGTCCCAGTATTCTTTTACAGGAAAGTGCCTCCAGCTTGGATTTTTACATTTTCTTTTTAAACCTAAAGCAGCACTCTCTCTCTCGCTCCCTCATTTTCTTTTAAAATAAAACCACAATATTTCCATATTCCCCGGGTACGCTGCTGACTGACTGTACATCAGAGAGCCCGAGCAGCTATTAGGCTGATTGAATCCCTTTCAATTACTATGAGAGTTTGCCTCATGAGCATTGCCAGAAGACTGGGAGTGGGTTGTTTTTTCTCCAAGAGCGATTCAAGTAGAAGGGTTACCACTGGGTTTTTTCCCCCGTCATTTTGGCTTCATGAAGTAAAAGTCGAAACAGTGCACTTTCACTTTACAAGTTTCAATGTAACAAAGGACAATCAAGCTTTTTGTTGAGAGAATCCATGGCTGTCATGCTGATTAAGCAGATCAGGCACTGCACTCAGAGCCCTGTCTTCCTTAACACAATGGAGGCCAAACCCGAGATAAGTCGGGTTAACTCGCCAGTGGTTGGGCGCCAGACCAGAGATTTCTCGGGTTTTGGTCGTTATTTCTTTTAATCGATATTTCCCTTCATTATCCATCCAGTGAGCCTGTGTTATCATTGGGAATGGGTCTGAGATCACAAAAGTCCAATACCGCCGCCTGGTGGGTTGCGACCTGTATTGCACATCCTTTGAAACTCTCTGTATTTGGGTGTGCGTTGATGAAATAGGTCCGGGTGGACTTTTCCTAGTCGGGCATGGCGAGCGCTTATAACGCATGGATTTATAAGAATCAAACACTCCCGATTCATGTTCTTTGGTGGATTATGTTATGGACACGATCGACATCAATACTTGGAATGGCGATCAGATAATTGGAATATTGGAATTGGAATCTTGCGTTGTTCCAATAATTCCTTCATTGTGATCGGAGGGTATGTGTGTAATGTGCTGTGTAACATATTCCGTTGGTGACGATCAAAGCAAAAAAAAACTTTCATGCATTCATGATGAAACATAATACCGATAATATAGAGTTGATTTCGAAATAGTAGCGTATACAGGCGAGAAACGGCACAGTTTTTAGTGAAATGCACGTATTGCTGCATAGCGTCGTTTTCTGGGATTAGACAGGATTACTCTAAAACTATACTCATTCACCGCGGTATACAACGGGAATGTATGGATGACATATTTTTTCTTTTTCACAAATTGAACGATAGATACTCGATGTCAAATGGGCAATATTATTATATCCATAGCTATAATATATAATATAGTTTTAGCCCTGCAAACACCGACACGTATTCCTATACTTTAACTCTTTCAGTGCCACTCACGAGATTTCTCTGTTTTTTTTATAGGTGGTTGCGTGCCACTCACGAGATTTCTCGGAATTATTATAATTTTTTTTTTTTGCGATCTGAAAAATTATTGCATCACCCGAGCCTACCCGAGTATAGCCGAGCTGCGCCGGTGATCACTGTGGAAAAAAGCGCCCCCTGTCGTCTCCCAGATGACATAAGTGATTTTGGAATGGACTCAATGAAAATGAATGGGGAAAAAAATCCGGTACTCCACATTTTCCAGTTCACTGATCCAGCCGGGGTTACCACAGTTCATTCTGGAGCCTCAGATCCCCGCGGATCATGGAGATCTACAGTGTCGCGTTGGATCCATACACGTATCGATTTTTTCGAATGGTGATCAGGAATTGGAATATACCAGTTGGATACCATCTGATGTCAGGTAAGGACTCTATGTTATCAGTGGTAGGATAATCGGAGTAAGTTTGATGAAGTTATAAGCTGTTTTGTGAAATGTCTTCTTTCGGTTTCACTGTAAAAGTCTGTGAGGAAATCAACGGAGCGATTATCAGTGCGCGGCCGTAATGTGCTTGCGTGCACGTATAATATTGATCATCTAGCGTTTATTTGAAAACGATTCATAAAAAGGCCGACGAATATCAACGTTGTGGAATATTCCACTAAAAGACGATTTTCATAGAATGCTCCAGAATGAGCTGTTTTTTTATATCAAAACGGGGGCTTTTCTAACTGCTCTGAAACGGAAACGACGCGATAAAAAAACAATCTGCCTTCACAGCACTGACTGGAAAATAGTCTTTGATAATGCGATGGGCAGATTAGACACATAGCCATAATTTAAAACATAGATTAGGCGATATTAACGTTAACATTGGCGCCGATGGTGGCATTCAAGCGGTAAAACGGAAAACCAGGCGTGGCACTGAAAGAGTTAATGCGCTGGCCTTTCAACAGTAACAGTAAACAGCGCCCTCTGGCACTGAATGAGTTAACAGGGCCCCCAAATAAAAATACATATGAAAGATAGATTCAATAAAAAAAATATATTATAATCTCAGTATGACTGATTAAATAATTCCACAACTAATTCAGCAAAGTCCACTTAGTTATTTAGGGAGGGATGTCAGTCATCCAATGAGAGGGCCCCTTGACACGTCAGTCATTATATCAAACATAATTTCAACCAGCCAATCAGAGGGCCCCTCGAAACCTCAATCATCATGTCAAACATAATTTCAACCGACCAATCAGAGGACCCCTCGAAATGTCAATCATTACATTTGCATAGTGCATTAGCATCACTCCTTGTTTTTGTAAGAAATATTAATTGAAATATCCTAATTATTATTATTTTTTTATCCACTTTTTTCTCATTCTTTTTCTGTTTTTTTCTCCCATCCCAATTTTAGTCCTGCCAATTCCCCCCTCCCCTGTCTTGATCGTTGCTCGCATGTGCCCCCCACTGGTCGGTCGTAGGGAGGGTTGAAGAATCTATCGCATGTCCCCTCCGATACATGCAGAGTCAGCCAGCCACTTCTTTTCACCTGCCAGCGCGGACTCTCATTGGCGAGGTGTAACGTGTGGGAGGCTCACACTACCCTCGACATCTCCTGTCCTTGCTGTGCAGGCGCCCTGACCGACCTGTAGGAGTTGCTGTTTACAATGACCAGATTACACAGGGGCGGCCAGGTGGCGTAATGGAGATTGTGTTCGTCACCAAACCCCGGAGCGGCTAGATTCGCCTGTTCGAATCCAGCTCACAGCTCCGGGGTTGTCACCAGCTTGGCTGGCCGTTCACACTAATACAATTGGCAGTATTAGAGGGTGGGAGAAGCTGGCGGGGTGGGTCCGGGTCGTTGTAAACAGCGACTCCTACAGTTCGGTCGGGGCGCCTGCTAAGCGCGGATAGGACTTGAGTGGGATAGTGTGATCCTTCCATACGCTACGCCCTCTCAATGAGAATCCGCGCTGCCAGGTGAAAAGAGCGGTTGATTGGCTGGACGTGTGTCGGAGGAAGCACGTGATAGCCTCCACTCTCCCAGACCGACTGTGGGGGGTAAGTGCGCAGCGACCAGGAAGGGGATTGGGAATTGGCATAACGACTAACATTGGGATGGGAGAAAATCTGAGGAAAATGGAGGGGGAACAAGATAAATAATAAAAAAAAAAAAAAAATGACCAGATTACCACCCATCGACTCCCCTCCCGCTGACTCTGCCAATCGAGCCAGTATGACGGCCGGCCCAAGGATTCGATACCGGTGTCTCACGCGTTGGTGACAAGCGCTTAGACCGCTGCACCACCCAGCCGCTCCATATCCTAATTATTTATATAATCTACTAGCACTCATGAATACACATGAATATACCACACGAGACATGCCACCAGAGGTTGCTATACATTTCCCAAAGCTAGAACTCAATAAATGCAACACACAGTGCTGTATAGAGCCATGGTTGCATGGAACTCAATTCCAGAATTGTTAAAGCACAAATTAAAACAAGCTTTAAAAGTCAACTGAAACAACATCTAACACCCCTTCCTGACATAGAGCGACGCGAGCGAGAAAAAGTTATTAAAATGTATTAGTTTCAATCAGACTATCCTGACCTGCCGCGAGCGACAGCGAACTGAGCAGCGATGACGTTCACCCCTCAAATATTTGCTCGCTGTGTCTCTAGTTGAGCGATTACGCGGCCGAGTCCCGCCCCTAAACACTTTTTATTGGTCGAGAATTGCAGGCTGCTTTGCCCTAACACACACACACACACACACACACACACACACACACACACACACACACACACACACACACACACACACACACACACACACACACACACACACACACACACACACACACACACACACACACACACACACACACACACACACACACACACACACACACACACACACACACACACACACACACACACACACACACACACACACACGCCGCGTCATATCAGGACAGTGTTGCGCGTGATTTCGTCTCCAGTTCGCTCGCTCGCTGCCTGTCAGGAACCGGTGTAATAGCCCTATGCCTGTAAATACATTCTGTACATTTAGACATATACATACAAACACCTACAGTATAGTTTGTCAATAGTATTTATTCAAATTGAATTACATTTTTATTTTAGTGATAGCAATGTCAATAACCTATACAAATATATGGTAAGAGTTAATTTTGTATATATATCCAGTCCCTATGAATCGGGGTAAAATACGTATGTACGTAGTATATGTATGTATGTGAATTTAGTGCATATTATTATATACTGTATTATGTAATATATATTGTATGGTTTTGTATGGTTACATATGATTAAGAATAGTATGTATAGTAATTAGGGCTGTCAGTTTATCGCGTTAATTAGATTAATTAATTACACAGCAAATTATCGCGTTATAAAAATTTACTCAAAATGTCTATAGTTTTTTTTTAATTTTTTTTAGTAAAATTCTTTTTTATCTCATTCATTCCATAAGAACGTAGAATACACATTTATAGACTTTTTTTAATATGGACCATTTGCATGTTCTTGGTATCTGATTCTAGGGACATCTATGGATCTCAAGGAATGTATTCCCAGTGTCAGAAATACTGTCTGTATTGAGTAAATTGTAATGAAACAAATGAGAATATCAATAAAAAAAATTTTTATCTTTGACTGTGAATAACACCATGCTAAAATTGACCAGACCTGAGAAATCGAAGCAAGTGAATAAATGGAAGATGATTAAATATAAGGTTTTGTAGATACAGTACTGAATTCTGCCATCCGGACACATGCCATTTGAAATATGATTATAGCATATCAGGCCTAAAATGGTTATGCGATTAAAATGTGATTAATTAGATTAATTAATTACAAATCCTGTAATTAATTAGATACATTTTTGTAATCGCCTGACAGCACTAATAGTAATATATTTGAGAGAAAGTAAATAGTAACTTTCAGATTTGAATACCACTTGGTTGTTTGTCTGTGAATGTCTTATCTGTTGTCATATTTATATGTTATGTATTTGACCCCAGGAAGTGTAGCTAATCAGCAAATGTGGATCCTAATAAAATCATAATTATTATGTCAAACATAATTTCAACTGACCAATCAGAGGGCCCCCCTCGAAATGCCAGTCATCATGTCAAACATAATTTCATCTGTACATTTCAACAGTAAAAATGTGGAAACCGCTGTACCCCTCTGGTGCTCCTCAAGATTCAAGATTCAAGAGTTTTATTTGTCACATACATACCAGGGCATACAGTGAAATGTGGGTGGCCATGCCCGCTTCGATTGTGCAATAATACTAATAATAAAATAGACATACAAAAACAGGTAATAAAATATACATAAAAAGGGCATGAGATTGTTAGCTACGGGTTTAAGGCACTGGGTCCTATGTACACTACTATACAATATACAGTTTTAACTCTATATCCCTATGCTATACTTGCTATATCTAAACTATACTATACAATAAACACATCGGTTCTTTCCTTAAAGTGACCTTTATTTTTCTTGTTCCTTTAAAGTGTCATTTCCATTTTGTTTTAAAGTGACCGTTTGTGTGAGCGATTGCAGCATGTGTGTTGTGTGTGTGTATGTGTGTGCTCATATGTACTTGTGTGTGGAGAGTTCAGTGTTCAGTGTTCTGATAGCCTGGGGGAAGAAGCTGAGCCGTAGTCTCTCTGTTCTTGTTGCGTGTGTACGTCAGTGCATGTGAGCGGATCGGCGCGGGCGAGAAATCCGCTCTTCGCTCTAGACGGCTTGTTCCGCCCCGCTAATCGCTCATGTTGACCCCGCCCCCAAGTCGCTCGCCGCTCGCTCACAGCTCACCTTGAATCGAGCGTTCCCCGCTCCACATCGCTCGGCAGAATTTAAATTTTTTTTGGAGCATGATGTAAATTTGCTTGATTTGACCAAACTACCCCCTGGGCCCCTTAACAATTGTTTGTATTGAGCCGTATTGTAATTGTACCCATTCTGCAATGTTAAATAACGTTGTTTATCCATTCACTAGCTCTACTAAGCGATGATAGCTAGCCTAGCCACAATGCTATGGTCGCTGCCATTAACGTTAGCATGTAAGCTAACGACAACAATACTTTTTCTAACAGGATGTGAGTGACGGTTCACCCTTCTCATTGGTTGAAAATGGCCTTCATGTTTGTACATCACCATCTGTTGCTTTGGCATTGTACTACATGTATATTACATCAGTGTTAAACCACTGTGAGCGGCCCGGAGTGGATTGGAGCGGAGGAGAACTCTCGCTCCGGACGTCGCGCCGACCCATTTTAAAACCCACTTCGTCGCTCACGTCAAAACCACCCGCTCCGCTCCTCGCTCCGCTCACTCTCCGATCCGCTCACATGCTCTGGTGTACGTAGGCGCTTGCCTGACCGCAGCAGCTTGAACAGGCTGTTGTTGGGTTTGATTGATTGATTGATTGAAAAGTTTATTAACAGATTGCAGAATGGGTACAGTACAGTACAGCTCAATACATACAATTGTTAAGGGGATGCAGACAAGAGAAAGACTTTCGTCTTGTTTACATCAGGGTCCCCAATTTTCAATTCATCATATGACACACGACATACAGATAGACAGTACTGCTACATCTATACATTTATGACATACCAGATTTGCAAATACTGTACTGTTTGTGATACAAAAAGTGTCCAGAAAAAGAGTGTATATACATTTGACATGGAAACTGTACATTGGAGGAGGTTGGGTAGGTGGGGTGGGGTTAGGTAGGTGGGGCTGTACATTGGAGGTGGGGGGGGGGGGGGGGTTGGGTAGGGGGGGGGGCACTGTACACTGTACATTGGAATACTGACAAAGCCATACTTGGTCTTTACTGTACAACTGGGTTAGAACATTTGTAGGGGCCAGTTTCGAATTGCAGTCTCCCATAGGTGTTCTTTGAGAGTGTTTTTGAAAGTGGGTAGTGATTCACATTCCTTTACAGCAGTCGTGCCCGACCAGTCGATCGCGATCGACCGGTAGATCGCGCGCTGGTTTCAAGTAGACCGCGAGATTATTTTGGAAAATCATTTAATTTGATTTGATTTGGAGGGGAGGACAACACACGTTCGAGCAGTCCTATGTATAACAGGCAGTCGGCAGCCTGAGCCAATCGATACCGTCTACATCCCGTACATTCCGGACAGCAAGCTTCACCCATAGGGATGCAAATTGATGCCTTTGTTTTCATGGAGTGGCATGAGTGGGGGTCGGGCCCATCACCTGGCAGGTACAGTATAAACATGGCTCTGAGACCAGCCTTGAGTCACTCGAAACTGCAAGATGAATGGAACACCACCAGCTAAAAAGAGGTTCATTCAGAGGACGCTACTTTTCAACAACGCAAGCAAGACTTCACTGCCGCCAGAGCCAGGACCCTCCGACGAGCTGCCGGCGCCGCCAGGGAGCAGCTCCAACGCTGCCTCCGACGAGCTGCCGGATAGCACCAGCGTCAGCGCCGCAAGCAGAACCGGAGCAGCCAAAAGACCAAAAATATATAATTTCCATGAAGAGTGGGAAGAGGCTTACTTTTTTGTTTATTTCAACGCAAAATCAGTCTGATTTGCAAACAAACCGTGTCTGATTTGCAAACAAACCGTGGCTGTGCCGAAAAAGGGTAATTTGGAGCGGCATTATACAACGATGCACAAGAAACACTGTGCGCAACTTTCCTCACATGCAAGCAGAACTTCAACGTCAGGGTGAGGACACCGCACAGTTTGATTGCACACATTATGAGGAGCAAGTTCAAAGCATCTTGTCAGAGTTTGATAAGCGCTTCACAGACTTTTCAATACTTGAACCTGTTGCAAGCTACATGTGTTTTCCATTTGGAACTGTAGATGTGGATGACATCACATCCAAAGTGGCCACACTGTTTAATCTGGACAGCCATGCTGTGGAGAACGAGATCCTCACACTTCAAACTGACATTGAGATTAAAGCCAGGGCAACACAAGGGATGAAGGCAGAGTTCTGGGAGCTACTGCTGCCTGATAAGTACCCCAACCTCAGGAGATGTGCCATGAACTTAACAGCATTTTTTGGATCAACCTACCTGTGTGAGTCTGCTTTCTCTCACATGAAGAGATCATCAAGTCCAAGTACAGAACCACATTGACAGATGACCATCTTGTTGACTGCCTGAGGCTTGCAACCAGCTCCTACAACCCAGACTTTGAAAAACTAGCTACCTCTTCCCAGTGCCAGCGTTCTCACTAAGAGACATTTAATACAATCTTGTAAAAACAAGATAAAGGAGAACTATCAGTGACTGTTGACAGACCTTTTTGTGGAATTGTTTTTTTGATTGTATTCCATTTTGCAATGTGACAGCTCTGTTTACACATCATTCCTATTCCCTTTTAATTGTACATATATTTTTGTTTTGATTGTATTGTTCCACTTTTGATTTGGCAATGTAAACACATGTTTTCTCATGCCCATTGAACTGAGTGTGTGTGTGTGTTGTCAGTGTGAAATAAACGTGAGAAGTTACAGTTACAGTCTTGTCATTCTTGTAATTCCTACACTACACTGTTACAATGATATATAAAATAGCATATTATATTATATACCCATTGCATAATATTTTCTGTCATGTGCATATTGAATGGGTAATACTATTACTACTAATACTAGCCTTATGCACCTTATGACACTGTGGATATATTTTTCAGTTAGTTAGATAGTCAATTATATTGACCTATTTGTTTACACTGCTTGTGTTGTTTTTACTACCTGTACCCCCTTCCCCCATGCTGCTATTATGCCTGAATTTCCCCAAGGGGATCAATAAAGGAATATCTTATCTTATCTTAGCCGAGAGTAGGACAAATTTGGGCTGGTAGCTCTCGGCTAGGTGGCAAATAAAAAAGTAGATCTTGGTTCAAAAAAGGTTGGGCACCCCTGCTTTACAGCTTTGGGTAGGGCGTTCCACATTGATGTGGCATAATTGCTAAACGTGTTTAGTCCCTTGTTTGAGCCGAATCTGGGTTTAACATGATTTGTGGAGCTCCCTCTGGTGTTGTGATTGTGGTATTCACTGACCTGTGGGAAGTATTTTGACATGTACATGGGTACCTTGGTCGTGTAGTGTATCTTGTAGACCAGGCCCATTGCAAGTTGCTGTCGTCTACTCTAAGCCATCCTAGGTTGGCAAAGTGGGCAGGGGTGAGGTGGGTTCTAGGAGTCAGGTCAAGCAGTAGTCTGACTAGTTTGTTTTGAGATGTTTGTAATTTGGTTTTTAGTGCCTTTGAGGTGCTTTGGTATCATGAGGTGCAAGCATAGTTGTAGTACCCTTGAATGAGTGCTCCTGCCAGAGTCTTCAGGGTATTCTTGTTTACCAGAGAGGAGATCCGGTACAAGAATCGAGTTCGTTGGTTGACTTTTTTTATTACATTGGATGCCATTTTGTCACAGGAAAGATTAGCCTCTAGGATGGAACCCAGGTAGGTAATTTCATCTTTCCTTGTGACAATATTGTCACCCACTGTAACTGATAAGCCGTCGGTCTTGCTGAGTTTGTTATTTGAACCGAAGAGAATGGACTCTGTTTTGCCTAGTTTTGCCTAGTTCCGAGCTGAGGGTTTTTTCAACCTGTAACTTGTTCTTGTCAGAGACCAGCAGGGCTGAGTCGTCCGCAAACAGGAACAAGTTGCAGTCACAAACTGACGACATGTCATTTGCATAAATTAGGAACAGTAGCGGTCCTAGTATGCTTTCTTGTGGTGGGGGTCTTTCATTAAGTCCTGCAGGGGTGGTAGTGCAATACCCGTAGTACGCTCTGCTGAGCGCACCACTGTCTGAAGGGCCTTCCTGTGCTGTGCCGTGCTGTTTCCAAACCAGGCAGTGATGTTTCCAGTCAGAATGCTCTCTACAGCCCCGGAATAGTGGAGTATCTTCCCCGATACTCTGAACTACCTTAACTGTCTCAGGTGATACAGGCGCTGTTTCGCCTTTTGTACCACAGAGTCTGTGTGTTGTCCATGTCAGGTCCTCTGTGATGTGGACTCCCAGGTACTTGAAACTGCTCACCCTGTCCACGATAGCCCCATTTATCCACAGTGTCCCCTGCTGTATTCTCCTAAAATCCACGATCAGCTCCTTGGTTTTACAAATGTTCAGGAGTAGGCTGTTGTCCCGGCACCAGTGTGCCAGTTCATCAACCTCCTCCCGGTAGGCCTTCTCGTCGTTGTTAGAGATCAGCCCCACCACCACCGTGTCATCAGCAAACTTCACTATGGAGTTGGAGCTGAACCTGGCCACACAGTCATGTGTGTACAGTGAATACAGCAGGGGGCTTAGAACACATCCCTGGGGGGACCTGATACTCAGGCAGGGGTTACACACAGTGTTTTTGTGCTCGTTTTTATACGTTTTTGAATACGTTTCATGTCCCTTTTACACAGAAATGCGTTTTTTGGTGGATACGGCTGAAACGCTAAATTGTGTTTGCGTTTTGGAGAACCCCTAAAAAACGCGCCGACAACAGCCGTGTAGTCTGCACAGAGCCGTTGTTGCGAAAACGCCCATGCGCAGTAGATACCATCTGCGTGCCCTCCGGTGACAACAGAGTTTGAGCTCCCAGCTCTGTGTCCCTGTGTCCCAAATAGCTGCAGCTACCATGTGTTGTTAAGTTATTCTTATAAGGACCCCAGTCCAAGCTACAACAGTCTGCATTCCCTTAACAATTGTTTGTATTGAGCCGTATTGTATTGTACCCATTATGCAATATGTTAAATAAAGTTTACATCCATTCATTCTGCTAGCATTACCACTGGCTAACATGAGCTAGCATTAGCTATCAGACCCTGTTAGCTCAAAGCTCCTCTTTCAACTTAACAAGCATTAAACAAAAAGGCCCAGTCATCTATTCACCTTTGTTTAATACACACAACGTTGTCTCTAATGTTATCTAACTATTGATAGCTCCCGATATCATCAGTTTGGTGCTGGCTAACTAGCGTGAGCTAACGTTAGCTTCTAGCCACAATGCTATATTGTTATAATGGCATATTCCAATGACGTTAGCATGCAGCTAACTGTAGCTACCGATCTTTTTTTAGACTAAACTATCCGCTCTTGGTGGTCACTTGTGTTGATGTTAGTTTTGTTTCATCAACAAATGACAGGCAGAACACACAGTGAATGTATCCGTTTTGTTTATTGCACTTTTATTAGGCTTTGCTGAAAAAGAATTGCTGCATTGAGTAAATAGGCAAGATGGTGGCGCCCATAGGCGCCTGCCTTGTTGACATTTTCTTTGCTGGAGCTTCCAGGAAGTGTATTGGCACATTCAAGTTCTGATTGGTTGAAATTGCCTTCATGTTTGCCACCTACTGCCACCTACTGCTTTGGCAGTGTACTACATCAGTGTGCTCAGGTGACAAAAACGAAAGTGTGACTCGAGGCTGCCACGTTGCGGCGAAACACCTCTGACAATGAAACGAAAATGAAACGAAAGGTGTAACCGGCGCTTCAGGGTGATTGTGCTGGATGTATGACCCCCCACACCAGGGGTCTCAAACTCATGGCCCGCGGGATGATATTTTGCGGCCCCCTACTTGACATCAAAGTTTAGTGTTAGTGTGGCCCGCACGCAACTTGTTGCCGAGTCGTTGCACGAGTTGGAAGTTTTATTTATTTGATCACTTGTAGGCTACCATAGCGCAGGCTCATGACAGCAACGTTAAGTTAGTGACTTGGTTGAAACGTGATTCCGGAGTGATACCAAGTAAAGTGGAAGGCAAATGCATCCTCGCTATCTCCTCTGACTGCGAGCAGTGCTCTGCATGTCCGGCTGCACTGCCACTGTCCGTCTGTGTCTGTGTACGGGTCTGGTCCAATCACATTCAGCGTCCCGTCAGAGTTTCTCCCCCCCCACCCACAGTCTGCGAATCAGAGGCAGAGTAGGGCAGGTCTTCACGGAATGCATGTCGTCTCTTTCAGTCCGAGTCAGAGCAGAGAGTTGACAGCGCATCTACAGTAGCCTTGCTCCCAGTTTTATCTCCGTGAGATAAATGTAGCTAGTTTCGCCAGCAGGCAGGCAGCAGAAAAATATGGGATCTTATAAGATGGCCAGTAAAAGAAAAGTCGACTGCAATTCAAAGGTGAATGGACTTAAAATATGCGTTCATCCTGAGTCCAGCACCAAACCAATGTGACTAATATGCCAAGAAATGGTAGGTCTTGTGAAGAGTGGCAATTTGAAACGCCACTACGAAACAAAACACAGCTATTTTGATGCAACCTTCCCTCAAAATTCAGTACTAAGAACCACACAAATAAATGGAATGAAATCATCATATCAAGCTGCAAGCAGAATTATTGTTAAATCTATGTCACAACGAGAAAAAGCAACCATTCTCTCTCTCTGATGCATACATAATAAAATAATGTATGACTGAAGTGATGGAGACCATGTTTGAAGGCAGACAAAAGCAAATCCCCCTCAGATCGCACAGCAACCAGAATAACTGAAATACTGGCTGGTGATTTGATTAAACAGCTTTGTGATAGAATAAAAAAAAATGCACAGTGCATTTCCATAGCTGCATGTGGATGAGTCCATTGACACCACTGAGAAGCCTATGTTCTAAAGAACCATTCATGTTCTGAAGAACCGTTCATGTTCTGAAATGGTATTGCTAAATATTGAGAAGATTGGATCAGTTGTACTTTTTTTTGGAATACTTGAAACCCTTTTTTTGTGGAATATTTGATGCAGCCCAGCCTCACCCAGACTCTACCTCCAGCGGCCCCCAGGTAAATTGAGTTTGAGACCCCTGCCACACACTGACCGCCTGAGGCATGTCACTCAGAAAGTCCAGGATCCAGGCACTCATGGCGAAGCTCAGACCCAGATTGATCAGCTTGTCAACCAGTCTGGTAGGGACTATGGTGTTGAAAGCTGAACTATAGTCAATGAACAGCAATCTCACATAGCCCCCCTTCTGACTGTCAAGGTGAGAAAGGGTGTTGTGTATTACCTGGGAGACTGTGTCGTCAGTGGACCTGTTTGTCCTGTATGCAAACTGCAATGGGTCCATGTTACTAGGGAGGGAGGCACAAATGTGATCCTTGACCAGCCTCTCAAAGCATTTCATGACCACAGAGGTGAGTGCCACCGGTCTGTAGTCATTTAGGCCTGCTGGGGAGGAGTTTTTTGGTACAGGGATAATAGTGGACACCTTGAAGCAGGCAGGGACCACGGACTCGGCCAAGGATCAAGGAGAAGCCGCCTAGTCTCAGTACTTGCCCCACAATGGTGGAACGAACTGCCCACCACAGTTAGGACAGCCGAAACCCGTCCAATCTTTCGCCGTTGACTAAAGACGCACTTCTTCAACCATTATCTGAAATAAAAAAAATAAAAAAATACAAAAAAAAACTACCCCTAACTAACCTTATTGTCATGCACTTGTCCTAATATACTAACCTACACTGTAGCACTGAACACTTTGATGAACATTGCTACTCAGCTGATAGATTTGTGCCCTTCCTGATGACTGGCTCAGTGGCCTCGTGGGTAGAGTGTCCGCCCTGAGTTCGGGAGGCTGGGAGTTCAAGCCCCGGCCGAGTCATACCAAAGACTATTTAAAAAATGGTACCCATAGCCTCCCTGCTTGACACTCAGCATCAAGGGTTGGTTTGGGGGGAAGTCCTTGCGACATACTAGCGTCATGTCCAAGGGGTGTACTTGTACATCAAGCTGCCTCACACTACGGAAACAGGAGATAGGCTCCTGCCCCATGTGCCGTTACAGCTTGAGAACCATTGGTTCTCAAAGGCAACTTCTGATGACTTGCCGTACAGAACTTGTAAGTCACTTTGGATAAAAGCGTCAGGTAAATGACTAAATGTAAATGTAAATATGAATATAGTTGTGAACACCGGGTCCAACTGATTTGCACAGGACTTGAGTATTCGTCCTGTTATCCCATCTGGGCCTGCAGCTTTCCTAGTATTTACACCCATAAACGCTCTTCTCACGCTGTGTTCCGTCAATGAGAGAGTGTGTTCCCCCCGATGGATGAACCCCCCCTGCCGCGGCAGCCGACGCGTGAGTGACATCGCCAGCCGGTGAGCTAACTTCGCCACTGCTCGCCCCGAACCTGGAGTTGATTTCTTCCGACAGAGAGGCATCAGCACTCACGATTGAGGAGGAGTTGACTTTATAATCAGTTATCGTTCGTACTCCCCGCCATAAACCTCTTGTGTCGTTCTGGGCCATCTGTGTCTCCATCTTATTCGCATATCGCTGTTTTGCAGCCCGCACATCTTTGCCTAGCCTATACGCTGTTGCCTTGTACTTGTCCATATTTCCCGATGCTCGGCCCGAGTTGTAAGCAGCGGTGCAAGCATTCAGGGCCACTCGGATGTAGTTGTCGACCCACGGTTTTTGGTTTGGAAAGACTCTAACCATCTTCGTGGGGACGATAGTCTCAGCTAACGTTGCTATAAAGCTGACCACAACATCCGCATATTCACTGATGTCACTGGAGCTCGACCGGAGCATGTCCCAGTCGACGTCATCCAGTGCGTCTGTGACAATCCACTGTAAGAGGATAGAATAAGAGCACTTATCTCCTTTATTTTTCTTCTCATTCTTCATCATACCATCCGACAGTAGAAATGCCATCAAAATGGCAGTCACACAGTCTGCAACATTCTCTGTACTTGTCAAAGCCTATACCCCCCTAGGTCAAGACTCAGTGATTGATTTTGTCCTAAAGTACCACCAGACATTCGGTTTCATAACTCTTTCATAACTCTTTAACCTTCTACAGTTCTTAAGACGCGGAGTGGATGGGAAAAAAGACATAAAAACATGTGTATATATTAACACATTCAGCGCCAGACCCGACATAAGTCGGGTTAACTCGCCATCGCTTGAGCGCCAAACCAGAGAAAAGTCGGGTTTTGGTCGTTATTTCTTTTCTTCGCTATATCCATTCATAATTCATCCATCCAGCCTGATGTTATCATTGGGAATGGCTCTGAGATCGCAAACGGCCAATACCGCAGCCTACCGCCTTGCGGCCGGTATTGCACATCATTGGAATCCCTCTGGCTTGGGCTGTGCATCGATCTAAGAAGTCCGGTCCAGGTTTTCCTTCTCGGGCATGAGTAACGTTTATAACACATGGATTGGGGACACTCGAGTTCACTCTGTCCATGTGTTTTGGTGGATAACGTTGGACACACGGCCGCAATCAATATTTGGAATGGCGAACAGATAATTGGATTATTCTTTTTGCAGTACATCATAGATGAGGTAAGGACTGTTATCAATCTTGCGTTGATCTGATGATTTTTTCCACACGATCGCAGCGTGTGTCTGTAATGTACTGTGTAATGTATTCTGTAGGTGGCGCTCGAAGCATAGAAAGCCCCCGCCCCCCCCCCCACCCTTTCGTGCATGCATGATGAAACATAATACCGATAAGCGTTGATTTCAGAATGATTCTTGATCCAGGCGAGAAATGATTTATAAGGAAATGTAGTAAAGCGCTGTTTGCTGGAGTTCCCTGGGATTACACAGGATCACTCTAAAACTATACTCATATTCACCACGGTGTAAAACGGAAATGTATGGATGAAAAAAGTATGTTTTTTGCATGTTGACCGGAAGAAACTCACTGACAATCGACGTTGTTATTAGATCCATAGCTATAATATTTAATATAGGTTTAGCACTGCAAACACCGGAACTTATCCCCATTGAACAGAGCGCTGGCACACAATGGCCCAACATAGCGACCTCTGGCGCTGAACCGGTTAAGGCTTTCAAAGTTAATGCGTTATTAACGTGTTAACGCAACAATTAATTTTGACGCAAGATTAATGTTTAAAAAATATATATATATTAAAATAATTTTTACTAGACTTCACTCAGGTGTATTATTGATACTCTCATTGATACTATGTTTGTTTCTGACTCAGTGTGTGTGTGTGAGAGAGAGAGAGAGATAGATAGAGAGATAGAGAGAGATAGAGAGGAGAGAGAGAGAGAGAGAGGAGAGAGAGGAGAGAGAGAGAGAGAGAGAGAGAGAGAGAAGAGAGAGAGAGATGGGGGGGTGAGAGAGATGAGGAAGGGGCAAGAGAGGGTGGCTAGGTGGCGCAGTGGGCAAGGCACTCACCACCACGCAGGATATGCTGGGTTCGAGCCCAGCTCTCGGTGTTGCTACCAGTTTGGCTGGTCGTTCATACTAATACAATTGACAGTATTAGGGGGTGGGAAGCTGGTGGGTGGGGATCGGACGTTGTGGACAGTGACTCCTACAGGTCGGTTGGTGCGCCTGCCCAGTAGATCAGGGAGCGACGAGGGCGGCGTGTCCCTCCCACGCAGACCCTCGCCGCTGAGAGATCGCGCGATGCAGGTGAAAAGATGCGACGGCTGCCTCCTCGAGTACCGGAGGGGACGCGTGATGCAAGGCTTCGTCACATTGCAGCCGGCTTGTGGGAGGCATGGCCTAACAACGTTCGAGACAGGGGAGGGTAGAATTGGACAATGCTAAATTGGGGACGGGAGAAAAATTGAAAAAAATGGGGAGAAAATGTAGATAAAAAAAAGGGAATGGGCAAGAGAGAAGATAGCTGGGATAGTGTGTGTGTGAGAGAGAGAGAGAGAGAGAGAGAGAGAGAGAGAGAGAGAGAGAGAGAGAGAGAGGAGAGAGAGAGAGAGAGAGAGAGAGAGAGAGAGAGAGAGAGAGAGAGAGAGAGAGAGAGAGAGAGAGAGAGAGAGAGAGAGAGAGAGAGAGAGAGAGAGAGAGAGAGAGAGAGAGAGAGAGAGAGAGAGAGAGAGATGGGGGTGCAGGGGGTATGAGTCCTCAGCCCTTGTGTGGGTATTTTGTGCATCACTGTTTGTTTTGAATTTGATGCAAATGTGCAATGCATGAGGGTCATCCTTGAAGACAAATGGGGATGAATAGTTCAAGTGTAAAGTTCAACACACTACTGTGTTAGTAATCATTACTATGTAATGTTACAATTAGTACATTGCTATGCCCATCTGTAATTATTTTGTTGCGATTTTTTTGTTGTTGAATTTTTTTAATTTGTTTTGTTTTACAATGCAGTTTGCACATCTTAGTTACTTGAAGATTCTGGACAGTATTTCTCATTGTGGCAATAAATATGCATTTTTTGCATAAAACAAGCATTTGTCGACTCTCATGTTGATAAGAGTATTAAAACTTGAAAAATATCCGTTAAAGGTAGATTTAGAACAGATCAAAAATATGCGATTAATTTGCTATTAACTATGGACAATCATGTGATTAATCAGATTAAATATTTTAATAGATTGACAGCCTTAACACTATCAGTGCCGGCCGTGTTTTCCTTTTTACCCCCTTGAATGCCATCATCCACTTCAATGTTAGCGTTAAAAATGCATAATCTATGTTTTAAATGTGTCTAATCTGCCTGTCGCTTATCAATGACTTGTTTGCAGTCAACATTGTCAAAACGGATTGTTTTTTTTAATCGGTTCATATCCTTTTTATAGCATTTCGAAAAGCTATCGTTCTCTTGAAAATTTCCAGAAAATAGAAATATTCCCCCATAAACGGCATTTATTGGAATATTCTCGAATACACTAGACACGTTGTCATTTGTCGGCCTATTTATGAATCGTTTTCAAATAAACGCTAGATTATCGATAGTATGTGTACTTATGCACGCTATAGAAGTGGGCTGAAAAATCTATTCTCTCATTTCCTCAACATTACACACACACACACATACGGGACACGCTGTTATCTCAGTGAATACAGCTCTGATTATCCTAAAACTGGTAACATAGACTCCTTACCTTAGATCAGATGTTCTCCAAAAAGATTATTCCAATTCCTGATCGCCATTCCAAATATCGATCGCGTTTATTGATTGATTATTGGCTGCTGTAAATATATATTCCACGCTGCTTTCCAACTCGCGATCACTTCCCTCATCATCAGATCCCTCACCAGCATAATGGAGCCAGTTGGCTCCCCCCACACAGATCACCCAGTATAATCGAATGGCCTGCAGTTACACAGGGATACACGATAGGGGGCGGTATTTTCCCATCTGAGCTCCTAGAGGGTCTGCTGTACCAATGGGAGACTCGGTTGATGAAATATGAATTCAGATCGCTAATAAAAAAGACAATTCGCGTCGGTGGCACTTAACGGGGGGCATGATGAGACGACAATACATGTCTGTGGCACTCAAAGTGTTAATATATATATATATGTACTGTATTGGCGATAAAATGACAAAGATAAACTGAATTCTGATTTTTTTTTGTAATTACAGTGAATGTTTGCTCCATGCAGCAAGACACAATAAGGCTAACTTAGCATTAAATTATCACAGACCAGTCCTACTTGGTACAGTGAAGACAGCTGGGCTCTAGGGAAGGCAGGGCTGACTGTGGTAATATTAACACAGTGAGTTGACTGCATGCCATACACAGTGTGACAGGTCTTACCTTGAAGTCCATCTTAATCTCTTTAGCCCGAGGGGTCCGTCGGTGGACTGCAGATGACATCAAGTTTTTTTCCAAATGTATCCAAGGGTAAACACCCTAACCATGTCACAACAGCAGTCATAGTGTATATTTTCAGCAATACGTTTGTTTACCAATAGGTTAAAGTGTTATTAGTGAGATTTTTGTTAATGGAATGTGTTCATAATTTTGCGAATATCCGCAATTTTTTATTAGCGAAACGTCGCCAGTTGTAGTCATATGAGCAGAGGACATCCAGAGCTCACAATGAGCATTGACATTTCGAAAAACTACATTTCCTAGCGATTTCCATCTTCCTGCAAGCAAATTACTTCCTGATTATAATTTTTTATTTCTCTGGATTATATACCACAAAACTGAAGGTTATTGGCATAGATTAGTTAGAGCATAGAGCGCAGTTAGTTTGTCTACCTTCTGTGAACATTTAGCAACCATCCGTGTTGAAATCCGATTCAAAATGGCGGACCTGTCGCAAGAATAAAAAGCTGACTGTATTTACAGTAGATTTCATTCTCGGTTCTTCCTGCACGCCTGGTGATACTAAATCCAAATTGAACTCTGTCATTGGAAAAAGTAGATTTGGCCCGATCCATAGATGTGCAACATGGCTATAATAAGGTAATCTATAGGCCTGCTATTCTATACTCTATAATAATATTTCAAATAGCATGTGTCCGGATGGCAGAATTCAGTACTGTATCTACAAAACCTTCTGTTTAATCATCTTCCCTTTATTAATTTCCTTAGATTTTCTGTACATGATCTCAAGAAGGTACTGAACAAGCTCAGTTGCCGTTTTTCATGTCTGGTCATTTTTAGCATGGTGTTATTCACTGTCAAAGATGCAAAGAAAAATCATAATTTATATTCTCCTTTGTTTCATCACAATTTTGTGGAGCCTAGTAACAGACACAATATTTCTCACACTGGGAATACATTCCCTGGGATCCATAGATGTACCTAGATACCAAGCACATGCAAATTGACCTTGTAGAAGTGGAGCAATCTTCCAATTACTTAGGTATGTATTTTTAGGCAGATTTTCAGAAAATAGGGTTGGGCTTAACAGGTTAACCACATTATCCATGGACCTCAAGCATTGAATGCTGAAAGTGTTGTAGCGGCCAGATCCAGGAAATCCTTTGTGTTCAGTTTTATTATCAAAAAGACACAAGGACACAGGCCGATATTAAACTGACATAAACGGTGCACATTAAACAATCTCTGGGAAGTCAGTGTCTTCATGGCCAGTTGGCTACAGACATCATTCCCATCACTCAAGTGCAGAGTGATGCAACTCACGGATTGGGCACTTTTTCCAGCAAGAGAAAACAATGGCAAAAGCGAAAGGCCTCTCCTCTGTCCTGATTCTCCTAGATCTATCTGCAGCCTTCGACACAGTCAACCACCAGATCCTCCTCGCGGCCCTCGCAGGAATGGGAGTGGCTGGCTCTGCGCTGACATGGTTGTCATCATACCTCAATGACCGCTCCTACCAAGTGTCATGGAGAGGGACCCTGTCGGCCACCCGCCCCCTGCGGACGGGTGTCCCCCAGGGCTCGGTTTTAGGACCCCTTCTCTTCTCCCTCTACACCAGGGGTGGCCAACCAGTCAGAGACTAAGAGCCACAAAAAAATGACTGTGGTACCACAAAGAGCCACACCATATACCAGCGTTTCTCAACCTTTTTTTTCAGTCACGGCACCCTTCATGTGTTTATAGGTCTCACCCTCTGGCCTCTGAAGTTGCTAATGTCTTTTTTATTTGGGCCTCACAGGGTTAAAAGTACCCTGTGAGACCCACGGTTGCAAAATTACAAAATCACTTTTAGCCATTTAAAAAAATAATGTTTATTTAAAAAATGTTAAAGGGGAACTATTTTACTATTTCTTTCACTATTTGGGCACTTTTACACAATTCCTGTGAGTCTATGGAACACCTAGGTTTTTTTCAAAAAAAATTCATTGTTTTGTATTTCTAATCAAGTACTAAAAACCGCATTTTTCGACCTCAAGATCTTAAGCCGTTTTGAGGCTGGGCTCCAACCACTGTGTGGCCTGGTGCCAACTGCCACATCAACTGCCACATTATTATGCAGCTGAGAAATCTCTGACATCACAGATATGCACATTTTCAGATGACTCAGTTCAGTGAGGGTGAATATTGTGAGAGGAGAATTGGAAGAATTCGCCAATATGAGAATTAGAGACATATATCCTATTAATATAAGTCCACATAGCTAAGAAACAATGGTAAACACTGAAAAAAGCCATTTATAAGATAGTTCCCCTTTAAGCACATGTATAGTCAATTGGTCCTGTTGTTCAGCCTCACAATGCTATTTGATAGTAAATGTGTTTATATGTCCCACCCTCTGGCCTCTGAAGTTGCTAATTTCTTTTTAATTTGGGCCTCACAGGGTTAACCTCTTAAGCCCGAGATATACAGTAAAAGTGTATATTTTCAGCATTATGTTTGTTTACCAATTATTTTAACTGTTATTAGTGAAATATAAGATTATAGAAATCTCAGGGCATTGAGTCGGAAACCGGCGCATATTGACAGGAGGAAGTGGCACAGCCAAAAGTGAGTGTAGTCTTTTGAAGGAAGAGACTCAGGGTTTTCAAATTTCGAAAAACTACCCTACCCAGCTCACACCAGCCCCTGTCAATCATCTGACTTCTGGATTTACTTTTTAATTTCTCTTATTTTTTGGGATTATCTCCCACAAACCTGAACGTTATTGCCATAAAACTTTTTTCAGGTCTCGTCAATTTTAGCATGGTGTTATTTACAGTCAAAGATAATTTTTTTTTTAAATAGAATTGATATTCTCCTTTGGTTCATTACAATTTACTCAAGCCTAGTAACAGACACACTATTTCTGACACTGATCCATATATGTCCCTAGATTCAGATACCAAGAACATGCAAATGGACCATTTAAAAAAAAAAAAAAATGTTTATTCTACGTCCTTATGGAATGAGTGACATAAAAAAAAAAAAAGGTAAAAAAAAAAAAAAAAAAAAAAAAAAAGTAATTATTATTATTATTTTTTTTTTTTTATGGATGGAAGAGCCGCACATTGACGGGCAAAGAGCCGCATGCGGCTCGCGAGCCGCGGGTTGGCCACCCCTGCTCTACACTAAATCACTGGGTAACATTATCACGTCTCATGGCTTCTCCTACCACTGTTATGCCGACGATACTCAACTCTTCCTCTCCTTCCCTCCCTCAGATATCCAAGTCTCTGAGCGGATCTCGGCCTGTCTGTCCGACATCTCCGCCTGGATGACGACCAACCACCTCAAACTGAACCTAAGCAAAACAGAATTGCTCCACCTGCCGGCCAAATCCTCCCCCCTGACTGACCTTTCCATCACAGTCGAGAATGCAGCTGTGACCGCGTCCCCGACCGCCAAGAACCTTGGTGTTGTCCTCGACGACCAGTTGAACTTCTCTGCTCACATCGCAGCGACAACCAGAACCTGCCGATTCCTCCTGAGCAACGTCAGAAGGATCCGCCCCTTCCTGACAAAAGAATCCACCCAACTCCTCGTCCAATCAACAGTCATCTCCCGCCTCGACTACTGCAACGCACTGCTCGCTGGCCTCCCGGCCACTGCCACTAAGCCTCTTCAACTCATTCAGAACGCAGCGGCCCGCCTGATCTCAAACCTACCGAAGTCGGCCCATGTCACCCCACTTCTTAGGGACCTGCACTGGCTCCCCATTGCTGCACGAATCCGCTTCAAGGCCCTCGACCTAGCATACCGTGCGGCAAAGGGAACTGCTCCCGCCTACCTCCGGTCAATGGTCTCTAACTACACACCCTCAAGACCCCTACGCTCTGCTTCTTCTGGCCGCCTCAGACCTACTCCTATCCAAGCTCCGGGAGGGTCATCAAAGAGAAGTCGCCTATTCTCAATCCTTGCCCCACAATGGTGGAATGAACTACCCACCCCAGTTAGGACAGCCGAAACACGTCCAATCTTTCGCCGTCGACTAAAGACGCACTTCTTCAACCATTATCTGAATTAAAAAAAATAAAATAAAAATTATCTAACCCTAACTAACCATACTGTCATGCACTTGTCCTAATAAACTAACCTACACTGTAGCACTCAACACTTTGATGAACATTGTTACTCAGCTGATAGAGTTGTGCCCTTCCTGATGGCTTGTCGTACAGAACTTGTAAGTCGCTTTGGATAAAAGCGTCAGCTAAATGACTAAATGTAAATGTAAATGTAAAACAATGGATTTATTTTTTTGACAAACATTTAAAAGGAAATGATTTTCATGAATCTTTTGGCACATACCAGTAGTGATAAACAGATGAGAACTAGGTGAAGCCAAAAGGGGTTTTGGTTTAGTTGGGATCTCAATGGGATCTTTGAATGTCCAGATTTCCCAGGAGCCACAGGTGACCTGGTCACTGGAATACATGGAGGTTAGAGTTGTTTGTGTTGTTGTGTCTCTTACCTTGAGCTCTATAGCGGTGGTTCCTATGAGCAGCAGTGATTGGCTGTCCCAGACGTCCACCTGCAGGGTGTGGAGTGCCAGGTAGCGCAAGAACCAGCGCTTCTCCCCCGGCCGCAGGAACGACTCGTCCACTCTGAACTGGACCTGCAGCCCTGGGCAGTCTGGGGGAAGACACCCGTCAAGTCAACATCTGCATCACCCCATACATCACACTTGCAAGTGTCAACGGGGTTCACACGCCTATATTACAATGGAACAACACCCCCACAACCTTGACCCTAAGAGAAGATAATCAGGCGTGCAATAGGCCCATTTCACAGGGGACAGTTTTTGACATGTCAATGCTAGGTAAACATAGGTGTAGTTTAGGGCTGTCCCCGACTAAGGATTTGGATGGTCGACTATGATTGGCCAAAATTTGCCGTTAGTCGACAATTGGTCGACTAAAAAAGAAAACAAATGTATATATATATTTCTTTTTTATCATTCCATTTGGGCTGTGGGGGGTGCTTAATGTCTGAAGTCGACTGAAGGCTTCTTATCCTCTGCAAAAGCATGCAATTGGTCCACTGATGGATACATCTTGATATTTGTCTAGTCTAGTGTGTTCATTAGATGGGTGAAATCCTCTTTCAGTGCCTCTGTGCCTGTTTTCGTAGGCAGTTAGCCTCTGGTATGCGTGCCATTAGCGTTAGCCACGCTTCTAGGCCTCTTTTCTTTTGGAAAGAATGATACAAAAATATATATATATATTATATATATATATATATATTTTTACTATTCGACTAAGAGGTTGGTTAGTCGACTACGGCTCCTTTCGACCAATTAGTCGACTAAAATGGGTCAGCCCTAGTGTAGTTAATCACGTAAAGTAGGGTTCCATTCCATGTAGGTGTGCTGGAGACACACTGTCTCACTGAAACAGTTCTCGCACAACTAAATGGAAGGAACCATAATTAATGCAATTAACTACACCTATGTTTACCCAGCATTGACATGCCAAAATGGCCTCTGTGAAAAGGGCCTCTAGGTGTCGAGGTGCATGTACTATATCACATATCTGTATTAGATAGGTATGACAACTGATGATGATAATACAGATGATAATACAGAGTAAGCAGACGTAACAGGGAAGAGGTAACAGGGCAAATGACTCAGAGCTTAAAAATAAGGTACTATTTTTGGGAATTGAGAAAATATTTTGCCAGCTGTGACTTATTAAACACTGGCATTCAGGCAAAGCTCATTCTGAATTCTGAGGCTTTAAAGTCCCTAGAGTTAACAGAGATTAGGATACAAAACTACTGCTCTCACAAAGCAAAGAGGCCTTGGAGGGTCATTAACTCATTCAGCGCCGGCCGGATATGACCAAATTAGGGCTACCATGCCAGCGCTTTAATCAATGGGAGGACGGGGAAATTAGCGAGTGCTTAAAATATATCTTAAATTATGGTTATGGGTCTAATACACCCGTCGCTTATCAATGACTTGCTTGCAGTCAACATGTACAAAACGGATTGTTTTTTCATCTGTACATTTCCGTTTTATACCGTTTTGAATACGAGTATAGTTTTGGTGATTTCTAGTAATTCCAGAGAAAGACGCGATAATAGCCCTTTAGTGGAATACACAAAACACGAAATTTTTCGGCTGATTTATGAATCGTTTTTAAAAGAAACGCTAGATTATCGATAGTATATGTGTCCTTATGCACAATACAAAAGCTGGCTGAAAAATTGCATATCCGTGCATTGGTCGGCGCTAACGGCACACACTCACACACACACGCTCCGATGACGGTGAAAGGAACATCTGATTAACCCAAGACTGGTAACATAGAGTCCTTACCTCACATCAGATGTTCTGCAAAAAGATTAATCCAATTCCTGATCGCCATTCCAAATATCGACCGCGTCCATTGATCCAACGTTATAGTCCAAAACACATAATCCACGCTGCTCCCAGTCCCCCCAGTCAACGTGGTACAACGATACTGCATGCCCGAGAAGCAAAACCCGGACCAGACTTTTTTTCTTGATGCACATCCCCAGCCAATCCAATCCAATGATGTGCAATACCATCTGGGAGACGATAGGCGGCGGTATTTGCGAGCTCAGACCCATTCCCAACAATAACATCAGGTTGGATGGATGAAAATGAATGGATATCGCTAATAAAAGAAATAACAATTAAAACCAGACTATACTCGTGATTGGCGTTCAAGCGGTGGCGAGTTAACCCGACTATACTCGTGGTCGGTGTTCAATGAGTTAAGGATGACTGAAGGATTACTTGGGGTTAGTTTAGGCTGACATGCACTGAATTTCACCATAGTAGTATCATGGATTCTGTGCTACCAGCGGTCACTGGTAGAAAATGCCAACTTGGGTTTATGCTAAATAAATACAAGACATCATGTATGACAGATGTGTGGTGCATTATGCCATTATTGTGACAGTTTACATTTGACTTTCATAGCCATTTACAAATACGACATTAAGTGGGACCTCAGTAGGTCTGACAATGAATGTATCTCACACACAATTTAACCTCTTAAGCCTGATGGGTGCGGTACTGGACCCACAATGACATCACGCCATAAATCCACCTCTACAGACTGTATGAATTAATGTTGCGTTTTTTTTCTTCAAATGTAGCCAAGAGTAAAATAGAATAGAATAGAATAGAAATACTTTTATTATCCCGTGGGATATTTGACACTGCAAATCGCTCAACATTTAAACATTTAGACAGAACAGGTCACAAATAAGAATAACAAAACTAATCAAATCAAATTGCCTAAGATAAGAGTAGAATACAATAGAATAAAAATGGAATAAAATATACAGTAAATAAATACAGTAAAAATATACTGAGGTCTACAGTAGGTGTAATATTGCACAGTGCTGTTTCAAAACTAAGAGTCCAGGAAGATGGTAACTGTCACTATGTGCTCAGTGATGCAGTGAGGAACAGTGATGCATTGTATAGTCTGATGGCTGTTGGAATGAAGGACTTCCTGTGCCGTTCAGTGCTGCATTTAGGTAGTGTGAGCCTGGCACTGAACATGCTCCTCCTGTCAGCCAAGTCTGTGTATAGTGGGTGGGAGGGGTTTTCCCTGATGGCCTGGAGCTTAGCAAGGCTCCTCCTCTCCGCCACCCTCGCTAGGGAGTCCAGCTCCACCCCAACCACGCTACTGACCTTCCTGACAAGCTTATCCAGCCTGTTTGTGTCACCTGCTCTCAGTCCGCTGCCCCAGCAGGTCACAGCGTACAAGAAGGCGCCCGCCACCACCGACTCATAGAACATCCTCAACATCCTTGTACAGACATTGAAGGATCTCAGCCTTCTGAGGAAGTAGAGTCGGCTCTGGCCCTTCTTGTACAGTGCCTCTGCGTGTTTTGACCGGCTCAGTTTGTTGTCGATGTGCACACCGAGGTATTTGTACACCACAACCATGTCCACATCGACTCCCCTGATGGAAACAGGGGTCACATGTGCACTCCTCCTCCTCCCCAGCTCCACAACCAGTTCCTTGGTCTTCGCCACATTTAGCTGCAGGTGTTTTTTATCACACCATGTGACGAAGTCCACTACCAGTTCCCGGTATTCCCTCTCGTCACCGTCCTTTATACATCCCACTATCGCAGAGTCATCAGAAAACTTCTGAAGGTGGCAGGACTCTGACCGATAGTGGAAGTCGTTGGTGTAGACAGTGAAGAGGAAGGGAGAGAGGACTGTCCCCTGTGGGGCCCCAGTGTTGCTGACCAGTCTGTCTGACACAAAGCTCCGTAGGCGCACTTACTGTGGTCTGCCCGTCAGATAGTCGACAACCCAGGACACCAGGGGGGCCTCTACCTGCATCGCCTCCAACTTCTCACCCAGCAGCTCAGGCCTTATGGTATCAAAAGCACTGGAGAAGTCAAAGAACATGACTCTCACAGTGTTCCCCGGCTTGTCTAGGTGAGCAGGTAGATGACAGCATCCTCTACCCCCAGTCGGGGCTGGTAGGCGAACTGGAGTGGGTCTAGGTGGGGTTTGATCACCGGGCGGAGTTGCTCCAGGACTAACCTCTCCATGGTCTTCATTATTATGAGAGGTTAGAGCCACCGGCCTGTAGTCCTTGGACGTGCTGGGACGCGGGCACTTAGGGACAGGGACCACATTGTTGGGACTCTCTGCAGCCTCAGGCTCATATTGAATATGAGCTGGAGCACATCACACAGCTGAGAGGCACAGGTTTTGAGTACCCTTGGGCTCACCCCATCGGGACCCGCAGCCTTGCCTGTGTGTAACTTGCTCAGCTGTGTACTCACCTGGTCTGCAGAGAGCCACACTGTGGGGCGTGGGGGTCTCAGGTGTTCGGGGGAGGAGCGGGTCTTCGAGCCGCGGGGGGCAGACATGCTGCACCAGAGATGAGGGGGGGGGGGTTGCTCGAGTGGAAGGGCTGAGAGGTGTGGGGGTGGGCAGGGCAACTGGGGGGGGGGGGGGGGCAGACTGGCCGGTGCCGCTGTATCAAACCTATTGTAAAACAGGTTTAGCTCATTAGCCCGGTCTACATCTCCATCCACTCCCCTTCCCCCAGCCGGTTTAATGCAGGTTATGGTCTGCATTCCAGTACACACTTGTTTTATGTTATTGTTCTCCAGCTGGCCAACTTCCTCCTGTATTTCTCTTTGCCCTCTCTGAGGTTGATTCTCAGAAGCCCCTGAACTCTTTTGACATCCTCCCTGTTACCTGCGTTGAAAGCCCTCTTCTGTTCGTTCAGTAGGGCTTTGATGTCCTTAGTGACCCATGGCTTGTTATTAGGGTAGCAGGTAACAGTCCTAGATGGAACATTGGAGTCCACACAAAAGTTTATGTAGTCGGTGATGCACTCTGTGAGCCCATCAATGTCCTCTCCGTGGGGCTCACAGAGTGCCTGCGAGTCTGTGACCTCAAAGCAGCCCTGTAGTGCCTCTTGAGCCTCCTCCGACCACCTTCTTAAAGTTATTTTGGTCGCAGGCTGTCTTCTGCCCAGAGGCACATAACAGGGGTAAAGACCCTACCCCTGTTAAAACAGCAGTCAAAGTGTATATTTTCAGCATTACGTTTGTTTACCAATAAGTTTAACCTGTTAAGCCCTAGCCCTATTTTCTTAAAATCCACCTAAAAATACATACCTAAATACATACCTAAGTAAATGTATTCCCAGTGTCAGAAATATTGCGTCTGTTACTAGGCTTGAGTAAATTGTGATCCACCCAAACCCAAGTATCCGAGACCCGACTCGGGACTATGCAGGTTCGGTACCACGGGTCACTATAAATTGACACAGCTGGTTACTAGGTTACTAGGCGCAAGGAATTCTGGGACATGTATTTCTACCAACTAATGTGGCGACTAATGTAAATAATAGTATCTCTGACTATAATAAACAAACACTCTTCCAACCTAGCTTTACAATGTAAATAATAATCGATATTAACATATATGAAATATAACTCAATATTAATCATGTAACCTGACCTACTGTATTAAGTTACAACAATGAGACCTAGCAACACTGCAACATTTTCACTTGGTCTTTGGGTCGTAGTAGGAATGTAGACATGATTTTAAAGAACTCCTGAAAATAAATTCAGCACCAAATTGGTGAACAGCTCCTCTTCCCTCTTTACAGCTAGGAGTTTCACTGGGAGAGTGTGACGCATGAGGAGGTTCGCACTATCTCCAGCACATCTAAACAGGTGCCCCCCAACAGACTAGAACTTAGGAGTCAATATTGCAATGACCAGGATTCACCGGCTTCCCACCCACGAACACTGCCAATATTATGTTCGGAGGGACGACTGACCAAGCTGGAGGTACCACTGCTGAGAATTGAACCTGGGTCTCTGCAGTGGTAGGCAAGTGCTTTTATCTCTACACTACCCAGTGAGCTTACTGGGGTCACACATAAAGGGTACATTGCTTACCACACTTTACATATTTTACCTTATATATACATATACATTTCTTTTTTTCACATTCGAATTTGGTATAAATTGATACATCATTTTTCAAATGAGAGATACATAGATAATTGTATCTATAATTTAGTTGAATTACTTGGAATATGATATATAAAAAATATCTTACCCTACAGTACATGCTTGCCAATAGTGAAGCACACAGAAACATTTCACACACATAATAGAGGGAGTCCATTTAATTTTCATCAAGTCAGCTCTGACTATGCTCTGAGATTCAATTTGCAATGAACACACATACATCTGACTCTTCCTCACCTCTCAGGGAGATAAAATGAGATTGGTCCAATCTGGTCTATTCAGCTGGCGAGAAGGTACTGTACAGTGACTGAGTCTCCAGTATATCTGTATTCACTGTGTATATATATACTGTACTATATACTGTATATATTAGTGTGTGAATGTGATTTGTATGCACAGTGGTCATTTATCAATATTTGCTTTGATGTTGCTTTGATGTAAAGTGTAAATGCAGCTGTCGCCTCTAGAGGGCGCATGTTTATTTTTATATTTCTTTTTATCTCATGTGACGTATCACGTCCTGTCTCACGCTCTGACCCCAGAGCGTAGTTTGAGCAGTTATGGCGGAACGTGTCTAGACTTGTAGGAAGAAGACAGTGCAGCAGATTTATGCACTTTATTTGTCAAAGATAAAAGATTAAAGTACTAGAGTTTGAAGATAACCCCCTCCCATTGAGCTGCAAGCAGGCCAAAGTGGTTCGTAAAGTTTATTTCACACTTTTCGTTTTGTTTTTTGTAATTCTATTGACTGAATTGTATGAGTATTGACTGTTATTATTTCCTGCAATTGTAGTTCTACGGTGGTGATGAACGGAATATGCATCAATAAACAGCCATCTGTAATTAAAGAACTCGGAGTCCTCGTCGTGCATCAATGGGCGGCACAGTAGAACACTGGACTGTGGAGTTGAAGACTCCAAATGAGAAGTGAATCACGTCGGGTAGAGGATTGTCTGCAGTTGAAGATGTATCGTCGTGTCTGGGGAACCTTTCTGCCATGGAAGGAGCTGCAGCAGTGCGCACACGGCCAAACAAGCGAGCTCGTGGAAGAAGACGTCTCGAGGTTGGCGCGGGTACAGAACACTGCCGTTGAACTTTTCCATGTATCAGTGGGATTTCGCAGCATCCATCTTAAAGAAGCAGCAGACTTTCCCCTACATTGAAGTTGAACTGCATAGGCAAACAAGCGAGCTCGTGGAAAAAGACGGCTCGAGGCTGGCGCGGGTACAGGACTCTGCCGCTGAACCTTTCCACGTATCAGTAAGATTCACAGCATCCATCTTAAAGAAGCAGTAGACGTTTTCCCTACGTTGAAATTGAACTGCATAGGCAATGCCATTCACCAAGTTGACTGACTACACGTCTCAGGTATTGACTTTTCAGAGAGAAGTATTGTTGTAGGCTACAATTGCATTGCAAGTGCGCACATTCTTGAGACTATATAAGGTTGTTTACAGTTTAATATTTTTGGCCATTTAAGAATAGGTTGATATTCATTAATGAAGTCTAGCTTTATAAGGTTAATTTAGAAAAGGCCATTCATAAAGGGTATATTCGAACTTAATACTTGCATTTTCATAATAGCCTACTAGGCTTACTTTTTCATTTCGTTTTTTGAATTTCATATTAGCCTACACTTTTCCCAGTATAGTAAGCTACTATAATATAAACCTAGGCCTATGGTTTATTTGTTATTTTTCGTGATTTGTATTTCACATTGAAGAAAGGTGTAGATTTGAATTAGCCTACAATGTTCAACTAAATTAAGCATTTTATTTTTGAATACTTAAGACATTTGTTGACACCTTTCATTATTAGGCTTACACATTTTCTTAGACTGAATTCATATTAGCCTACCCCTCTATTTACAGATCATAGTTCTTATTCCATAGATATGGTTCATAAATATTTAATGAATACATAATTGATTTATTTACTACACAGTAAACATGTCACAAAGAGGTGAAATAGAGCAGACTGAATCTCAGATTGAGACAGACAAGCTAGACGATAGTGAGCCAGTGATGGATCTAAAGGTGAACTTCAAAATGGCATATGAGAGGTGGAAGCACTACATAAATAAACTGAAAAGATCCTTCAAGTATAAGGATGACTCTGACCTAATTGAGACCATGGCCAAAATAAATTCAGCCCAAAGTGAGATTGATGGTATTTATCTAGAAATGAGAGACACTTTACATCCCGATCATCCAGACTCAGAAACCTGTAGAAGGAATGATACATGCCAATCGCTCACCAGGACTGCTAATACAAAGGCTCAGCAGTTCATCAACAACAAGAGGAGAACCAGGACTGCTAATAAAAGGTCTCAGCAGTACCACAACAACGGTGGTTCTGAAATCTCAGTGTCGCACAACGCAAGACAAGCTGCAGCGGAAGTAGCCGCAGCTACAGAGGTACTAAAAATAATGAGAGAGCGCCATGAGCAAGAAGAAGAAATCCAAAGACTGGAGCAGGAAGATGAAAGGCGGTCGGCTGAAAACGACGCAGAGAACGCCAAGATCCACGCAGAGAACGCCAAGATCCAGGCATAGAAAATATTCATCACGGAAAGTGCTGATAGAAGAACAAAGCTGAATGAGAAAAAGAGAGAAGTGGAACGGTTAGAGGAACTCAAGAAACTCAACGCAGTTAAGGTAAAGCTAAAGATTTACACTGAAAGCGTTCATAATGATGATGAAGAAGATCATCTGTGGTCACCTCTTCCACACTATCCTTCAGCACATTCGCTAGCTCTAACCCCACAAGAAGAACTGCGTCCTCTTGCGCCTCCAGTGTTCCAACAAGGAGAGAGCCCGTCTCAACAAGGAGAGAGCCCTTCTCAACAAGGAGAGAGCCCTTCTCAACAAGGAGAGAGCCCGTCTCAACAAGGAGAGAGCCCGTCTCAACAAGGAGAGAGCCCGTCTCAACAAGGAGAGAGCCCTTCTCAACAAGGAGAGAGCCCTTCTCAACAAGGAAAGAGTGAGCGAGAGGAACAGGAAGAGCCTGTCATTCTGACTGGACAAGAGCCATGCACTGCCACAGCAAACGGTGTGAAGAATGAAGATGAGAATCAACAAGGAGAGAGCCCTTCTCAACAAGGAGAGAGCCCTTCTCAACAAGGAGAGAGCCCGTCTCAACAAGGAGAGAGCCCTTCTCAACAAGGAGAGATCCCTTCTCAACAAGGAGAGAGCCCTTCTCAACAAGGAGAGAGCCCGTCTCAACAAGGAGAGAGCCCTTCTCAACAAGGAGAGAGCCCGTCTCAACAAGGAGAAGGCCCGTCTCAACAAGGAGAGAGCCCGTCTCAACAAGGAGAGAGCCCTTCTCAACAAGGAGAGAGCCCTTCTCAACAAGGAGAGAGCCCGTCTCAACAAGGAGAGAGCCCGTCTCAACAAGGAGAGAGCCCGTCTCAACAAGGAGAGAGCCCTTCTCAACAAGGAGAGAGCCCTGCTCAACAAGGAGAGAGCCCTGCTCAACAAGGAGAGAGACCTTCTCAACAAGGAGATAGCCCTTTGCAACAAGGAGAGAGACCTCATCGACAAGGAGAGAGACATTCTCATCAACAAGGAGATAAAACAAAACCAGGAGAGTTTGTGAAAGAAGACTTCTATCTTCAGAAAAGATGGAAGAGAGTTCAGTTCCTGTCAAATGAGTTCCGGACTAGGTGGAGAAAGGAGTACCTGCTTAATCTGCAACACAGAAGAAAATGGACCAAGGACAGGAGAAATACCAGCAAGATGAGAACTTGCCAAGAAATCAGTGGAAGTTAGCTGCTGACAATAGGGTCAGAAGAGTTAACCTGTTAGTCAGTGACACAACACTAGACAACAAAGGCGCACGCATATCTCAGCCACATTATTTAGAGAGAGCCATACACAAAACGGTACTATTACTGGAAGCAGAGTAAAGGCTCATTGAAACCTTTTTTTTGTTTTTGTGTATTTGGTTTGTTTAAAGTGTTCCCAATGTTTAAAGGGTTCCTGATGTTTTAAATGGTTATGTTGAAAATCACATGTTATGTGATTGGTGGGAGTGTAAATGCAGCTGTCGCCTCTAGAGGGCGCATGTTTATTTTTATATTTCTTTTTATCTCATGTGACGTATCACATCCTGTCTCACGCTCTGACCCCAGAGCGTAGTTTGAGCAGTTCTGGCGGAACGTGTCTAGACTTGTAAGAAGAAGACAGTGCAGCAGATTTATGCACTTTATTTGTCAAAGATAAAAGATTAAAGTACTAGAGTTTGAAGATAACCCCCTCCCATTGAGCTGCAAGCAGGCCAAAGTGGTTCGTAAAGTTTATTTCACACTTTTCGTTTTGTTTTTTGTAATTATATTGACTGAATTGTATGAGTATTGACTGTTATTATTTCCTGCAATTGTAGTTCTACGGTGGTGATGAACGGAATATGCATCAATAAACAGCCATCTGTAATTAAAGAACTCGGAGTCCTCGTCGTGCATCAATGGGCGGCACAGGGTTTAACTCATTCTGCGGCAGCCATTAGCCGGGTCCCATTGTAGCTATGCCACGCTTTAACAAATTGGGTGCCACGCCCCCTTCCGGGAAGTGCATATGCCTTGCCGCCCATTAACCCCATGCAAACGCTCACCTTGTTTGTAGAGCTAAACCGATATTTTATATTATAGCTATGGATCTAATAACGCCGTCGATTGTCAGTGGGTTTCTTCCGGTCAACGTGCAAAAAAATGATAATTTTATCTATACATTTCCGTTTTATACCGTGGTGAATATGAGTATAGTGGTAGAGTGATCCTGTGTAATTCCAGGGAACTCCGTCAAAACAGCCCTTTAGTCAAATCCACTTATCACGTTGCCATTTTTCGCCTGATTAACTAGTAATCATCCTGAAATCAACGCTAGATTATCATTATTATGTCTCCTCGTGCATACATGAAAGGGGGGTTGGAGCAGGGCGCACCTCCGTGCTGTGATCACTGCCAACGGGACACAGCACACACACATACACACAGCAATCGCGGGGAAAAAAATATCGAATCAACGCAATATTGGTAATATATAGTCATTACCTGGTCTCTGGTGTACTGCAAAAAGAATAATCCAATTATCTGATTGCCATTCCAGATATCCACAGCGATCCTGTCTCCGACGTTATCTGGCATTGCACATGAACGGGCGGGCGGGGTCAGTTGTCCAAGCCATCCCTACAAGCGCTTGTTTTGCCGGAGTGTTTAGGACCCACCCCTACGCCGCAGCTCGATAGAGAAAAGAAACTACATCGCTTCAAATGGAGTGCAATAGCGGCCGCAAGGCGGTAGGTGGCGCTTTTGACCGTCTGCGATCTCAGACACATTCAGTACAGCATGCACAGGCTGCCCCGATGAATTATGAATGGCAATAGCGAATAAAAGAAATACCGAAACAGAAACGTAGATCTACGTTTCCGGCACTCAACGGTCGGGCCACAGAAACGTAGAACTATGTGAAGGGCACAGAAAGTGTTAAAGATAGGAGTGCGTCACCTTGTTTGTAGAGCAGCTATATCTATATTCTATATTATAGCTATGGGGACAATACTATGGTCATTTGACAGTGACTTTCTTCCGGCCAAGATGCAAAAAAGAAAAATGTTCCATGCATACGTTTGAGCATTATCCCGTGCGGCCAAGATGCAAAAAAGAAAAATGTTCCATGCATACGTTTGAGCATTATCCCGTGGTGAATATAAGTATAATATGATTGGTCTGGGGTAATTCCCGAAAGGCTGAGTTATAGCCTTACGCCCCCGGCACACCCAACGCGAATGAACACGGACGGACGGACGGGCGACTGCCGCTTCACTTCCGCTCCCATGTTAACGGACGCTACTGTGCACACTGGCCGCAAGCGGGCGCGCGGCTCGCGGGCGGCAAGCTATCTTTTCCGCTTTGGTTGGATTCGAGGCGGCGCGGGAGGCGTGTGCCACGCGACTGATTGATTGATTGAAAATTTTATTAACAGATTGCAGAATGGGTACAATACAGTACAGCTCTCTCTTTTTCTCTCTCTCTTTATTCTCCCTGCCTTTCTTTCTTTCTCTCTTTCTCTCTCTCCAGTCTCTTTCTCCCCCTCTCTTTCTTTCTCTCTTTTTCTCTCTATCTTTCAATAGATGTTGTTCAACCAGCTAATGTGTCTGTATCTTTCCCAATGCAAATAAACCATATTAGTACCCTGCCCAACCCCCCCTGTCTGTCTGTCTGTTTGCTTGTCTATCTGTCATATCTGGTTGCCTGTCTGTCTGTCTGTCTGTCTGTCTGTCTGTCTGTCTGTCTGTCTGTCTGTCTGTCTGTCTGTCTGTCTGTTTGTTTGTTTGGTTGTTTGTCTATCTGTCTATATATCTGGTTGCCTGTCTGTTTGTTTGTTTGTTTGGCTATCTGTCTATATATCTGGTTGCCTGTCGGTCTGTTTGTCTATCTGTCTATATATCTGGTTGCCTGCCTGTCTGTCTGCCTGTCTGTTTGTTTGTTTGTCTATCTGTCTATATATCTGGTTGCATGTCTGTTTGTTTGTTTGTTTGTTTGTTTGTTTGTTTGTTTGTTTGGCTATATGTCTATATATCTGGTTGCCTGTCTGTCTGTTTGTTTGTCTATCTGTCTATATATCTGGTTGCCTGTCTGTCTGTCTGTTTGTTCAGCCAAACCATTGATAATGTAGTTTTATAGTGGCATAGGAATCTGTCTGAAGTATGTTGCATAATAATAATAATAATAATAATAATAATAATAATAATAATAATAATAATAATAATAATAATAATAATAATAATACGTTTTATTTGTTTCCTGACAGCTAATTATGGTAATTATTATTATTATTATTATTATTATTATTATTATTATTATTATTATTATTATTATTATTATTATTATCATGAAGCCAACTGGCCCCTGTAAATGTCCTAACCCAACCCCCTCCAATGTACAGTAAATGACCAAGTATGGTTGTCAATATTCCAATGTACAGTTTTGATTGTACAGTTGTACAGTGTGTCCCCCCCACCCCTCCTACCCAACCCCCCCACGCGCATTCTCACAGAAATACACTCAATATCTGCATTATTACCACACATATAGATGTTGTTCAACCAGCTAATGTGTCTGTATCTTTCCCAATACAAATAAATCATAGTACTATACTTTTTCAGGATTACAGTCACACTGATCATCATTCTAAAATGAATTATAACATTCTAATTAATTATATAATAACGGGTTATACATGCAAAATGGACAATAGAACACTGGAACTCGAAATCTTAAAAAAATCTTCAAACGGGGACTGACTTCGCATATAGACTAGGCATTTACAGCTGTCCCAATGTAAATGTGCCTTCCTCCGTGGCGCTTTTGCGCGCTCTGAAGTCGGACTCGGTGTGCCAGGCCACGCGCGCGATCCCGCACGGAACCCGCACGTCAACTTTGTGCGTGTTGTATGTGCCCGGGGCGTTATACGTGTATTCTACTATAAGCTTTGGCGTTTCTTGCCTGGACATGCTACTATTCCCAAATCAAATGTATATAATAGGTATTATGTTTCATCATGAATGCATGAAAGGGGGGGGGGGGGGTCGTTTCTGATTATTTGATTGCCAGTAACGGCATTCGTACTGAAAGCGCGCACCAAAGCATACAACGACGGCCTGGTGGCAGGCAACATGAATGACCACAATGTGGCGCGATACAACGTAAGGAGGACAGTGACAGAGGCAAAACAGCGCTACAGGGATAAAATTGAACTCCAGTTTGAACAGGCTGACTCCAGAGCTATGTGGCAGGGGCTCAAAACGATGACAGACTATAAAGGCACCTCCCTCAAACTGAACAGTGACATCTCCTTAGCAAATGACCTCAATACCTTCTATGCAAGGTTTGATGCTGGTAATAACAACACCAGCCCACAAGCCACGGCAACTGGCCCCGGTATTCACTGACATATTTAACCTGTCCTTAGAACAGGCTGTCATCCCCACCTGCCTGAAGAAGTCCACTATTATCCCTGTACCCAAAAAATCCAAGACTGCTTGCCTCAACGACTACCGCCCTGTAGCTCTCACCTCCATAGCCATGAAGTGCTTTGAGAAGCTAGTAAAGGGCTACATCTGCTCCTCCCTCCCCATCAACCTGGACCCCCTGCAATTTGCATACCGCCCCAACAGGTCCACGGAGGACGCCATAGCCCATGTGCTGCACACAGCAGCATCACACCTGGGCAAGAGGAAGGGGAACTATGTGAGAATGCTATTCATCGACTACAGCTCGGCATTCAATACCATAGTCCCCTCCAAACTCATAGCCAAGCTCAGGGACCTGGGCTTGAACTATGACCTCTGCCAGTGGGTCTTGGACTTCCTGACGGGCAGACCCCAGGTGGTGAGAGCAGGCAACTGCACCTCCTCATCCATCACCCTCAACATAGGGGCCCCCCAGGGCTGTGTTCTGAGTCCCCTCCTCTACTCCCTGTACACACACTACTGTGTGGCTCAGCGGAGTAGCAACACAATCATCAAATTTGCTGAGGACACAGTGGTGGTGGGCCTGATCTCTGCCAACGACGAGAGGGCCTACCTGGAAGAGGTCAAGGTCCTGGCGGGATGGTGCCAGGAAAACAGCCTCTCCCTGAACGTCAGCAAAACAAAGGAGATGATTGTGGACTTCAAGAGGTCGGGGGTCAAGGACTACAGCCCCTCAGCATCGACGGGGCACCGGTTGAGAGTCAACAGCTTTAAGTACCTCGGAGCCTACATATCCGAGGACTTGACATGGACCACACACATTGACAGTGTTGTGAAGAAGGCACAACAACGCCTCTACTTCCTCAGGCGCCTAAGGAAGTTCCAAGTCAGTCAGAAGATCCTTAAGAACTTCTACTCATGTACAATAGAGAGCATCCTGACTGGCAACATCACCTCCTGGTTTGGGAATAGCACTGCACAAGACCGAAGCAGACTACAAAGAGTGACACGTTCAGCCGAACGCACAATTGGAGGGGGGCTCCCCACCCTCCAGAACATTTACAACAAGCGGTGCAGGGGCAAGGCTAAGAAAATCATTAAAGACTCCAGTCACCCGAACAACTGCCTCTTTGAACTGCTGCGGTCAGGCAAGCGATACAGGAGTCTCAAGGCGAGCACAGAAAGACTCAGAAGAAGCTTCTATCCCCAGGCCATCAGGCTGCTCAACGAACAATGAACACTACACAACAACCATCAAACGCACATAGCACACACATCCACATGCACACACTCACTTTAAACAAACACACTGTAGCACCCACTCCCCACACTTTATAGCACACACTCACTTTAAACAAACACACTGTAGCACCCACTCCCCACACTTTATATTTATTGATGAAGGATTGCACTACAACTCGTACACCTTACTGTAAATTGTACCTAAATTGTACCTCATCCCATTTCTGCTTTGCACTATATAGTATTGTACATTAGTACACTGCATAGTATTGTATATTATATGGTAACTCAGTTACGTCTATTCTGCATCGAACATTGTACATATGTCTATACTGAACACTGTGACCTCATTTTCTACTTCTAATTTACATGCTATACTATGTTATTTGATACTATCTTGTCTAGCACAGTCTCTGGAGCGTAACAGTAAGAAGCATTTTGTATGAAAGTATTCTGTACTTCTGTATGACAACTATTAAAGAAACTTGAACACTAAAAACGCTGATCAACTGGATCGGTATAAAAATATTGCACGATCAAGCTAGAATTGACAGATGTTCCTTACCTGTGATCGGGAGTATTCCAAAAATAATATTCCAATTGTTTGATCGCCATCTGGTCTATCTGATCTCCATTTGGTCCACGACATAACCCACCACAACATAATGGATCGGGGGCATTTGATGCGCTTCAATGCAATCGGGACAACCGCTCGACTCGCCCGACCCAGAAAACTGCGCCCGGAGACATTTGAGTGTAACACATGGTCTGGAACAGGGTTTACTGCACTCTCGATACTGCCACCTGGGAGGGTCTGGCCGGTACTGCACCCTGGGGGTCGCAGTATGCCTTCTAACGGCAACATACGGGTCCCTGACATTGAATAGAATATTCAAATCGAAAAAAATGAAAAACGATCAAATAACGAGTATACTCGTTGTTGGCGTTCAAAGGGTGACACCCAATAACGAGTACAATCGTTGTTGGCGGGGAATGAGTTAAAGTTGATCAAATTCTGTACCGTGGTTTACTTTAAACACAAAATATGCACAGCATCCGTTTAAAAATTCTCATAATATAATTTTAAGTGAATTTTTTTTTGAGGGTATAGTTAAGTGTATTTTAACACTTTGATCGCTGGGGTTAAATTCATAATTTACCATCCCTCGCCAGCCCTATTTAACATGGAGAAGTTCCCCTTCTTTGCAGGGCTATAACTTTTTAAATTGTATTGCTAAATTGACATTACTATGGCCCATTCAACGTCCTATATCTATTGTTCAGGGTGTAGCAACGTTATACTTTTTCATTCACATATTCATACTAAAATACGGTCTAAAGTATAAGTATGTTTTTATCGTTTTCTGCAGCTTTCTCCAGAACTTGATTTATAGCCCTAAATGCATTATATTGATGATCAAATACAGTTTGGTAGGAATCTGTGCGAGATAAAACATTTCAACTGGACGTGCTTCTAGGAGTTACTACGTATGATCTGATGTTGACCGGATGGGGGGGGGGGTCGTTTATAATTACGTGGGCAACGCTATATCATTCATCTAGTGTGGGTGATATGATCATTAGAGCAGTTAGTATCGAAGACATTAAAAAATAATGCTGAAACTCACTGTAGCTTCCTCGCGACGTTGGGAGATGAGCGTGGAACAGACATTTTTCTATTATGGGATGTCGAAATATCCGATCCATTTCCAGGTTGTATAATAGTATATACGTCCAAATCATGTTGTTCATTGAGTTATTTGCAACCGATCGACATCCATTGTGTCAAGATGGAGTTCTGCTAATGATAGCGAGTGCCCAGACGAAATATGGGTGAGCACCACTTCATCCGCATCACTTCCTGTTTGGGCGAGCGGCCGATCGGCCACCAGATGGCGCTCTTGAACCGTTGGAGAATTGAGAGGGGCTCACCAGTACATATGTCTCCGGGGGAGAAATATGATTTCGATCACAGATTTTTGAAATATTGATATCAAAGACGCTGTCCAGTAGGGGTGGACGGTATGGTCTAAAATTTATATCACGGTATAATTTGAAGCATAGACGGTAACGGTATATATCACGGTATCATCGTTTTTGATAAATTTTTTTTTTTTTATTTTATATAATTTTTTTTTTTTTATATAAAATATATATATTATATAATTAGACTTGTACTTGTATTATCTGCGAGACATCGCCACCACGCAACAAGCTCCACTGTCTGTGTGTACATTAGTAGCCTCCAGCTACGGCCAGTATTCTCCGGAGCTGCAGCTGGACCTATACTCGAGTAGCCTCGAGCTACGGCCAGGATTCACCGGCGCTGCAGCTGGGCCCTAGTATTGGTATATAACGTTAAATCACATTCACAAGCCCTCAGCTCGAATACGCATCGAATCAGTGTTATAAGACATTGATATCAGGAGCTATCTGTAGCTACTGCTAGCCGGATATATAACGTTAATACAACGCCTCAGTGAATTATTTAGTTCAATGGGACATTTCGTTTTGAACGGTGAACCAACTTGCGTTAACGTGAGCTAACGGCTAACGGAGCTATCATACACGTCTACTCTCTACTAGACTTGATGGAGCGTTTGTTGATGTCAGGAGCTATCGGTAGCTGGCCGACTAGATACCGTTCGGTTAGACAATGCCTCATCATGTATTAAACTAAAAGTGAATAGTTGACTGGGTCATTTTGTAACGGTAGCTAAGCTAACGTTAGCTCAGGGAGACGTCCCGTCCCACTAGACTACTAGACTAGTAGACCCGTGTTTACATGCGTGCGGGAGGGGCTGGCACGCCCACTGCGCGAAGCCTCCTAAATAACTTTTTCCAGTTCGCACATATCTATTATCTATGACTAATTCTATCTATTTTTAGGGGCAAATGCGAGTGAAATAGTCGCGCTGTGGTTACATGACGTCATTGCTATTTTAGAGCTGCACTACCGGTTACACGGTATAGGCAAAATCCATACCGTAGAGCAAATTCATACCGTTTATACCGTATACCGTTTATACCGTCCACCCCTACTGTCCAGCGTCTTCGGCAGAATAAGCATGGCGGGGAAAGACGCTGAACAGCGTCTCCGGCGATTAAAGTGTTAAAAGTTATCTGTACAAATGTTTGTGTATTTTGCTTGATAAATGACGCCCAATGTATGAGTGTGTCTGTGTGCAGTGAATGTTGCAACCCAACAGCAATATTCAGTGTATGCCTGGTGTGATTGTACATGAACCATGTGATTGTGCATGTGCATGTTCCAACATTGTGTGTGTGTGTGTGTGTGTGTGTGTGTGTGTGTGTGTGTGTGTGTGTGTGTGTGTGTGTGTGTGTGTGTGTGTGTGTGTGTGTGTGTGTGTGTGTGTGTGTGTGCGTGTGTGTGTGTGCGTGTCTTCCACCATATTAAAGCATTCAGGCTGAAGTGTAATCAGAGGCAGGCGACTACAGCTGAAATAATGAGGACCTTTGGTGACAGTAGTGCTGTTAAAAACAGCGGCCAGCCAGCCCTCCCCACACACGCACGCACGCACGCACGCACGCACGCACGCACGCACGCACGCACGCACGCACGCACGCACGCACACACACACACACACACACACACACACACACACACACACACACACACACACACACACACACACACACACACACACACACACACACACACACACACACACACACACACACACACACACACACACACACACACACACACACACACACACACACACACACACACACACACACACACACACACACACACACACACACACACACACACACACACACACACACACACACACACACACACACACACACACACACACACACAATGTGTTAACCACTACACCACTAACTGCCACGGAGTTTGCCCGTCTCATACCACTCTCTGCCACCACTCTAAGCCTATGGAGATGTTCACCTTCTTTGCAGGGCTATAACTTTTTAAATTGTATTGCTAAATTGACATTACTATGGCCCATTCAACATCGATTATTTATCGTTCAGGATGTAGGAACGTTATACTTTTTCATTCATAGATTCATACGAAAATACCGTCTATACTCTAGAATATAAATATGTTTTTAATCGTTTTCTGCAGTAATTCCTAGAACGTGAGTTATAGGCATAAACGCATATATAGATTATCAACTGCCGTTTGTTGCCGATACACGCTATATTAAAAATTTCAACTGTACATGATCCTAAACGTTATGACTCATCATGCACGGATGAACGGGGGGGGGGGTCGTTTATAATTCCGTGATTGTCAGTAAATGCTTTATGTAGTATGGGTGATATATTGATCAGAGCAGTTTGCATTAATAATAATAAACATTCACGCTGAAAGTAACGTTACTGTCCTCTTACCGTTCGCCGATGAGACTGGAGGAAAAAGATCCCACTTATTTGACGCAATCTACTAGATCCATTTCCGGTTTGTATAATAATAATAAACGCCTAAATCATATTGATTATTGAGTTATGGCAGCGATCCATATACACGGATGTGTGTCTAGAGTCCCGCAACAATATGTGAGTGCCGGACGCATTTCCCAGATGCACAGAGATCACCAGAGATCCATTTCCGGTTGTAACTCGCCCGATCATCCACCAGGCGGCAGTATTGAAGCGTTGCAGAGTTGTGCAGGCTCCCACTGTATCAGCCGAGGCTGGGTGAGGGAATTATGAATACCATGGCGAAAAAATTAAATATGATATCAATAACGTTGTACGCCGTGGTTTGGCAGAATTAGCATGACCTTGAAACACGTTGTACGACGTTATTGGCGCCCAATGTGTTAACACTGTCGCCTCACAGCAAGAAGGTCCAGGGTTCGATTCCCGCTTGGGGACCAGGTTTCCATGATGCCAGGTACTCAGGTGGGGTATCTCCCAGGCCTTTCTGTGTGGAGTTTGCATGTTATGCCCGTGCTCGCAAGGGTTTCCCCCCCGATAAGATAAACCCAAATGGAAAAACATGCACAACAGATCGCTAACGCTGTGGCGTCCTTGACGAAGATGGACAGGATCACTTGGATTGGTCCCCGGGGCGCGGCTCACGTTGACGCCCTACAGTATCTGCTCCCGGCTGCCCATGGGGGGAAGGACAACGGGATGGGAAAAGTGCAGAGAGATATTTCATCAGCGACTCAGTGCATGTGTGTGTGTTCCTGTGGGTCGCCCATCTCGCGTGTGTGTTAAAACTGCATGACAAATAAAGACTTCTAGTCTATATATTATATACTCATGTATGCACGCTAGGGCTGACCCCTATTAGTCGATTAGTCGACTAATCGGTCGAAAGGAGCCGTAGTCAACTAGCCAACCTCTTAGTAGAATACAAAAAAATATATATTTATAATTTTTCTTTTTTTATCATTCTTTCCAAAAGAAAAGAGGCCTAGAAGCGTGGCTAACGCTAATGGCACGCATACCAGAGGCTAACTGCCTACGAAAACATCAGTGGACCAATTGCATGCTTTTGCAAAGGACAAGAAGCCTTCAGTCGACTCCTTCAGACATTAAGCACCCCCCACAGCCCAAATGGAATGATACAAAATTTAAAAAATTAAAAAAATTTAAAATACTATACTTTTTTTTTTTGGCCAATAGTCAACTAATGGCAGATTTTGGCCAATCATAGTCGACCATCCAAATCCTTAGTCGGGGACAGCCCTAATGCACGCACACACACATGTACATTGGTACGTTCCCTTCACACAAACACATCGGTACGTTCCCTTCACACAAACACATGACTGCGTGCGCATCCCACAAAAACGTCATGGGTACGTTCCCTTCACAAACACATGGGTATGTTCCCTATGTGGTACCTTCCCTTCACACAAACACATGGGTACGTTCCCTTCACACAAACACATGGGTACGTTCCCTTCACACAAACACATGGCTGCGTTCCCTTCACACAAACACATGGGTACGTTCCCTTCACACAAACACATGGGTACGTTCCCTTCACACAAACACATGGGTACGTTCCCTTCACACAAACACATGGCTGCGTTCCCTTCACACAAACACATGGGTACGTTCCCTTCACACAAACACATGGCTGCGTTCTCTTCACACAAACACATGGCTGTGTTCCCTTCACACAAACACATGGCTGCGTTCCCTTCACACAAACACATGGCTGCGTTCCCTTCACACAAACACATGGCTGCGTTCCCTTCACACAAACACATGGCTGCGTTCCCTTCACACAAACACATGGCTGCGTTCCCTTCACACAAACACATGGCTGTGTTCCCTTCACACAAACACATGGCTGCGTTCCCTTCACATAAACACATGGCTGCGTTCCCTTCACACAAACACATGGCTGTGTTCCCTTCACACAAACACATGGCTGCGTTCCCTTCACATAAACACATGGCTGCGTTCCCTTCACACAAACACATGGCTGTGTTCCCCTCACACAAACACATGGCTGCGTTCCCTTCACATAAACACATACATAATAATCAGAATCACCAACTAAACTCCCCCCACAAACATACACACAAGCTAACTAACACAATAATAATCACCCAACACTGTCTTTCTATCTCTCTCTCACTCACTCTCTCTCTCTCACAGACACACACGCAAAAACTAACAATCACAGGCCAAACTCAACTGTACTCTCATTATGTGCGTCCTCAAATGCCCTGCATAGCTCCAGCGTTAGGCCTCTGGTGGTGCAATTGCGTCATTCCCCCCCCCCCCCCACTCCCTGTTATCCTAGGAAGGGTGGAATAGGGGGGGTGTTGTGGTGCGATAGACATGCATCTTTCATACAGCCTTAACAACTTCAGAGAAAGGAATGAGAGATAGAGAGAAAGGAATGAGAGATAGAGATATATAGAGAGAGAGATATATATATAGAGAGAGAGAGAGAGAGAGAGAGAGAGAGAGAGAGAGAGATAGAGAGAGAGAGAGAGAGAGAGAGAGAGAGAGAGAGAGAGAGAGAGAGAGAGAGAGAGAGAGAGAGAGATAGAGAGAGAGAGAGAGAGAGAGAGAGAGAGAGTGCCTTTGGGTAAGAGAAAAGGAGAGAGGGAGTAGTGATCGACAAATATGGGTTTTTCAATGGCTGATGCCGACATGATGATATTTAGAGAGCAGGGTGTCAGATTGCAGATATAAAAATATCTGCAGAGAATATGTCTCTTCTTTTCTTTAGTCTGCACTCTACTTATTATTTCAAATCAACAAAAACTGACTGAAATTGACTAAGATTTAAATAAAAAATCTAAAATGTTGTTTCTTTGGAATCAACTGACACAACAGCCGATTATTTCAAAATGCCGCCTGCCCAGCCGGTAGCAGGGAGAGGGTGAATGAAAGAAAGAGGAAGAGGGAGAAGAATAAAGACAGATGGACTAGATGTCTAGTGGGAGGGGTTAAGGGAGGAAATAAACAACGAGAGAGAATGAGAAAGAATGTTTTCCACCCATAATTCCAATATGTTATTTCCATGGCCTTGAGAAGTTCAATCAATACTTGTGAACATGAGCTACTCTCTCACAAAGCCAGAAACCAGAGAAGTAAGATTCAAACTTGTGAAAGGTATAAAAGCTGATGCTTCTCCACTCACACACGATGGAATGGAGAGTGATTTAGCGGACCCACAGATCATACCAAGATGAGCTTTATTAGATTGTAGTATTCTCCGTTCTGAAACAGAACATGGAAACAAACTGGCATAAAAGAACCTGGCTAACCATGGAAACACACTGGCATAAAATAACCTGGCTAACCATGGAAACACACTGGCATACAATAACCTGGCTAACGATAGGTTATGTAGATAACCTAGTTATATTAGTATTGGCTGAGCGTCCCGCTCTGAGCCTTATGAGATACCCCTTATCTCATATGATACCTACTGTATCCCCAATGAACAACTACATGCACCCCACACCTGTATGGGGCCCCGCCCCTATGGAGGCGTAGCCCATATAACCATGACTCTGGTCACCAAACACTCTTCCTCGCCAAATCCCGTTCCAGGAAAAGATCCCTCAAGACAAGAGGGAACTCAGGGCCGCGCAGAGCGGGACACTCAGCCAATACTAATATAACTAGGTTATCTACATAACCTATCGTTATATATCGTATTTGCTTATCGTGTCCCGCTCTGAGCCTTATGAGATATGGGGAAGAGCGGACGCAAGACCCGACAGATGTACCCCCTGAGGACCCGTAAGCCCACATCAAGGGGTGCGGGGAGCCCTGTCACCCCATCCTTCCTAATGAAGGGGGGGCGCAGTCAACTCCACCTGAATGCGAACAAGAGGGAACTAGAACCCCTTGAACACACCGTACAGGCGGAACCACGTGTGACTCAACACACTGTGGCCCATACCCATACACTCCTGCTACCCTACCAAAGGACGGGAAGCAGGAAAGGCCACAGACCCCAGAACCGCCTGGGAGACAGAACCCCCGGTCATGTCCATGAGGTAAAACCTTACAAAGGGGCCCGGGGAGGACCATGAAGCCGCAGCACAGATGTCCTCCACCGAGGCCCCACCCAGGAGAGCGGCAGAGGCAGCCACCCCACGAGTGGAGTGCGCCCTGATGCCCCCAGGGGGATCCTGCCCAGCCAACGTGTAGCAGAGGGTAATACCCTCGCACAACCAATGGGACAGGCGCTGCTTCGACAGTGCCTTACCAGCACGAGCCCCACCGTAACAGACAAAAAGCTGGTCGGTAACCCTGACGTCCTGAGTACGGCTGAGGTAAATCCCCAAAGCACGGACTGGACATGACAGGTGAAGGCCCGCATCTAACTCACTAGTGTGAGGAGGAGGACGAAACGCCTGAACCACAATATCCCGGGAGCGGAAGGAACTCCGGATATTCTTAGGCACGAAAGCAGGATTCGGTTGCAGAGTGGCACCGCAATCGGTCCGAAAAGACAGGCACTCTGGACGTACCGAGAGAGCACAGAGCTCACCTACACGTTTAGCGGAAGTGACAGCCAGTAGGAACACGGTCTTGAAGGACAGCTGTCCCAACGGCGCCTGCTCGAGCGGCTCAAACGGGGCCAAGGACAACCGACCGAGGACCAACTGAAGATCCCAAGTCGGAGCCAAGGAGCGTTGCACCGGCTTAACGCGTCGAGCGCCAAGCAGGAAACGCTTCACAAGAGGGTGGCTGAACAAAACAGTCCCCTCAAAACCCTCATGATAGGAGGATATAGCTGCCGCATATACCCTCACCGTCGAAGCCGACAGTCTACCAAGAAGAGACTGGAGATAACTCAACATAACAGCATCCAGGGGGCAGGAGACTGGGTCCCAGCCCCCCCCCCCCCCCCCTTAAACCACTCTTGGAACGCACGCCACCTGCCCGCGTAAACCGCGACAGTGGAGGGAGCATGCGCACACCGGATGGTATCAACCACAGAGGGATCCATCCTCTCCAGACTCACCCTCCCACCAGCCACACCACCAGGCGTTGACCCAACACCGGAGGCTGGAAAAACAATCCGTTGTGCTGTGAGAGGGCCGTCGCTGACCACGGAATGACCCAAGGAGGAGCGACCAGAAGCTGGATTAAGACCGGGAACCACACTGACGTGCCCCGGTCCGGCGCGACCAGGATCACCGTCCTGCGCTCCCTCCGTATCCGCTCCAACAGCTGACTCAACAGCTGTACAGGAGGGAAGGCATACAGAAGACCGGGCGGCCACGGAAAGGCCGAGAAGGCATCCACCCCCAAGGGGGGATGATCCGCTCGCCTGAGCGAGAACCACAAGGGGCACTTGTGAGAGCGCCGGCACGCAAACAGATCCACCGATGCCTCCCTGAACCGATCCCAGATCTGCGTGACTATGTCGGGGTGGAGTTCCCACTCGTCGTGACGAAGACCGCCCCGAGACATTATATCCGCCCCCACATTCTCCGTACCAGGAACGTGGAGCGCCCCCAGACTGCGCAGCCTGCGGGATGCCCATAGCAACAGTTCGCGCGCCGCCCGGAGCAAGCGGGCGGAACGAGTCCCACCCTGCCTGTTGATATACGCCGGCGCCATCACATTGTCCGTCCTGACCAAAACGTGCCTGCCTACCACCAGGTGGTCGAACCATTTGAGGACCAGGAGGACCGCCTTCAACTCCAACACATTGATATGCAGGGTAGCCGGGCCAGCATGACCTGTCCAGCTGCCCCCCACTGCATGGGTCCGACACATCCCTCCCCAACCCGTGAGAGAGGCGTCGGTGAAGACCGTGACGTGTGAGCCACTGCTGCCCATGGGGACCCCAGTGGAGAGGATACCCAGCCTCCCCCAGTGGGCGAGATCTCCCCATATCGACAAAGGAACCGTCAACCGTCTCCCTTTGCCCCACACCGGATCTATTCTCAAAGAGAGAAACCACCTCTGTATCCTCCTCATAAAGAGGAGGCCAAGAGGAACCACCGTGTGAGCAGCCGACATAAGGCCCAGCAGACGCATCACCTGCAGCGCCGTAATTGTCCCTCCCAGACGGAAACCCCCGAGCGCGCAACGGAGATCCCCCCGACGCTGCTCCGAGAGGGTCGCAAGCATGGGCTTCGACCTCAATGTCAAGCCCAAGTACTCCACCTGTTGACTGGGAAGAGGGGTACTCTTCTTCCAATTCACAGCAAAACCCAGGCTGGTGAGGAATTCCACCACCAGCCGAGTATGAGACCTGGCAACCTCCTCTGAACGGCTGAGGAGTAGAATGTCGTCGAGATAGAACAGGACTCGTATCCCCCGACGACGTAAAGGCCCCAGAGCAGCCGCCACGCACTTGGTGAATGTGCGGGGAGCCAGAGAATAACCGAACGGCATTCTGTGGTACTCGTACGCTACGCCTTGAAACAGGAACCGTAGGAACTGCCTGTGAGGAGGGAAAATAGGAATGTGAAAATACGCATCCTTCAGGTCTATGGAGGTGAACCAGTCCCCCCTCCTGACAGCAAGCATAAGGAGTCGGACGGTCAACATCCTGAATGGTCTCGCTACAATCAACCGATTGAACGCGGACAGATCCAGTATAGGTCTGACCCCCCCAGTTTTCTTGGGCACCAGAAAATAACGGGAGTAGACGCCTGACATTGCGTCTTCTCTCGGGACCACAACGACGGCCTGATTCGCCAACAGAGATTGGATCTCGTCGGCCAGGGCTGTCACTGCGTCCGACCCTAACAATAGGGTCGGCACCAAACCTGAGAACGGAGGATGGGGCTGAGCGAACTGCAAAACCAACCCCGCCTCTAACGTTCTCCTCATCCACTGATTCAGAGGGCATTCCCGTCGCCATATGTGAATATAATCCCACAGCGCCCCCGCCACCAACTGACGCTGGGCCGCAAGGAACAGTAGATAGTTGGCCCGGTCCCCCCCGTTGCGCAAACCACCCAAGGAGGGACCCCGACAGAAAGGGCCGGTCTGATACGGGAGGAGCTGTCATCAGACTTGTGGACACACACTCCCCCCCTGAACACCCCTCTAGTGCATGCTGATGAGTTGTTCCGCAGCTAGACACGCAAGGCATGAGGACCCCATGGGCTCCTACACGCCGAAGCCCTGCAGTGATATTGCTACTAGGGCTGCACGATTTTGGGAAATAATCTAATTGCGATTATTCTGACAGATATTGCGATTGCGATTTGCGATGCGATTATAACATATTTATAAAAAAAAATTACAAGAAGAATGTTGCTGCTTTCTGTTGTCGGGTCCCAACTGCAAAATTACTGTATTACCCTGTATTATACACTTTTACTATCATGTAGACTATTCTGCTTTGTATTTACATGTGATGTATTGTATACATGCACATTTATTATGTTCTTGTGTGATGTATCGCACATTTTATTGCTGTGTGATGTATTGCAAATGTTATTGCTGTCATCTTGGCCAGGTCTACCTTGCAAAGGAGATCGTGTATCTCAATGGTACTTCCTGGTTAAAAAAAAAAAAAAAAAAAAAAAAAAAAAAAATGTTTTTTTTTGTTTTTTTTTTATTGCAGGCTTGGCGATTTGATAATTGCATCATTCCAAATCGCGATTTCGATTAAAAAACTATTAATCGTGCAGCCCTAATTGCTACCACTCAAATCACGCTCGCCTCTCCTTTGCAGACAACTGCCGGTTTGACGGGAGTGGGAGGCAACAGCGCGATACCCCGCCTGGCGAAGGCGAAGCCGGGGTAACCCCTGCTGAGCATTCAACAGAAGAGGCAACGAGTCCTCCTGCTGACCACTGGAGCTAGTGGCAGCTGAAACACCAGGTTCCACCCACCCACAACCTGCGGTGTAGGAACCATGCGACGACGGAACATTCTCACGGACAGACCCAGGCTCAGCCATCAACTGGGTGTCAGCCCCTGCCCCCATGAGAAGCGAAGAATGGGGCCGCATACGCTTCAATGAAGGTTCGCGGCCCGCAGCCAAAGGAGAACGCTCAGAGCCCCGCTTCTGGGGGTAACAGAGAGAGGATTGAACGGGGAGCGGGCTGCTCGCGGCAAAATGACGACGGGTTGGTTTACCAAACCCGAATTCACCCAAAATGGCCGATCCCACCACTGGCGGGGGAAACATGGCCGCCTGTCGAGGATCATGCCACAGTCGTTGACGAGACCGTGCTCCCACCTCTGGCTGCACAGCGTGAGGCGGTGTAGGACCCAGATCAATAACCGCTCCTCTTCCCCAAGAGGAGACTGCTCCAACCAAACATGCCTAACAACCAAAGTCGATAGCATCCGAATCCTCCCCGCAGTTATAGCTTGCGACTGAGTCAAGATCTCTATAACACCACAAACATGAATCACGTTTACAATGTCGGTTGGACCCAAAGACCTACAACCCGACGCCATCTTGGATACAGTGGCGTCGCGTGGGTAAAATAACAGGGGAAGCCAAAAAAATATTATTAAAAAAAAAATTATTCAATATTTTTATTAATAATTTTTTTTTTTTTTTTTTTTTTTTTTTTTTAGTCAAGCAGTCACCATGTACACTACAGTATGGCTCGGCGGCCAGTCAAACGTTATTTTTATTTATTTAACAGATTGCAGAATGGGTACAATACAGTACGGCTCAATACATATTTACGATTAATTGAAAATGGGGGACCCTGATGTAAACAAGACGAAAGTCTTTCTCTGGTCTGCATCCCCTTAACAATTGTATGTATTGAGCTGTACTGTACTGTACCCATTCTGCAATCTGTTAATAAAGTTTTCATTCATTCATTCATTCATTCACACACAATTGTATAAGGGGATGCAGACCAGAGAAAGACGTTTGTCTTGTTTACATCAGGGTCATTAATACTGCTGGAGCATTGGTTAATTTTTGGTCCGATTTTTCCTTGCACGATTTTGCGCGCCGCGTGGGAGCAAATTCGAGACACATATTCGGTTGCAAAAAGGTGTCCCACGGTCTCCTCTATGGCCGTGAATATTTTCACGCGGATCGGAATCACGGCGCGCCCGTGGGACACTTTTCCGTTTCGGCGAGTTTATTCCACGCTTTCTGTTTTCCTTTTCTAAGCATTTTAGGGGCTACATGTGAATCAGTAAAAGTTGCGGGACGCCCAGATGTTTCCACGATAGAAAGCTCGCGTGGATCCCATAATAGGCTCACTTAATACAGCGTTTTTAAAATCACGCGACATTTTCAGGGTCACGAGCCGACCTTTTCCCCTCGTTTTCGATGGAAGTGATTTAGGAAAAGCTTCGACACGCCGAGAGGTCCCTGTGGATTTAATCTCGCGAGGATCGGGGCAATATTCGGCCCGTGGGAACAGTTACGGGTTAATACAATGTTCAGAGTGCAGAGGGGAAAATATGGCACCTGCCCCGCCTCCAGGTGGAATATTATGCTGAACGTCTTCCTCCCAGCTCCGTTTTAAACTTTTAGGGTGTGGCCCAGTGGCAGTCAGCTCGAATCTGATTGGCTAGGATCGGATTTGGAGTTTGGACTCACTCTATAATGCTGGAAGCCTGGAGAAAGAGACCTACCCACTGCTTCTCTCCTATACTAGCTGCAGTAGTGAGCACAGTCTGACAGTGTGTTAGAGGGAGTGATAAGGAGAAGAGGGAGACATTTAAAAATATTTCATATTTCATAATTTGATATGAAATTTATAGGGAGGCATGGCTTCCGTTGGCTTCCACAAGGATTCGCCACTGCTTGGATAGGAAAGTAGCCAGCTGAGCCATAACACTGGCCGCCGCTAAATGCCATCCTGCAGCAGTATACCACTCATCCGTCCATACTGCCACCCTCCGAGCCGATATGCTAACAAGCATCGGCCGGGCGGAACGTCGTTCATCCCCGCCTGGGCACAGAAAAGAAGCTACCTGGCTGCTTAGCCAAGGTACCCCCGGCCTGCACCCCGTTGTCAGCCCCTTCACCCGTAAAAAAGGTAAATAGAGCTCAGCGAACCCCCCCACATCCACCACCGACTGACCTTCATCAATGAAGCTGGCAAGAGGAGGGAAAAGCGGTATCCCGCGGTGGGGATTATTAGACATTCCAGCGTCAACATCAGCGTTAGCAGAAGAAGCAGTAGTAGCATTAGCGTTAACAGCATGTTCCATGATCGCCAGGACATCGCCCACTACAGTGGAACAATCGTCAAGCCGCCCCGGCCCTGGTGCCGAAACATACTCCACAGCACGACCAACACCGACATTGATGCCTACTGACACAGACCTCACCTTTGTACAAGCCGACCCGCTAGTCAAACCTTGTACGCTGCCCCTCGGTCCGTCGTCGTCAGCCGAGGAACCACCAGCACAGGTCTCATGTGTCGCCGAAACAAGCTCCGGAGAATCCAGGGAAAAACAATCCTCCGGTAAGCCTTCAACATTACGAATCTTCCTTAATCTTTTCATCCTGCTAGTTAACGTATGGTGCACGCAGCCAGTACGCTGGAACGAAAATAGAGGAAGGGTGTTTGGTGACCAGAGTCATGGTTATATGGGCTACGCCTCCATAGGGGCGGGGCCCCATACAGGTGTGGGGTGCATGTAGTTGTTCGTTGGGGATACAGTAGGTATCATAGGAGATAAGGGGTATCTCATAAGGCTCAGAGCGGGACGCGATAAGCAAATACGATATATAACCATGGATACACACTGGCATAAAATAACATGGTTAACTATGGAAACAAACTGGCATAACATAACCTGGCTACCCATGGAACCACACTGGCATAAAATAACATGGTTAACCATGGAAACACAGCAGCATTAACACTTTAATCGCCAGGGTTAAATTCATAATTTACCATCCCTCGCCAGCCCTATTTAACATGGAGAAGTTCCCCTTCTTTGCAGGGCTATAACTTTTTAAATTATATTGCTAAATTGCCATTATTATGGCCCATTCAATGTCCTATATATATTGTTCAGGGTGTAGCAACGTTAAACTTTTTCATTCACATATTCATACTAAAATAGGGTCTAAAGTATAAGTATGTTTTTATCGTTTTCTGCAGCTTTCTTCAGAACGTGATTTATAGCCCTAAATGCATTATATTGATGATCAAATACAGTTTGGTAGGAATCTGTGCGAGATAAAAAATTTCAACTGGATGTGCTTCTAGAAGTTTCTACGTATCATCTGATGATGACCGGATGGGCGGGGGATCGTTTATAATTCCGTGGGCAGCGTTAGATGATTCATCCAGAGTGGGTCATATGTTCATCATAGCAGTTTATATCGAACACGTTAGAATATAACGCTGAATCTTACCGTGGCTTCCTCGCGCCGCTGGCAGATGAGCGTGGAACAGAATTTTTTCTATTATGGGATGTAGAAATGCCCGATCCATTTCCAGGTTGTATAATAGTATATACGTCCAAATCATGTTGTTTTTTTGAGTTATTTGGACCGATCGATGTTCACTGTATCAAGATGAGATCAGCAGTGTGTCTCAGGGCTCCGGAAAGGAAATATGATTTCGATGACAGATTTTTGAAATATTGACATCAAAGACAAGTTACGGCGTCTTCGGCAGAATGAGCATGGCTAGGAAAGACGAGTTCCGGCGTTTTCGGCGGTTAAAGTGTTAAATAACCTGGCTAACCCTGGAAAAACACTGGAATAAAATAACCTGGCTAACCATGAAAACACACTGGAATAAAATAACCTGGCTAACCATGGAAATACAGCAGCATAAAATAACCTGGCTACCCATGGAAACACACTGGAATAAAATAACCTGCCTAACTATGGAAAAACACTGGCATAAAATAACCTGGCTAACCATGGAAACACTGGCATAAAATAACCTGGCTAACCATGGAACCACATTGGAATCAAATAACCTGGCTAACCATGGAAACACAGCAGCATAAAATAACCTGGCTAACCATGGAAACACAGCAGCATAAAATAACCTGGGTACCCATGGAAACACACTGGAATAAAATAACCTGCCTAACTATGGAAAGTAAAACACAGTGGAATCAAATAATCTGGCATAACCATGGAACCACATTGGAATCAAATAACCTGGCTAACCATGGAAACACACTGACATAAAATAAGCTAGCTAACTATGAAAACACAGCCGCATAAAATAACCTGGCTAACCATGGAAACACACTGACATAAAATAGCCTGGCTAACCATGAAAACACTGCAGCATAAAATAACCCGGCTAACCATGAAAACACTGCAGCATAAAATAACCCGGCTAACCATGGAAACACAGCAGCATAAAATAACCTGACTAACCATGGAAACACAGGAGCATAAAATAACCTGGCTAACCATGGAAACAGAGCAGCATAAAATAACCTGACTAACCATGGAAACACAGCAGCACAAAATAACCTGGGTACCCATGGAAACACACTGGAATAAAATAACCTGCCTAACTATGGAAAGTAAACCACACTGGAATAAAATAACCTGGTTAACCATGAAAACACATTGCAATCAAATAACCTGGCTGTTGTGAAGGGCCAGATTAAACCGAATATATATATTTATTTATATATATATATTTAATTGTATTTGTATATTCTCTAATATTCCCTGATATCCCTTGTATATTCCTTGTACAATATGCATTGAATATCCATTCTAGCCTACTGAACATCCCATAATAGTCTCCATTCTACTATTGGTCGAGACCTTGGTGCCAGGCTGCCATACCCCTCAGACCCAGTTCAAACGTACCGCTCCACATGTACGAACAAGTCCTAGTTCCGCGTAGGAATCTGGCTACCGCACCACTAATGGGACTATTTGTTCATAGTGCGTATATATACTGCGCTACTAAAGTAGGACTTTCTTTTCAGTCCAGTTTCTTACCTTCCAATAGAGTCACAGACGTAAAGCCTCCCCGCGACGCCACGTGTGGGAGTAAGGCCAAGTTCGCCTACCATCGGTATTGAGACATCGTGTATATTAATATTTGAATAGTCATATTTGGCACTATATCGTCGAGTTGGACGTAGTCTATTAAGCTAATAATAGTCTGTTAATATATAGTGCTTCGTGCGGTGAGAATACTACCGTAGTCAGTACCCCATCGTTTCGGGCAGAGAACTGGCTGCTTACCCAGGGTGGTTGACCCCATGTGAAGCTGCACCCGAGGAGCCCCAGAGCCGACGAGCGAGTGGACCTGTATACCGGATTATTCTACCGACGACAGCCCGCCTTCCCAGGCACGGATTATGCTTTGTATACTTTGATTATTCCATGGATAAAGACCCCCGACACTGCCGTGTGTTGGAACCCCCCCCCCTGGAGAGGACGCAAGGTGAGGAGACGCTCTGCAAGACGAGGTCGCTTCACGTCTCTCCCCCGTGGACCGGAGAGAGCCGGCCCACAAAGAGTCCACCTGCTTTCATCTGTGGTCCAAGGATCGCCGGCGCATTGAACGGCACTACAGTGGGTTCACCTGGGATACCCTTGGCCGGACGAGGCAGCCGGATTCTACCCCCCCCCCCCCTCCTACTCCTGTCGGCTTACAAGCGACCGGATTAACCCCCTCTAGTGTATCTAGTATATAATCATTAAAGTATCATTGCTGTTATTCCTTAACTATTCCAGGTCGTATATTTACCACCTGCGCCTTCAGAGATTGGACATTCTCTATTGATATACCGACGAATACTCTTTGCCATAAAAGTGCATACTATTTCAATTCATAAATGTAATTAAGTGATTAAGTGCTTGTTCTACACACCATCGCTGTGTAGAAATAAAGACCTGTTTCGACTTCGTACATTTGTGTTGGATCCGTTTCATCTACGTGAGAGTGTTTATGATAATATATTTATGCCGTGTACTGGGTGGCCGAATATTAAGTACAAAGGTAGTGGTAGTAAGTATCATATCTAGTAATACAGTCAGGGAATTGTACCCCTCAGTTACAATTGGTCCTTCGAGCCGGATGGTAATTAGTGTAATATTAATATAGTGTTATTAATATTGAAATGGCCTATGATGAACACTCCACGAAACGATCCTCCTAACCAACGCCCGCAGCGCGAACGACGGCTCCCTCAGTACTTAGAGGCTTACGCTGTCAGTCAACAACCTAGTCTTCTACTAACAGTAAACGCGGTAAAACTAGAAAGTAAAAGTATGTCTAACCCCAACGCCCAGACTACCCCGACCATAGAGGCCCCTACGGGCTCTAATGTAACTGACCAAGTTCACGGTGGGGACCAGTGGGAACCAGACATGACTTCACACCCCGCCAGTACTGAAGAAGTAGTCCCCGATGAGTCCCGGGAGGAATACAACGCTACCGAGAGAGAACTCGGCACGGAAGAAGACGGGGAGAGCACCGTGGAGATAGAACTCCAAGGCTCCGCAAGGAGTACCCCGAGGGAAGGCCCCCCTATACAACCGCCTTCTCCCAGCGAGGCAGAGAGGACCCTACAGCAGGCCTTCCTCATCAGCCTGAACGCCGCTGCTGAACGCGACCGACTGCAGATCCAGCAGCGAAGCGAACACGAGCAGATACGTCTAGAAATAAGACGCATTCAGATGGAAGAGAATGTGGCCCGAGAACGAGCCGGTGCTCAACGGGACGCAGCGCGCGACAGACAGCAGTCGCAACTAATAGAACAGCTGATCAGACGGACAACACCCTCTCCCTCCGCCAGAGGCTCCAGGAACTCGTCTAGACACACCTCCAGGGCGGCATCCCCTAGCCGAGTAAACAACCCTGAACTTGACCAACAGACGAGGTCTATACCCCCCACAGACCACCTCCCCCCACCGGTCCAAGCGAGACCTAGCAACCGGGAAGGAGCAGCATATCCTGTGGAGAGGCTAAACCAGAGACTACAAGCACTGGATGACCTAACTGAAGACGAAGAGGAAGAGGAGGAGAACCACGCCCGAAGACAGCACAGTACTCTACCGGACCAGGAGGCCCGGTACAGCCCAGGCTATACTCCCGCGGAGCTGCGCTACAGACCCCCGACTCTATACCCGGGTGAGCACGACGCACGACCCGCACTGAGGAACAGCACCTGGACAAGCGGGCCATGGTACACTGCCGGTACCAGCCCATACCAAGGAGCGGGAGGAGACTCGCCTAGGAGGCCTCTCCCCCAACGCTCGCCGATGTATCCACAGTCAGCGTCATACATTGGCACGCCTATGGTACCCGACTTCACCCAAGAGAACCGGGCCCAGTATACAGAACTCCGCATGTGTCTGGAGACCATGTTGGTGGATGTATTGGATGAACGCCACAAATACGCCATCCTACTGAAGCACTTAAAGGTACCCCGCGCACATAATATAGCGCTCGCCTACGCGACTTCCACCACCCCATACACAGCAGCGCTGGTAGCATTGGACCAGAGGTATGGGCGCATATGGGATTACGTGATCCAGGAGATCCGACACATCGACCGCTTACCCCCAGCAATAGACAATCGAGCACTGGACGACCTGTCCATCAGAGTGCAGTCCCTGGTAGGGATGTTGGGAGCGCAAAGGGAGAAGGGGAGGCATGAACTTTACGCCAACTCAAATGTGGAAAGGATCCTGGAGAAGCTGCCGCCCGCTCGTCAGGAGCGCTTTAGGCGGCAGAGGGACCACAGAGACCCGAATGGCCCCGAACCGAACCTCCTCGATCTAGCAGACTTCCTGGCGAGAGAAGTCAGCAGCCTACGGCTAGATACATTCGGACGGAGCACCCCTGGCTCCAGAGAAGGAACCAGACGACTAAATGATGGAAGAAGATCGGTGACTGTGATGCACCAATCGGAGTCAGTACCGAGCAGCAGGAGCCACAGTACCCCCTCCAGAACGGAGAAGTGGAAGATAGTGTGCCCCTACTGTGAGAAAGAACACTGGCTAGCGCAATGTGACTCCTTCCCCAAGCTGAACGCGGAGGAAGCAGGTCAATGGATAAAGTCCAACAAGCGCTGTTTTCGCTGTGCGCGCTCACACATGGCAGCCGAATGCCGCTTAAAGAAAAGGTGCACCAAGTGCGATGGAGCCCATCTGGACATACTTCACGACAGTAACAGACGGCGCCCTTCACCTGCACCATCCAGCCGCAAAGCGAGCGTCATGTACATCGATCCCGCCAGCAGCAGTGGAGCCCGAGTACTCCTAAAAGTAGTGCGTGTGACACTAAGCTACCAGAATAAAGTCCTGGACACTTACGCCGTCCTCGATGACGGGTCAGAGAAGACCCTGCTGCTCGCCTCCGCTGCGGCCCAGCTAGGGCTGCGGGGAAGCGAAACCCAAATGACAATTCGGACAATAAGACGAGATTTGAAGACGATAAAGGGCGAGAATGTCTCATTCTCTATCGCAGCAAGCGGCCAGCCTGAGCGACGGTACCAGATTACAGACGCTTTCACCAGCCAAGAAATAGGACTGTCGCGGTACACATACCCCGTCGCCAAGCTGATGGAGAAATATGCACATCTGCGCAAGTTACCGATCCCGCTCATAGACAATGCTATGCCGACCCTGTTGATAGGCTCCGACCATGCAGACCTCATTGTCCCGATAGACCGGGTTCATACCGGACCCCGAGGCTGTCCTGCAGCAGTCGAGACCCGTTTGGGATGGACTCTCCAAGGCCCGCTCGCCAAATCTCTCAACCGAAGTACAGCCACTAGATGTCTCCACTCCCGAGTCACAGAGGGAGAAACCGCACTCCTGCAACACGTAGAGCGGCTATGGACCTTGGAACAAATGCCCTTTAAGAACGGAAAGAAAGACATTCGCTCTAAAGATGACATTTACGCAATTCACCTCCTCGAGACAGGGACCAAGAGAGTCCCGGTCAACGGCGTGTTGAGATACGCCACGCCACTCCTGCGGCGAGAAGGAATGCCTACTTTCCACGCCAAGACAGACGTCACAGAACGGTACCTGCTGAACACGGAGCGGCGCTTAGCCAAGAACCCCGCCCAAGAGAGTGTATACCGCGCTGAGATTGAGAAGCTCATCACAGCGGGACACGTCACAAAGATGGACATTAAAGAGGCTGACCAGACCACTGAATCGTGGTACGTGCCCCACCACAAGGTCCATCACAACGGTAAAGACCGCATAGTATTTAACTGCAGCTACCAGATCGGATCCCAAAATCTGAATAAAGAGTTACTGCCCGGTCCCACACTCGGCCCCTCCCTACTCGGCGTTCTACTCCGCTTCCGCCAGGAAAAGGTGGCCATCAGCGGGGACATTAAAGGAATGTTCCTGCAGGTGAGATTAGTAGAGGCGGACAAGCCCCTGTTACGGTTCCTATGGAGAGAGAAGCCAGGAGATGAGCACCCAGCCATCTACCAATGGGAAGTCCTCCCCTTCGGAACGACGTGCAGCCCCTGCTGTGCGACATTTGCACTACAGAAACATGTAGCAGAGGACCCAGCAGCGGACGAAGAGGTCCGACACAGCGTAAAGAACAGCTTCTACGTAGACAACTGTCTACAAAGCCTTTCAACCCAGGAAGAAGCCGAGGCTCTCCTGATTAAACTCCGCGCCTCATTGATCAAAGGCGGCTTTGATCTCAGGCAGTGGGCCAGCAGCGATCCGCAAGTACTGCGCAGCCTCTCCTCCGAGGACAAGGCAGCCAGCAGCGAGACCTGGATGGCTACAATCCCGGGAGAAGCCCAGGAGATGACCCTGGGATTGGTGTGGCGATTCAAAACAGATTCGCTTCACTACAGACACAAGCCCCTGACTACGGAGCAGGGAAGGCCGGCGGCGGCGCCGACCACCAGACGGAGTGTGTACACAACACTCGCCCGACAATATGACCCGCTAGGATGTATTCTACCGTACACCACCAGGGCAAAAATGATTGTACGAGCATTGTGGGACAAGGACCAGGGCTGGGACGACCCCATTCCCGCACACCTTGCATCCACCTGGAGAGAGTGGGAGATGGAGCTCCACTCACTCCCAGGCGTTAATATGCGCCGAAGCTACTTCCCACCCACGGTGAGGCCAGAGACATGTAAAATGGACTTACACGTCTTCAGTGACGCCTCAGAGGTCGCATACGGATCAGTAGCCTACTTGCGGGCCCAAGACCAGGGGGGAGAGATCTACACAGCATTTGTCCTCGCCCGCTCGAGAATAGCCCCACGCAAGCAACAATCTATCCCACGTCTAGAGCTCTGCGCAGCCCTAGCCGGAGCGCACCTAGCCACGCTCATCCAACGTGAGCTCACCATACCGGTGTCTAGAACAATCCTGTGGTCAGATTCCACGACGGTACTCGCCTGGATCAAATCGGACTCATGCAAGTACAAAGTCTTCGTGGGAGTCAGAGTCACCGAGATTCAAGACTTAACCGAAGAGTTAACCGGAGAAACAGAGTGGCGCTACGTTGATACAAAACAGAACCCAGCTGACGTCATCACCCGGGGGATGCCCCTGGATGACCTCACCCATCGCAATGTCTACAGTGACGGCCCCGCATTCCTAAGACTCCCGGAAGGACAGTGGCCCATGCCTATCCCGAGGGAAGCAAGTCCAGAGGAGGTGGAAAAGAAGAAGTCTGTGTTCTGTGGATTGAGCACCGTAGCCTCCACCGACCCTAACATAGACGATTGCACGTCCATAGAGAGTGCACAACAAAGAACATTCCTGCGGTACCACCCGGAGTGCAAGTCCCCCGCTGATATGTCAGCAGCCAACTACGAGGAAGCAGAATTGCTTCTACTGCAGCGAGCCCAGAGAGACTCGTTCCCCGATGAATTGGCCTGTCTACAGGGAGGAAAGCCCGTCCCATCCGACAGCAGATTAATTCACCTGGCCCCCGAGAGCGACGCTCATACCCTCATCAGAGTGGGTGGTCGCCTACGCAGAGCCCCCAATCTACCGAATGACATTAAATACCCGATCGTATTGAACAGCCGACACAAGGTCACAGAGCTGATTATAAAGAAATACGATGAGGATGTACATCACGCAGGAGCAGAAAGAGTCTTCGCGGAAATCAGACGTCGTTACTGGATCCTACAAGGAAGAGAGGCGGTACGACGCTTCCAGCGAACATGTCTAGACTGCCGCAAGTGGCGCGCGCAGCCCAGCATACCAAGGATGGCTGACCTTCCTCCATGTCGCCTCCGAATCGGTGACAAGCCATTCCACTCAACGGGTATGGACTGCTTTGGCCCGCTGCACATAAAGAAAGGAAGAGGAACCGAGAAGCGGTGGGGTATTGTATTCAAATGCATGACCACCAGAGCGATACACATCGAGCTTCTCCCGACCATGAGCACAGACTCATTCCTTATGGCCTTCCGAAGATTCACATCACGGAAAGGAAGACCGTCTACCCTATTGTCCGATCATGGGACAAACTTCAAAGGCGGCGAAAGAGAGCTGAGAGAGAGCTTCCAAGCTATGGGCCCAGAACTTAAGACCCACCTCGCTCCAGCACAGGTTGATTTCCAATTCAACCCCCCAAACGCACCCCACTTCGGTGGCACTTGGGAACGAGAAGTGCGCTCCATAAAGACAGCCCTGTACGCAGTACTTGGGGCCCAGACTGTGGCGGAAGAAGTCCTACTGACAGTCCTCACGGAGATTGAGGGAGTACTTAACTCGAAGCCCCTCGGATATGTCTCCAGTGATGTGGCGGATATCGACCCAGTTACCCCCAACACACTCCTGATGGGGCGGCTAGATCCTGCATTACCCCAGACAATGTACCGGCCTGAAGAAGCGAACGGCCGACGAATGTGGAGGTACAGCCAAGTATTAGCCGACAAGTTTTGGAACAGTTTCCTACTGCACTACCTACCGTCTCTACAGACCCGCCAGAAGTGGGTAAAGGAGAGAGACAATTTGACAGAAGGAACAGTCGTCATGATTATTGATCAATCACTGCCCAGAGCTATGTGGCCGGCCGGCCGCGTAAGCAAAGTGATCACCGGTGCCGACGGCAAGGTCCGAGCAGCTGAAGTGCTCGTCCAGGGTCGCACTTACACCCGTCCCGTGGCAAGGCTCATAGAACTGCCTCGACTCCCAGACACAATCGATGATGACCATGACCCTACAACCCTATGACTTTGTGAAGTTGACTGACCCCTACAGCAAACCCTTATGTGTAAATAGACAACGCGATTAATCTGTCTCTGTTTAACTGATTAGGTCTGGGACCTATTCAGGGGGTGGCTGTTGTGAAGGGCCAGATTAAACCGAATATATATATTTATTTATATATATATATTTAATTGTATTTGTATATTCTCTAATATTCCCTGATATCCCTTGTATATTCCTTGTACAATATGCATTGAATATCCATTCTAGCCTACTGAACATCCCATAATAGTCTCCATTCTACTATTGGTCGAGACCTTGGTGCCAGGCTGCCATACCCCTCAGACCCAGTTCAAACGTACCGCTCCACATGTACGAACAAGTCCTAGTTCCGCGTAGGAATCTGGCTACCGCACCACTAATGGGACTATTTGTTCATAGTGCGTATATATACTGCGCTACTAAAGTAGGACTTTCTTTTCAGTCCAGTTTCTTACCCTCCAATAGAGTCACAGACGTAAAGCCTCCCCGCGACGCCACGTGTGGGAGTAAGGCCAAGTTCGCCTACCATCGGTATTGAGACATCGTGTATATTAATATTTGAATAGTCATATTTGGCACTATATCGTCGAGTTGGACGTAGTCTATTAAGCTAATAATAGTCTGTTAATATATAGTGCTTCGTGCGGTGAGAATACTACCGTAGTCAGTACCCCATCGTTTCGGGCAGAGAACTGGCTGCTTACCCAGGGTGGTTGACCCCATGTGAAGCTGCACCCGAGGAGCCCCAGAGCCGACGAGCGAGTGGACCTGTATACCGGATTATTCTACCGACGACAGCCCGCCTTCCCAGGCACGGATTATGCTTTGTATACTTTGATTATTCCATGGATAAAGACCCCCGACACTGCCGTGTGTTGGAACCCCCCCCCCCCCTGGAGAGGACGCAAGGTGAGGAGACGCTCTGCAAGACGAGGTCGCTTCACGTCTCTCCCCCGTGGACCGGAGAGAGCCGGCCCACAAAGAGTCCACCTGCTTTCATCTGTGGTCCAAGGATCGCCGGCGCATTGAACGGCACTACAGTGGGTTCACCTGGGATACCCTTGGCCGGACGAGGCAGCCGGATTCTACCCCCCCCCCCCTCCTACTCCTGTCGGCTTACAAGCGACCGGATTAACCCCCTCTAGTGTATCTAGTATATAATCATTAAAGTATCATTGCTGTTATTCCTTAACTATTCCAGGTCGTATATTTACCACCTGCGCCTTCAGAGATTGGACATTCTCTATTGATATACCGACGAATACTCTTTGCCATAAAAGTGCATACTATTTCAATTCATAAATGTAATTAAGTGATTAAGTGCTTGTTCTACACACCATCGCTGTGTAGAAATAAAGACCTGTTTCGACTTCGTACATTTGTGTTGGATCCGTTTCATCTACGTGAGAGTGTTTATGATAATATATTTATGCCGTGTACTGGGTGGCCGAATATTAAGTACAAAGGTAGTGGTAGTAAGTATCATATCTAGTAATACAGTCAGGGAATTGTACCCCTCAGTTACACTGGCTAACCATGGAAACACACTGACATAAAATAAGCTAGCTAACCATGAAAACACAGCCGCATAAAATAACCTGGCTAACCATGGAAACACACTGACATAAAATAACCTGGCTAACCATGAAAACACTGCAGCATAAAATAACCCGGCTAACCATGAAAACACTGCAGCATAAAATAACCCGGCTAACCATGGAAACACAGCAGCATAAAATAACCTGACTAACCATGGAAACACAGCAGCATAAAATAACCTGGCTAACCATGGAAACAGAGCAGCATAAAATAACCTGACTAACCATGGAAACACAGCAGCACAAAATAACCTGGCTAACCATGGAAACAGAGCAGCATAAAATAACCTGGCCAGCCAGAAAATATATACTGTATACTTTTTACGAGGATGTGAAGCCATAAGAAGAGCACTTTCTGACAAAATAGAATGGTTTCAAGACTTATTGTCGCCATTTAAAGAACACATGAGATTTCTAAAAAAATAAATCAACTTTGCCAACCAAACCTGCTGCATGTACTCTTTTTTAAAGGTCAACCTCCACGTTGTATTTTTGTTCAATAAACAATGTGGACTAGGCCAACAGTGACTTTCATGAAGAATTGGGAAAAAAAGTATTGAAATTGACCCAGTTTTAGCATTTTTATCAAAACATTTTGTCTGCCCAACACAATCACCACGCACGTGCATATTTTAATCAATGGTTCATAACGTGCGCGTGTAATGTCGTCACAACAGGTATTGGTCACCAGGGGGCTCTGTGACCCTACTCCTGTGCTCTGGGAGTCACAGGCAGTAGCAAGGAGGCAGATCATTATTTCCGGCGTTGGGTGCATGATGCGCATGCGCTGTGATCACACCAGGCAGCCAACGCCGGAAATAATGCCGTTTTGAGCAGTTTATAAAAAATATTTAAAATGTTTATTAGCAACGCAGAGCTTTCAAACCATCCCGTATCTCTGTCCGAAACCCTCGTGCAACTGTGAGTACATTTGAAATGTCTCTGTGATACTTGTATAACGAACGGTTCGGCCAGAACCAGTCCTTCATGGTAAATCTAGGTTGGTTTCCTATTAAGGAGCAAGTGACTGTGGATTCACTCGGTGCATCAGTCACGAAAGGGGCTATGATGAGCTTGGCAAGCCAGAGTAAAACACAGTTTTCAATCAATCAATAACAACATTAACCAGACTCTCGTTGTGTCTATTATGCTAACGCTAACGTTACCTCATTGTGTCTATTCTACAAGCTTTAACGTTACCTAGCCTCTCGTGTCTATCTGCTAACGTTAGCATTAGGCTAACTAACGTTACGTCCCTAACCCCAAAAACAAGCGTAACTAATCAGCAATCTTTTTGTCAGACTAAACTCTCCTCTCGGTGGCAAATTGTGTTGATGTCGGTTTTGTTTCATCAATAAATGAGGCAGAATACACAGTGACTGTATCCTTTTTTATTGCACTTGTTTCTTGCTGCAAACATACATAAGACATCCTACGCGAGACATTAAAGATGGCGGCGTTCTGTTTTCGTTCAGACTCCCCAAACAGTGACGCGTCTCTCTTCTGACCAATCAGTGGTCTGCAGTTTTTCACGTGACATTTCTGGAGCTCTCATGCTGATCACCAGCAGCCCCGCCTCCCCACACGGAGACAAACTGAGTACTTTATTTTAGTGGAAAAGCAACATTAGATTCGGCTCATTAATATGCACCTGTGTCCTGTTGTGACGTCGGCGTTTGATAAGATTTTTTGATTCGCGCGTGCATGTTATTCGTGCGTGGACCTTTTTAACTCTTTCAGAGTGGCATTTCCGGTGTCAAATGGAAAAATAAATAAATAATGAAATTATATACCAATGATGTAAACTACCCATAATTGATCAGTAGGGTTTAACCTGGAGGTTGGCCTTTAAGGTATTGTCGTTTCTTTTATACATTTATTTGATATATCTGTTATTTTACTGCTTTATCATTACCCTTTATCATTACCCTTTATCATTACCCTTTCTATCTTCATTACTTGTACTGTTGTATGGTTGAATGCTTTGGCAATGTTGTCTCCTTTAACATTCATGCCAAGAAAGCAGAATTAATATAATACAATTGACAGATAGGGACAGAGAGAGAGAGAGAGACAGACAGACATATATATATATATATATATATATATATATATATATATATATATATATATATATATATATATATATATATATATATATATATATATATTAAACTAAATAGGACTCGTGCACATCTGGTTGGACCCCGACTGGAGGTGCAGGTCAGCGCAAGAGAGATATATAACAACTAAAAGGAGAATACCTTCAAGAGAAAGAAGGGACCGCACACTCCTCAGGACTGGTTTTTGCTTTTTTATTACACAACGCGTTTCGCTATCTGCACCTGATGAAGCAGATAGCGAAACGCGTTGTGCAATCTGCACCAGAGGAAGCAGATAGCGAAACGCGTTGTGCAATAAAAAAGCAAAAACCAGTCCTGAGGAGTGTGCGGTCCCTTCTTTCTCTTGAAGGTATTCTCCTTTTAGTTGTTATATATATATAGAGAGAGAGAGAGAGAGAGAGAGAGAGAGAGAGAGAGAGAGAGAGAGAGAGAGAGAGAGAGAGAGAGAGAGAGAGAGAGAGAGAGAGAGAGAGAGAGAGAGAGAGAGAGAGAGAGAGAGAGAGAGAGAGAGAGAGAGAGAGAGAGAGAGAGAGAGAGAGAGAGATAGATAGATAGATAGATAGATAGATAGATAGATAGATAGATAGATAGATAGATAGATAGATAGATAGATAGATAGATAGATAGATAGATAGATAGATAGATAGATAGATAGATAGATAGATAGATAGATAGATAGATAGATAGAGACATAGATATATAAAGAGTGAGACAGACAGACAGAAATAAATAAAGACAGAGACAGACAGAAATACAAAGATAGACACACATATAGATAAGGAGCAAGTCAGACAGACAGACAGACAGACAGACAGACATACAGACAGACAGACAGACATACAGCCAGAATGACAGACAGACAGACAGACAGACAGACAGACAGACAGACAGACAGACAGACAGACAGACAGACAGACAGACAGACAGACAGACAGACAGACAGACAGACATACAGACAGACAGACAGACAGACAGACAGACAGACAGACAGACAGACAGACAGACAGAAAGTCAGGGTCAGTCAGACAGCCAGACATACAACCAGATAGCCAGACAACCAGATAGACAGACATACAGACAACCAGATAGACAGCCAGACAGACAACCAGATAAGCACATAGACAGTCAGACAGACAGCCAGACAGTCAGCCAGGCAGACAACTAGATATACAGACAGCCATACAACCAGATAGACAGCCAGACAACCAGATAGACAGACAGACAAGCAGATATACAGCCAGACAACCAGATAGACAGACAGTCAGGCAGCCATTCAGACAACCAGCTAAACAGTCAGACAGACAGACAGCCAGACAACCAGATAAACAGCCAGACAACCAGAGCCAGACAAACAGATAGACATACAGACAACCAGACAGACAGACAGACAGACAGAGACAGACCAAAACTGTCTCTGCGGCAGAGCTCTTTTCCTTAACCTGGCCTCCGCCAACTCCTCCACTACGCATCTCCCTCCTCCTCCTCCTCCATACCTCATTCCCTGGCACCCCGCTGACTCTCTCCGCTCGCCCCATTAATTCTCCCAGCATGCTTTGAGCCTGTGTGCAGTGGGCGGGCAGCAGTGAGGGTGTGCGGGGAGACATAGAGAATGAGGGAAATAAAGAAAGAGAGAGGGAGACAACGGGAGAGTGTGTGTGTATGTGTGTGTGTGATGTCTATGTACGCTGACAGACCAGACCAGGCAAGTAGAAGTGTGTATGTGTGTGTGAGAGACAGCATTTGTGTTTGCATGTGTACAACAGTGGGTGCAATTGTGAGTGGGTGTGTGTGTATATCTGTGTACTGTATATGTATGTGTACTTGAGTATGAGTGCCCGTGTGTGTGTTTTGTACACAACAAGCTGAAAATCCCACTGGGGATCAACAGCTCTCATACGGCGGTGCTACAGACAGAGACAACAGCACTGAGACGCCTGCTCAGACAGCATATGGTCAGACATGGGGGAATAAAATGGGAAAAAAAAAAAAAAAATGGGAAAATGACACAAAAAAAAAATACCTCAAAAACCAGTGTGAATCAGCAACAGCTGTGAATTCACTGGTGTTGTAGTCGAGACCACAAAAAACTAGACCAAGTCAAGACACAGGTTAACATAGTTTCAAAGGTTTACGGTTGAAGGGGGAAGTTTTACATCCAATCACATTAACAAAAAAGTTATTTGTTAATAGGGTAGAACCCTTTTCTTTAGGGGGAGGGTGTGACGACCCCCACTTTACCTGCAATGGGGAGTCTTCTGACTCAGGCTACATTTAGACGTCTTGCGGTCTCACTTTTAATTTTGCGTTTAGACTAGCGTTTTGGGATGGAATTCTGTGTGCAGACGACGCTGTACCGACTCGAGACGACAGAGCCCCACTGTCACACGATTGGCGCATATGTCACATGACGTGCTGTGAAGACCCGCCCTACTCTGCCTCTGATTCGCAGACTGTGGGTGGGGAATGTGATTGGACCAAAGCAGAGTCACTCACAGACAGTGGGTCCAGTACTAATAGTTGTGATAGCCGCGGGACAGATTATTGTGTATTTAAAAGTACTGCCAATGTAGCCTTCAGGTGATCGCCATGGATATAATCAGACATGCTTTGTTTACGCTTCTAGGCTACTGGCGCATGCCTGTGATGTAATCAGTACGCGCAACGAGAGCCTTGACAACCCTTTCGTCATCGTTTTATGCGGTTTGACAGTTTAGATGATAGCGCAAAGGTTTATCGTTTCTAGGAATTCCACCCTGGAAGGTGGTCTCACTTTTTTACGGTTTCACCCCGTAAAAACGGCGTATCCGTATAAACGAATGGCACATCCGAAAAAATATTTTTGCGGATTCACCTGCTAGCGTTTCCGTCTAAACAGGGCCTCAAAGAGCATGGTAGAGTGGGTAGGTCGTTACCCCAATTTGAAGCACCTGTGCAGTGCATAGAGCTGCCTGCAGCACCATTATATCTGTTCCCCTCTCTAATCCCTTCTGTCTGCTTTCTCCACTCCTAGGCTCAGGTTAAATATAGCTTTTTTTACTGCTTTGAAATGTTCTTTCTCTGTTCCCTTATTTGAAAAACGTAATACAACTTGTAAATTAGTTAATTATTGTTAAATTGTCCGACAGTATGTGTTCCGATGCTTGGGAAAAATACTACCACGGCGGGGGTGCTCCGAATGGGGTGGAGTCTGGCGTGTGCGAGTGCTATTCATTCATTCATTACAGGTACTTGAGAGAGGTGTTGAAGCACACACAGACGGATAGCTCTGCTTTCATCATAGCAGAGACAACGAAAACGTTAAAAAAATGCATGCATAGTGTAACATTACGTTACACTTATATCTTAACGTTATAGCAACTTAACTTGTGTTCCGTGGGGAAAGACCGTTCATCACTACATACAACTTGGTTTAATCCCCACTAGGCATGATCTAATTCGTATAACACACAACTTCAAGTGACGTAATGTCTTTTATACAATGGCCGAATTCATCCAACCTTATTGCTATACAATAAAGACACTAATTGAAAAAAAAAAAAAAATTGCCTCCGTGTCTAGAAGCAGGTGCGGTGCTTCAAAGCATGCCATCTAACAACAAACTTCATATAAATCCTGCTATGTATTATTGTTATGACAAACCAATTACATAATCCAACATTGTGTAAACAACTAACATATTCCAGTTAACGGTATCTTTTTTTAAATATTAGTTACGAAAAGCGCGGCTGGGTGGCGCAGCGGACATTACGCTCGTCACCAACGCAAGAGACACCGGGTTGGACTCCGGCTGTCGGTGTTGCCTCCGGCTTGGGCCAGCCATTATACTAACTCAATTGGCAGTTAGCGGATGGAAGTCGATGGGTGGTAATCTGGACGTTGTGGACAGCGACTCCTACAGGTCGGTTGGGGACGCCTGCACAGCAGAGACAGGAAATGGCAGGGGTAGTGTGAGCCTCCCACACGTTACACCTCGCCAATGAGAGTCCGCGCTGGCAGGTGAAAAGATGTGACAGGCTGCCTCCACATGAATCGGAGGGGACATGTGATGCAAGGCTTCTATCCTCCCTACAACCGGCCAGTGGGGGGCATATGCGAGCAACGTCCAATACAGGGGATTAATTCATAATTCATAATTAATAGTTCATCATTGTAGGCGATCACCCAGCTGTAGTCTGGGGAGCTCTCAACTCGGCGACGACAAATAATGTTACCTCCTCGGCCGGTTTGACTATAGTATTTTTATGATTTAACAGAAGTGCTGAGTCCAATGTAGTCTGGTGAACACGCACGTTATCATCCATAAGTGTGATTGTTTTGTCCTCTTCTAATAGTCTCCACAAGTCGCGATCGCCATAGCTCACAAACTTGGCACATTGATGACGGATCACAACATCATCAGGGAATGAATGCAAGGACATATTCGCTGCTTGGCAGTCAGGAACAGCACAACGTATCTTGCCCGTTTTGTTTGACAACAAACAAAGGGGGCGGGCGTTATTATGCAGATGATAAACTTTTGACGTCAAAGGTACGCTAAGTTTCAGATGACTCACTTCAGTGAGGGACAATATTGTGAGATGAGAATACGAAGAATGCGCCAAAATGAGAATTAGAGACATAGACCCCATTAATATAAGTCCACATAGCTAGAAAACAATGCTAAACACTGGAAAAGGCTATTTATAAGATAGTTCCCCTTTAATGTTTGTAGGCATATTTTCACACCACCAACAAAGTACTGGGTCCGTTGTCTCTTATTCGGAATGGATTTGGTGCCAGTTGTCATTTCTGCCCATCAACCACACTTGAGACAGAATACAAAATATACGTACATACTAGAAATAAGCTTTTGAATCAATTCCAATCCCTCTCTATATATAGTGTTGTGAAGGGCCAGATTAAACCGAATATATATATTTATTTATATATATATATTTAATTGTATTTGTATATTCTCTAATATTCCCTGATATCCCTTGTATATTCCTTGTACAATATGCATTGAATATCCATTCTAGCCTACTGAACATCCCATAATAGTCTCCATTCTACTATTGGTCGAGACCTTGGTGCCAGGCTGCCATACCCCCCAGACCCAGTTCAAACGTACCGCTCAACATGTACGAACAAGTCCTAGTTCCGCGTAGGAATCTGGCTACCGCACCACTAATGGTACTATTTGTTCATAGTGCGTATATATACTGCGCTACTAAAGTAGGACTTCCTTTTTAGTCCAGTTTCTTACCCTCCAATAGAGTGACAGACGTAAAGCCTCCCCGCGACGCCACGTGTGGGAGTAAGGCCAAGTTCGGCCTACCATCGGTATTGAGACATCGTGTATATTAATATTTGAATAGTCATATTTGGCACTATATCGTCGAGTTGGACGTAGTCTATTAAGCTAATAATAGTCTATTCATATGTAGTGCTTCGTGCGGTGAGAATACTATCGTAGTCAGTACCCCCATCGTTTCGGGTAGAACTGGCTGCTTATCCAGGGTGGCCGACCCCATGTGAGGCTGCACCCGAGGAGCCCCAGAGCCGACGAGCGATTGGACCTGCATACCGGATTATTCTACCGACGACAGCCCGCCTTCCCAGGCACGGATTATGCTTTGTATACAGTGATTATTCTATGGATAAAGACCAACACTGCCGTGTGTTGGAAACCCCCCCCCCCCCGGAGAGGACGACAGGTGAGGAGACGCTCTACACGACGAGGTCGCTTCACGTCTCTCCATCGTGGACCGGAGGAAGCCGGCCCACAGAGAGTCCAACTGCTTTCATCTGTGGATCGAGGATCGCTGAGGCACCGAGCCGCACAACCGTGGGTTCTCCCAGGATACCCTCGGCCAGACGATACAGCCAGACTCTACCCCCCCCCCCCCCCCCCTTCTCCAGTTGTCTTACAAGCGACCGAATTCCCCCCTAGTGTATCCAGTTCTATAATCATTAAAGTATCATTGCTATTATTCCTTAAATATTACAGGTTGTATATTTACCGCCTGCGCCACCAGAGATTGGACGTTCTCTATTGATATACCAACGAATACTCATTTGCCATAAAAGTGCATCCTATTCAAATCATAAATGTAATTAAGTGATTGCTCTACATACCTTTTGCTATGTATTAATTATTATTAAACGCAGACTTTCGACTTGGTACATTTGTGTTGGATCGTTTCATCTACGTGGGAGTGTTTACCATAATTATTTATGCCTAGTACTGGGTGGCCAGAGTCTAAAGTACAAGAGGTAGTGGTCAGTAAGTATCATATCTAACATACAGTCAGGGAATTGTACCCTCAGTTACAATGGGTCCTTCGAGCCGGAGGGTAATTAGTGTAATATTATATAGTGTTATTAATATTGAAATGGCCTATGATGAACACTCCACGAAACGATCCTCCTAACCAACGCCCGCAGCGCGAACGACGGCTCCTCAGTACTTAGAGGCTTACGGCTGTCAGTCAACAACCTAGTCTTCTACTAACAGTAAACGCGGTAAAACTAGAAAGTAAAAGTATGTCTAACCCCAACGCCCAGACTACCTCGACCATAGAGGCCCCTACGGGTTCTAATGTAACTGACCAAGCTCACGGTGGGGACCAGTGGGAACCAGACATGACTTCACACCCCGCCAGTACTGAAGAAGTAGTCCCCGATGAGTCCCGGGAGGAATACAACGCTACCGAGAGAGAACTCGGCACGGAAGAAGACGGGGAGAGGCACCGTGGAGATAGAGCTCCAAGGCTCCGCAAGGAGTACCCCGAGGGAAGGCTCCCCTATACAACCGCCTTCTCCCAGCGAGGCAGAGAGGACCCTACAGCAGGCCTTCCTCATCAGCCTGAACGCCGCTGCTGAACGCGACCGACTGCAGATCCAGCAGCGGAGCGAAGAAGAGCATATACGTCTAGAAATAAGACGCATTCAGATGGAAGAGAATGTGGCCCGAGACCGAGCAGACAGCCAGCGAGCAGCTGCTGGTGCTCTACGGGACGCAGAGCGCGACAGACAGCAAGCGCAACTAATAGAACAGCTGATCAGACGGACAACACCCTCTCCCTCCCCCAGAGGCTCCAGGAACTCGTCTAGACACACCTCCAGGGCGGCATCCCCTAGCCGAGTAAACAACCCTGAACTTGACCAACAGACGAGGTCTATACCCCCCACAGACCACCTCCCCCCACCGGTCAAGCGAGACCTAGCAACCGGGAAGGAGCAGCATATCCTGTGGAGAGGCTAAACCAGAGACTACAAGCACGGGATGACCTAACTGAAGACGAAGAGGAAGAGGAGGAGAACCACGCCCGACGACAGCACAGTACTCTACCGGACCAGGAGGTCCGGTACAGCCCAGGCTATACTCCCGCGGAGCTGCGCTACAGACCCCCGACTCTATACACGGGTGAGCACGACGCACGACCCGCACCGAGGAACAGCACCTGGACAAGCGGGCCATGGTACACTGCCGGTACCAGCCCATACCAAGGAGCGGGAGGAGACTCGCCTAGGAGGCCTCTCCCCCAACGCTCGCCGATGTATCCACAGTCAGCGTCATACATTGGCACGCCTATGGTACCCGACTTCACCCAAGAGAACCGGGCCCAGTATACAGAACTCCGCATGTGTCTGGAGACCATGTTGGTGGATGTATTGGATGAACGCCATAAATACGCCATCCTACTGAAGCACTTAAAGGTACCCCGCGCACATAATATAGCGCTCGCCTACGCGACTTCCACCACCCCATACACAGCAGCGCTGGTAGCATTGGACCAGAGGTATGGGCGCATATGGGATTACGTGATCCAGGAGATCCGACACATCGACCGCTTACCCCCAGCAATAGACAATGGAGCACTGGACGACCTGTCCATCAGAGTGCAGTCCCTGGTAGGGATGTTGGGAGCGCAGAGAGAGAAGGGGAGGCATGAACTTTACGCCAACTCAAATGTGAAAGGATCTTGGAGAAGCTGCCGCCCGCTCGACAGGAGCGTTTTAGGCGGCAGAGAGACCACCGAGACCCGAATGGCCCCGAACCGAACCTCCTCGATCTAGCAGACTTCCTGGCGAGATAAGTCAGCAGCCTACGGCTAGATACATTCGGACGGAGCACCCCTGGCTCCAGAGAAGGAACCAGACGACTAAATGATGGAAGAAGATCGGTGACTGTGATGCACCAATCGGAGTCAGTACCGAGCAGCAGGAGCCACAGTACCCCCTCCAGAACGGAGAAGTGGAAGATAGTGTGCCCTACTGTGAGAAAGAACACTGGCTAGCGCAATGTGACTCCTTCCCCAAGCTGAACGCGGAGGAAGCAAGTCAATGGATAAAGTCCAACAAGCGCTGTTTTCGCTGTGCGCGCTCACACATGCAGCCGAATGCCGCTTAAAGAAAAGGTGCACCAAGTGCGATGGAGCCCATCTGGTCATACTTCACGACAGTAACAGACGGGCCCTTCACCCGCACCATCCAGCAGCAAAGCGAGCGTCATATACATCGATCCCGCCAGCAGCAGTGGAGCCCGAGTACTCCTAAAGGTAGTGCGTGTGACACTAAGCTACCAGAATAAAGTCCTGGACACTCACGCCGTCCTCGATGACGGGTCAGAGAAGACCCTTCTGCTCGCCTCCGCTGCGGCCCAGCTAGGGCTGCGGGGAAGCGAAACCCAAATGACAATTCGGACAATAAGACGAGATTGAAGACGATAAAGGGCGAGAATGTCTCATTCTCTATCGCAGCAAGCGGCCAGCCTGAGCGACGGTACCAGATTACAGACGCTTTCACCAGCCAAGAAATAGACTGTCGCGGTACACATACCCCGTCGCAAGCTGATGGAGAAATATGCACATCTGCGCAAGTTACCGATCCCGCTCATAGACATGCTATGCCGACCCTGTTGATAGGCTCCGACCATGCAGACCTCATTGTCCCGATAGACCGGGTTCATACCGGACCCCGAGCTGTCCTGCAGCAGTCGAGACCCGTTTGGGATGGACTCTCCAAGGCCCGCTCGCCAAATCTCTCAACCGAAGTACAGCACTAGATGTCTCCACTCCCGAGTCACAGAGGGAGAAACCGCACTCCTGCAACACGTAGAGCGGCTATGGACCTTGGAACAAATGCCCTTTAAGAACGGAAAGAAAGACATTCGCTCTAAAGATGACATTTACGCCATTCACCTCCTCGAGACAGGGACCAAGAGAGTCCCGGTCAACGGCGTGTTGAGATACGCCACGCCACTCCTGCGGCGAGAAGGAATGCCTACTTTCCACGCCAGACAGACGCCACAGAACGGTACCTGCTGAACACGGAGCGGCGCTTAGCCAAGAACCCCGCCCAAGAGAGTGTATACCGCGCTGAGATTGAGAAGCTCATCACAGCGGGACACGTCACAAAGATGGACATTAAAGAGGCTGACCAGACACTGAATCGTGTACGTGCCTCACCACAAGGTCCATCACAAACGGTAAAGACCGCATAGTATTTAAACTGCAGCTACCAGATCGGATCCCAAAATCTGAATAAAGAGTTACTGCCGGTCCCACACTCGGCCCCTCCCTACTCGGCGTTCTACTCCGCTTCCGCCAGGAAAGGTGGCCATCAGCGGGGACATTAAAGGAATGTTCCTGCAGGTGAGATAGTAGAGGAGGACAAGCCCCTGTTACGGTTCCTATGGAGAGAGAAGCCAGGAGAAGAGCACCCAGCCATCTACCAATGGGAAGTCCTCCCCTTCGGAACGACGTGCAGCCCCTGCTGTGCTACATTTGCACTACAGAAACATGTAGCAGAGGACCCAGCAGCGGACGGAGAGGTCCGACACAGCGTAAAGAACAGCTTCTACGTAGACAACTGTCTACAAAGCCTTTCAACCCAGGAAGAAGCCGAGGCTCTCCTGATTAAACTCCGCGCCTCATTGATCAAAGGCGGCTTTGATCTCAGGCAGTGGGCCAGCAGCGATCCGCAAGTACTGCGCAGCCTCTCCTCCGAGGACAAGGCAGCCAGCAGCGAGACCTGGATGGCTACAATCCCGGGAGAAGCCCAGGAGATGACCCTGGGATTGGTGGGCGATTCAAAACAGATTCGCTTCACTACAGACACAAGCCCCTGACTACGGAGCAGGGAAGGCCGGCGGCGGCGCCGACCACCAGACGGAGTGTGTACACAACACTCGCCCGACAATATGACCCGCTAGGATGTATTCTACCGTACACCACCCGGGCAAAAATGATTGTACGAGCATTGTGGGACAAGGACAGGGCTGGACGACCCCATTCCCGCACACCTTGCATCCACCTGGAGAGAGTGGGAGATGGAGCTCCACTCACTCCCAGGCGTTAATATGCGCCGAAGCTACTTCCCACCCACGGTGAGGCCAGAGACATGTAAAATGGACTTACACGTCTTCAGTGACGCCTCAGAGGTCGCATACGGATCAGTAGCCTACTTGCGGGCCCAAGAAGAGGGGGGAGAGATCTACACAGCATTTGTCCTCGCCCGCTCGAGAATAGCCCCACGCAAGCAACAATCTATCCCACGTCTAGAGCTCTGCGCAGCCCTAGCCGGAGCGCACCTAGCCCGCTCATCCAACGTGAGCTCACCATACCGTGTCTAGAACAATCCTGTGGTCAGATTTCCACGACAGTACTCGCCTGGATCAAATCGGACTCATGCAAGTACAAAGTCTTCGTGGGAGTCAGAGTCACCGAGATTCAAGACTTAACCGAAGAGTTAACCGGAGAAACAGAGTGGCGCTACGTTGATACAAAACAGAACCCAGCTGACGTCATCACCCGGGGAATGCCCCTAGATGACCTCACCCGTCGCAATGTCTACAGTGACGGCCCAGCATTCCTAAAGCTCCCGGAAGGAGAGTGGCCCACGCCTATCCCGAGGGAAGCCAGTCAAGAGGAGGCTGAGAATAAGAACCTATGTTCTTGGATTGAGCCACTGTTATCTCCGCAGACCCCAACATAGATGATTGCACTACCATAGAGAGTGCACAACAAGGACATTCCTACTGCACTACTACCGTCTCTACAGACCGCCAGAAGTGGGTAAAGGAGAGAGACAATTTGACAGAAGGAACAGTCGTCATGATTATTGATCAATCACTGCCCAGAGCTATGTGGCCGGCCGGCCGCGTAAGCAAAGTGATCACCGGTGCCGACGGCAAGGTCCGAGCAGCTGAAGTGCTTGTCCAGGGTCGCACTTACACCCGTCCCGTGGCGAGGCTCATAGAACTGCCCCGACTCCCAGACACAATCGATGATGACCATGACCCTATAACCCTATGACTTTGTGAAGTTGACTGACCCTACAGCAAACCCTTATGTGTAATAGACAACGCGATTAATCTGTCTCTGCTTAACTGATTAGGTCTGGGACCAATCAGGGGGTGGCTGTTGTGAAGGGCCAGATTAAACCGAATATATATATTTATTTATATATATATTTAATTGTATTTGTATATTCTCTAATATTCCCTGATATCCCTTGTATATTCCTTGTACAATATGCATTGAATATCCATTCTAGCCTACTGAACATCCCATAATAGTCTCCATTCTACTATTGGTCGAGACCTTGGTGCCAGGCTGCCATACCCCCCAGACCCAGTTCAAACGTACCGCTCACATGTACGAACAAGTCCTAGTTCCGCGTAGGAATCTGGCTACCGCACCACTAATGGTACTATTTGTTCATAGTGCGTATATATACTGCGCTACTAAAGTAGGACTTCCTTTTTAGTCCAGTTTCTTACCCTCCAATAGAGTGACAGACGTAAAGCAGCCTCCCCGCGACGCCACGTGTGGGAGTAAGGCCAAGTTCGGCCTACCATCGGTATTGAGACATCGTGTATATTAATATTTGAATAGTCATATTTGGCACTATATCGTCGAGTTGGACGTAGTCTATTAAGCTAATAATAGTCTATTCATATGTAGTGCTTCGTGCGGTGAGAATACTATCGTAGTCAGTACCCCCATCGTTTCGGGTAGAACTGGCTGCTTATCCAGGGTGGCCGACCCCATGTGAGGCTGCACCCGAGGAGCCCCAGAGCCGACGAGCGATTGGACCTGCATACCGGATTATTCTACCGACGACAGCCCGCCTTCCCAGGCACGGATTATGCTTTGTATACAGTGATTATTCTATGGATAAAGACCAACACTGCCGTGTGTTGGAAACCCCCCCCCCCCCGGAGAGGACGACAGGTGAGGAGACGCTCTACACGACGAGGTCGCTTCACGTCTCTCCATCGTGGACCGGAGGAAGCCGGCCCACAGAGAGTCCAACTGCTTTCATCTGTGGATCGAGGATCGCTGAGGCACCGAGCCGCACAACCGTGGGTTCTCCCAGGATACC